>NW_003852543.1:243031-298296 GCF_000181295.1 Otolemur garnettii | reverse complement strand
AGGTGATAGGAGGCTTCTCCTCTAGTGTTGCCTTAGTTGGTATCAATACTAGCTGCCATGAGGGCCTTGGGCCTCCCCTTCTGCTTCCACCTCAGGGCATCTGCCACCACCTGCTACCACCTGCCACCACGCATTCTGTGCTGCACTGTCTTGCCCTTCTGCATGTCCTTGGAACTGCCTAGAGTCTTGTCTTGCCCTCTTATCTAGTTAAGGCTTACTCATGCTGTAGCGCTCAATACTATGTCACTTCTGCAGGCAGCTTTGTTTGATACTACAGAGTAGGTTTGGGCCTCTACTTAGATGTTCTCTTAATATTCTTTACCTTTTGCATGGAATTCATCGGAATACAGCTTTGAGTGTGACTGCTTTTCGAAAAATTTGGTTAAAAATGAGAGGAAAAAAAAAATTTCATAGTCAAGGGAAGAATTTGGCAGCGGGGGATGGGGATATAGGGAGCCATGGTAGATGCATTTAAAGGCATTTGTAAGTCCAGATTTTAGTTTTACATTTCTCTGCATGATTATGTATATAAATGATGACTATCTTCCTTCTCCATGAAGATTGAAATCTCCATGAAGGTAAGACTGCTTCTGTTTGTTCATTATTAAAATTCTATTAGATGTTCATTCAATAAATACATGCCACATGAATTAATAAACAGGCTTTAGCTTCTTCCATATTTGCATATGGAATACTTATGAGACTATGTCATTCTTACCTCCTAAGTATTTACCTAACCATTACCTTCTTAACTCTTCCTAGAATTCAAATACCCACACATTCATTCATCCATTAGACATATCTTGTATATGCCTGTTATGTACCAAGAACTTTAGTAGAACTGATTCCCACCTTCCAGTTCAGGGACAGATAGCCTAGGGGCAGGTATATGTTAAAAAAATAAGCACACAAATGAATGTAAATTACTAATTGGGATAAGTGCTAAGAAGGACACAACAGAGTGTAGTGTTAAAGAAATATGGGTTGGGAGTGAGAAAGAGAATTAGTTCAAGATGATCAGGAGGATTTCTCTACATGGCATATAGTCTGAATGGAAGGTGAATAGGCCTTAACTAGTCACCTGGGCTCACTGGTGGCCCTTTGGTATGCAGCTGGGGGGCTAAACTCAAGACCAGCCATGTCACTTTTATGTTTACGAATCCTTGTGAGGCTTGGCATCATCTCTATCATGCTTAAGTCCAAGCTACTCAATCGGGTGGGCAGTGCCCGCCACTATCTGGCCTTTGCTCTCTAGTCACATTTATTACCTGTCTGAACCTTGAACCTGATGTCCTTGCCACACAGAATTGCTTTCTGTTCTTCATTCACGGCATCAAAATCCTCCCCTGTGTCCTTGTTTGTGTACCCTCCATGCCTAGAGTGCCTTTCCTCTCCTTCTTCTGACTGATTTCTACTCATCCTTTAAGAGGCAGTTCAAGAAGCTTCCTCCTACAGAAAGTGTTTCAAGGCATTTCCTACCTGCTCTCCTTAGTCCTTTCTCTTAAAGAAGCTAGAGTGTAATCTCTACTGCTACATTTAGCAGAATATAAGTGTCTATTTACTGGCATGTCCTGCTGCATAGATTGTTTGCCCCTTGGAGGAACATACAGCTTCTTTATCTCTGATACTCTAACATCTGGCATCATGCTTGATGCATAGTAGGTACCCAGTAAGTGCTGACTGAGAAGAAGGGAAGGAAGGAAGGAAGAAAGGAAGGAAAGGGGGAGGGAATGACAGAGAAAGGGTAGAGGGAGGGAGGCAGATCATCAAAAACTTTAGTGAAACCCACACATTCTTTGTTGTAAACAAAATTTTGTCTTCCGTAGACACCTATTAATAGAAATGAGATGTTTAAAGAAGGGGGTCTAGATGTCAGAGCCCAGGAAAAGAGAGGTTTTCCCTGCTTCTGAAAGAGCTGGGAAATGAATGCAGAGGCCTTCTTGCTGGCTTTTACATCAAGTCTTTGGCATCACCATTAACGCTCCACACATTTGTCAGGAGCTTTACAGTGGGATGTGACACAGTGTCCTTCAGGAGCCCTCTGGGGGATGAGTGCTATTTCATAATTTTATACCAATGAGGAAACCATCAACAACTCAGGTCTTTTCTGAGCCAGGAAGCCTTTTTCTTCCAAGCCTGTCCATAGAGGCTCTATAGAGAATGATGGGTGCTGACTTACTCAGATTCTGTTGGGAAGAATTCAAATGCATTGAAGAACCATGAAAGACAGCTCAAGCTAAGGAGGACAGTGAAAGGAATTAGCAACAAAAGCTATCTCTCCTGAGAACTCAGACATCCCAGACTCAGAGACCTACTTGAGGAGAAGTTTCTGACTCAGGACTGCATGGACAGTGTAGGGGTCAAGTCAGTAAAAAGAAATTGGTTCTCAGCTCTCATTGCCAAGGAGCTCAAGACCAAGTCTATCTTGGAATCCTGTTTCCTCAGACCTCTTCAGGCACCAAGCACTTATCCGTCAGGGCCCAGTCAGAAGGAACAGAAACCTGTTCCTAGGTATTTCAACAGAGGGGCTTTACTATAGGGGACTGGTTGTCTGGGTGTTGAAGGGCTGTAAGTGCACAAAGGAAGCACTGCAGCAACCCTGAGATAGCAGCTGCAAGAAGTAGCTGCTGCCCTAGGGCTGGAGGAAGTAAAGGGAAGAGGCTGGAGTTGTCAGAACTTAAATGGTTGGAGGAAAGGCCTGTGGAGCAGGGGCTTGGCTCTCTGAGGTGCTGGCACTGCCCAGCTGTTGCTGGGAGACATGTGAGCCTTGTTCTCAGTTCACTGCTACTGCTAAGGCAAAGGTGACAAGAACATATACAACAATAAGGAAGTCCCTCTACCATCGTCCAGCCTTCTATTACCTGCTATGTGGCTCATGTATCAGTTCCTCAAAGAAGTCCAAACTGAGAGGCATCTTTCAATTCTGTCCTTTTGCCCTGATGAGTGGGTGAGGTTCATATATCCATTTATTTTCATTCTCGGAAACTGTGTAAGGTAGAGATTCAGAAACCTCTGCTTCACTTCTAACTATGACCTCAGCATGAGCTTTGGCTCTCTTTGCCTTTCCTCCTAGGTGTGCTGTGAGATCTAAATAACGAGATGCACATATAGCAATTGACAAGGGGCCTGGGCCTCAGCAGACCCCCTTGACATGTTCACTATTACCACAACCTCCTGGACCACAACCATGTCCATGCTAGGCGCTGATCCAGGTTCCAGGGACAAAGGAGGATCAGGCAGATAGGTCTCACCCTCTTAAGTTTATGATTTTATGGGAAGGTTCTCTCTGTGATGATTTCCCAGTTTAATTAGCTTATTTCTTAGCAAATGACAAAGCTCTCCACCCACCTGCCCCTCTTCTTGCCCAGATCATTTTCTGTTCTTACTCTTCTAAGATCCTTAGTAATGAGAAAAGAGCAGGACTCTGGGATGCCCTGAGGGGCAGGAAATAATCTTGGATCTTTCTTCCCCTCCTGGAGTCCATGACTAGGCCATTACCATCCAGTCCTGGCCTTTTCCTATTGCTCTGCTCTTCTGGTGTGTAGGGCTCTGGTGGGCAGCTATTTCTTTAATGCATCCCAGGAGGACCCTAGGATGTGAGGCCCTGAGGACCAGCTCTGGCTCCTTGTCTCTATACTTTGAGGCTCTGGAAAATCTAAGAGGGTCTTCCAATACCATAAGAATGTTGGCTTCCTTGGATGCTCTTGCCTTAGATCATGCCAGAGGGGAGCTGGGAAGGGAAGGCTTAGCACTAGTCTTTAACCACAGGGGAGAGAGAAGGCTGGGTGATGGGGGATGGAGACAAAGGATGGAGAAAGAGCCAGGAAAGAACCAAACTTGGCTGGTTCACCAATGTTGGACCTAGAAGTAGAAGGAAGGAGGAAGGGAGGAAGGGCTGTCTTCAGTATTAAGGTCCTTTCCCCAGTTAGTCAACGCATAGGAATAAGAATTTTAGCCAGTATTAAGGGATGTACTTATTCTTGAGGCAAACTGAGCAGTATAAATGCATCTTTTCACTTCTCATAATATCCCTTTGTGGTAGGCAGCACACTATCCCCATTTTACAGATGAGAAGGTCAGGAGCAGAGACAGCATGTAACTGGCCCCAGGCTGTACCCTCACAAAGGGGCAGGCCTGAGACTCCAGCTCCTGGCCATCCCCTCCTGGTACCTTCTGCCAGCAGCGTAGCATTCCAGGGACAGCCAGACCCTTCCCTCAGAGCAAGCACGTCTTCATGCCACCTGCAAAGTGTGGGAACTTTCCAAAGCTCAGGTCAAAATCATCTCCAGGTTTTCATTTTGTTGGGACCTAATTTTTCCAATTTTGATTTTCTCTGGTCAGAGAATGAACCTAATTTCTTTATATTTTCCCTCCTCCTTCCACACGGGTTGCTTCTCTTCTGCTCTCCTTGTTTACATCTACCTCCATTTCCCTCCTGCTCAGTCTTTCCTGCCCTGGGCATTTATTCCTGTCCTTAGCATCTCCCAGGTGCCTTGCGCTCTTTCTCCTCCCCGGGGCTCTTCCCAGCTCTTTGCCCTGTCCCTTCCTGTGCAGGGTAGCCTCCTCCCAGGCTATCTCTCCCCTGCCTGCTGGTTCACCCCAGTCTTCCCTTCCCTCTCTCCCCTGACTGGCTCCTTGGCCATCCCCCTTGCCTGCATAATCTTTATTGCCTGCATGACTGCTCAGGTTCTTTATCCCATCTTCCCCTCAAAGGCATTCGCAGTTCGGCTGTTATTCTTGTATTAGCATTGAACCCATTAAAGCTAATTTGTTTGCCCTAATCTCCATTTATTTTTCCCTAGTTGATATTAGATTTCCCTTTCTATTGCTCCAGCATGATTTTCTCTTTGTCTTCCTAATGGTCTACCCCCCTCTCTCTTCCTCTATTAATCTGGTTGGCTTCACTGTGTGGTTTCCAGGCCTTTCTCCGCCTCCCCCAGTCCTTAGATTAACCCTATCACCTCCCTCCCAGGAAGGGCTTCAGCATGTAGATTTCTAGGATGGAGCTGCTGCAAATGTCAATAGACCCCAAAGCTCCCTGAGAAAAGTACTGCTTTTCCTGAAGTCAGTCTGGAGGCTTCAGGAACACAGGGGCCACAGAGATGGAGGCAAGTGGGACACACAGAGGCCACTCTGAGACTGAAGGTCACCAGATCCAAGAAGCCCCTGGGTAGGGTTGCCTTTGGGGCTTTCTCAAAGATTCCTGGAGGCCTCTGCAAGCTTTCTGAGATCCTATAAATGGAATCAGTAGGCCAACCAGCAAAAAGACCACATTATTCCTCTGCTTAAGACTGGGCATTGTTTCCCAAGCAGGAGACACTCTCCCTCCTTTCCTGAAACAGTGAAGCTCCCTTCTGCTGGATGTGGCTTGGGTGTGGCTTATCCATGCTCTGCACGCTGGTCTTCTTGTACCCAGGGAGAGAAGCCTCCCAGGCATAGCTCTCAGGAACATTCTCCATGCTCTCCCTGACCTCCCCATGCTCTGCTCTCTCTCTAATTTTCATTGTCAAGGCTCTGAGCCAGATGCCTACTCCATGAGGGCAGCTGCAGATCTTACCTACCTGCTCACAGGCACAGCCTGAGGGGAGCAGTCCTTCCTGCCCTACTGGCCCTGGAACCACCTGGGGAGTTCAGCAACTCCCCACCTCAGCTCCGTTAGGTCAGAATCTTTTGGCACAGTGTCCCTGAATCTGTCTTTTTAAGAAGCTTACTATTGATTCCCCAAGTTTATATCCACTTTGTGAATGTCAGTAAATACATATTGAAAACAATAATTAATTAAACATGAACTTCCAGTCAAGGCTATGAATGGAGTTTCCCAGTGTTCCCTGGAAGTTTACTAAAGGTCATCATTCCCACCTCTTTCCCGCTAGGGTAGATGCCTGCAGACTCCTGGGGCAATGGAAGGACCATCTGGGTTGCAGTAGAAGGACTGGGGCCTCTGCATTTAGTGGCGGGAGGCACTGCGAGGCAGGTATGCTGGCACCTGCAGAATACACATTTAGACGCTCAGCATCAGCACAAATCACTGTTCTATACCCTCCACTGCTCCTGAGGTCAGAGGCCTATGGCTATTAATGCTGTTTTATAAAAAAAAATGGGTTGATATTAAAGCAATTTTCAGTTCATTAGATTTCAAATCAGTGAGCATCCACTCTATGTCTAAAAATATTCCAGGCTGTATGTGGGGAGACGGTTTCTACTAGAAGAAAAGTCCTTGCCCTTGAGAAACTTACATGCTCATAGCCCAACATGTTACAGAACCTTCAAGTTTTTCAATCCTTTCTCATGCCCTGTCCCTTCCAATGCTGTCCACAAGCAGCCCCATGGAATACCATGAGTACATGTGTGCATGTCTGTGCGAGTAGGTGTATCTGTATGGGCGTCTGAGTTTGTGGTGGGGATGTGGGTGGACCGTAGATGACTCAGGTCCCAGTGACACACAGTATAAGGTACTGCTGGGTTCTAAGGCATGAAGTCATCATGTTTTAAATGTGGGCTTAGTGGGCACTGGTTTAAAAATCATCCACAGATGAGTCAGGAGGGAAATAGAGAGGTAACTAGAAAGCCCCCAGCTGTGGACCCATGAGAGTGGGGAGGAGGGGGATGGCAGTTGTACTGGCATGACTGCAGTAACTGGACGGTGAGGGGATCCCCAATATGATGAAGTCACACAAGGACTCTTCTTTCACCCAGAGGGTTGGACTGAACGACCTCTAAAGGTTTCCTTCTCACTCTGGGATTCTCCCTTCTGAGGTCTTAACTAAGTTAGGACCTGACTGACTAGCTCAGGGAGAAGGCAGTTGAGTGGGGCAGGTTAGCCCAAATTAGAGGCCCAGTTAAAAAGATTGTGTGTGTGTGTGTGTGTAGAGAGAGAGAGAGAAACAGACAGACAGACAGACATGCACGGCCCTCGGAGTGGCAGCCAGAAGGGGCCTGGCCATCCTGAAGAGCAAAGCAGGTGAGAATGAAGAAGCACTGTGCTGTTGAACAACACGTGGGAACAAAATCTGTGACAAAACCCTGCATCTGTGGTCTCCATACCTGTCAACAGTATAGCAAAGGAATTATCCACTCTAGAGGTCACCCTCACCCCTGCAGCAGGAAAGGGGAGGGCACAGAGGGGGACAGACACAGCTTGCAGGTTGTGGTTTAAGGGAAAGAAACAGGGTCCTGAGAATCAGGAGGCGAAGGTTCTGCCCACTCTGGGAGGGCGTCGGTCTGCACCTGGGTTTCCTTGTCTGGTCTGATGGAAGCAGCTGATGCTCCCAGCGCTAACACCTACAATTCCAAGACTGCTGTCATTCCAGGGAACAGAGGCCAGAACCCCCGGAAGGAGATGCAGAGAAAACTCTCTGAGGATATATTGCGGCAAACTATCAGGGTGATGCTGAGGCCACCCTAAGAAGATGTGTCCACCCCTGCAGGCTGTCGCATGGCCTGTGTGGTGATGGATGGGCTACATCAGCTATTGAGGGGCATATGTCTGGAATCTGTGGAGTGGCAGAGCTCGGGGCACTTCTGAGAATGTCTCCAGCTTGGAAGGGGAGGCAATCTGTCTCATGTCACAGACTTACTTCATGGCAGAACCAAGACTGAACTTAAGTGTTCTGACCCAAATCTCTGTTCCCAGCTTCATCCCAGGAGCTCCTTGAGGATCTCAGTGCCACCTCGACTGAGGCCATGATGGGGCAGAAGAGAAAATGAGGATGGTGGGGATTATGCAGACTCTGTTCTGAAGCATGGCTCACCCTGAAAGATTTTGGTTTCTCTTATCAGCTTGTTTACTTGTCATTTTTATTTTCCTAAGTATAGAAGCTAGACTTGAAGCTCTCTTTTGGGGGTTCTGGCTTCAGGAGGTGGAGTCCCCTCCTCTGCAGAAGCAACTGGAAAGGCTCTGGAGGGTGAGTGTCAGCTTCTCCACTGCTCTGTCAGTCCCAAACCAGGGACTGTGCACCCATTAGGCTGGGGCTGGGTTTGGGGCTAAGCCAGATCAGCAACATGCAGCACTCGGGCTTTACAACTTTGTGCCTCTGCAACCCTCTAACTCATATGTCAAATTCCTAACTTGCAGTACTTCAGGATGTGACCTTATTTGGAAACAGGGTCTTTGCAGATGATCAAGTTGGTATGAGGTCATCAGGTGGGCCCTAATCCATATGACTGTGTCCTTGTGAAAGGGGGAAATTTGGACACACACACACACACACACAGAGGGCAGGGGGCAGGAGGGAGAGAGAGGACAGCAAGTCCTTTCCTCTCGGAGAGGAGAATGCCACCTAGAGGTTGGAATTATGCTGCCATAAACCAAAGGACACCAAATATCATCTGTGACCCACCAAAGCTAGAAGAAAGAAAGGCATGAACAGATTCTCCCCCTGTCTTAGAAGAAACTAATGTGCTGACACACTCTGACACTTCTGGCCTTCAGAGCTGGGAGATAATAAATTTCTGTTGTTTAAGCCACCCAGTTTGTGGTACTTTGTCATAGCAGCTCTAGCTAACCAATGCCCAGATTGCCAGGGCTCTGACCTAGAGTTGGCCACTCTCCCAGGAGGTACATTCCCTCCAGTTCCCTCCACAGGGTACCTCAGTATAAGCAGGATTCAGTGAGGCAGGCAGAGGGGAACACTTTCTGACATCTGACCCTCCCTAAGTGCACCTGCTTCTCTTGACGCCACTATTCTCCCTGTAGCACCACCATCCCAGTCTCTGGCCTGGATCCTTACATCACATGGCAATTATTTTTCTTTAATAGAAGTCCATCAACATATCAGCACAGCAGAGCCTCCAGGTCAGGGTCTATTACTCTTGCCATGCTAGGCTGGCTTCCCTCCAGTTTACCAGGACCTCTAGACTCCCTCCTTCTTTCAAGAACTTTCTGATGCTGGATCCCATCTAAAAGTTGGTTATACACTCACTAACTCCACAGGACCCTTTCAAAGTACTTCTGGGTAAGTAATTCTTAAGTTTAGTTCAACAGATACCCATTGTGCCCTGGTTGCATCAAGGATAGATTTTCATAACAACCCCATGAGGGATATGGGGCTGGCACTATGCCCCCTTTTATGGATAAAGACACCATATTGGAGGGGCAAGTGGCTTGTGGACAGTTACCTAGGGGCAGACTTGAGAACACATCTGGTCTAATTGCCTCCCATCTATGACCAGATGAGAAGTCTGTGCAAGGAGGGGCAACCAGGGGAAGGGCTGTGTCCCCAGTGCACTGGCATGAAAGACTCCATGTGGGAGAAACCCCTGGGTGGGCCTCAGCTAGGCCAGCTCTAGATCAGAGTTTCTTAAATGCTGATCTACAAAAGAATTCCTGGGAGTTTGTGAAGGGTACAGAATCCAGGGCTCCACTGGAAGCTCCCCTCCAAGAGCAGTCTGCCTGAAAATTCTCTTTGCTAACAGAATTTCAGGAGTTTCTAATGCAAAACTAGAGACCACTCTTGAGAAACACGTCTCTGAAACCAAGAGAAAAAGAAAATAAAAAGAGAAGGAGAGGAAGGGAAGGAAAGAAATGAAAATAAAGAGTCTTTCATTTAACAAATATTTATGAAGCACCTAGTATATATGTGTACTGTGTGCTAGCTTTTGTTTGGAGATTTATTCCCAGTCTAGAGGAATGACAAGAATCTTTGGTCCTCACAGATGCTTTCATCTTTTTTTTTTTTGGCAGTTTCTGGCTGGGGCTGGGTTTGAACCCCCCACTTCTGGCATATGGGGTCGGTGCCCTACTCCTTTGAGCCACAGGTGCCGCCCCAGATGCTTTCATCTTAAATCTGACTTATCAACTTGCCAAGCAGACACCCAGCATCCACCAGGTTTAGGACTTGGTTGGTTTAGGACTTCCCAGGCCTGCCTATGTTTATTATGGCCAGTGGCCACTGCTGCCCAACATGGCTACCTTGCCTTCAAGCATAGGCAGAGTCTATGCCAACAAGATGTCAAGACCAGACAGGTGTCCCATGGGGTAGCTCTGGTCTCAATGGCTATACCAGGTTCCCTAAAAGAAGATATTCCTCATTTTCTCAGTCCCTTAGTTGCCAATTATAAGGAAAATAGATTTTCCTAAAACAATGCATTGGTGGAGAGAAGACAAATAGGAAAGTAATTATAGTAACAACATCAAGGGGAAAGATCAGGTACACTTCTTGTTGGGAAAACTTCATGTATAAAACTCAAATGTGTGAGTTAAGTCAATCAACAAAACGTGTTATTGAAGAATTTGGTGAAAACTACCAGCACAGACATCTGTGGAGTCCCCACTCCACATAGGGTTTTGTGTAAGGTGCCAGGGACATAGAGATGTGGAAGAGTTCTTGTTCTCATCTAGCCCAGAGGCAGGATGTCACCATAAGAAGTTAAACAACACTCATATGTTGGTAACAGGTACTGAATGCCAAGGAAGTTAGAACAAAGGGTCACTAAAGGGTCCCCTGAACGAGATGGAGCTTGAGCAGAGCTTTGTCAAAGGGGTGGGGTGGTGATGGGGTTGCAGGCAGCTGACACTGAGTGGGCCAAGGCACAGAGACTAGAATGCACCTGGTGTGTTTTGGAAACAATGACTAGTTGGCTGGAACATGGGTTTGCATACGGAAATAGTGGGAATTTGAGTCAGGGAGGTGGGCTAGAGACTTGGATTGTACCCCAGCAGTCTGCCTGAAAATGCTCGTTAATGATTGGATGAAAAGGAAGTGCAAGCAGGAATCTAAGATTATTTTGGAAAATCACCAGGCTAAGTTCCTCTGGAACAGAGCCAGAAGAGGAGAGAAATCAGAACACTTTGATAAAGTGAATAATCTAGCTATCGCCGATTATTGCCACAGCTATTCCATTTAATACAAACACCATGAAGCCCAAAGTGGACAGACTCAGTAGTTATGTGGCTCTGGCAAGAGAGCCAAAAAGAATACAAAAATTGCTGACAACAGAAGTGTGAGGGCAAGTCAGGTGAGGATGGAAGTTTCCTGCACAACTGAGTAAAATGCCCTAAAACGTGTGTGCTGAGTGCACTTCATTCAGGCACTCTGACAGCAGATGGGAATTAACACCATAGCCTGGCTGCCCTTGTCAGAGCCCCCACGCAGGGTTGAAGTCTGTCTGTCTTTCCATTGCTGTCTCCTTCACACAGGGCTGACTGCTGGTCCCTGGAAGCTGCCCACACCCCTGGGACTCCCCATCTCTGCAGAGGCTTGCCCTTGCCCCTTACCCTACCCAGCTGAGGCCCAGTGCTTCCTCCTCTCACTCACTCAGCATTTTGTGTCTGTCTGTATTGAAGCCTTTGCCTTCCCTCTTTGATTATGTTTTGATGTAAGCATTCCAAATTGTATATAAAATCAGCACATTGTACTCCACAAATGCATTAATGTACACAGTTATGGTTTAATAATAAAAAAGCAAGTCTAGCTTACTTCTCTCTCACTTAAGGATGTCAGCATGAGGGCAGAGGCATGCAGCCCCAAAACTAACTCCCCACCTGCCATGCTGAAGGGCTTAGTAGACATTTACTTACTGAATTGAATATTCAGGTAGTAATGCTATTTGAAATAATTTGGAGTTAAAATTTGTGTGGCCAGAGGATGCATGATTGGGTAAGGACATATCATAAAAGCTGGGGTAACTGGGCATGCCCGGGGTTTGGGGTTAAAGATTTGCACGGGGCACTGCCAGGCACTAGAGGCAGCAAAGCCGAAGTGCTAGGCAGAGAGAGAAGGGGCACAGTGTTCTTTTTTAGTAGCTGGAGCAAAACCTGATGTGATTCGGCCACAGAGTGCAGGCTGAGCACCTACTCAGAAGAGAAATGGGCCAGGGCAGGGGAAGAGGTTCGGCAAAGGACAGTGGAGGCTGGGTCTAAAAGCCTTCCCCATAGCGAGCCAAGAAGTCTTTGCATCTGAGAAGGAGACAAAAGAAATCATGATTTCTATGGTTGGCTATGATGGAAACATCAAGGGTCTTCATGGGGTAGTCTCAAGGAGGGTGTCATGCTCCAGCTGTGCTCCCAGGATGCTGAGTAACAAACATGTGACTCTGCTGCAGTAGCCCACCTTTTCTCTGTGTGTCTCTCCTCTGCCGCAAAGCACCTGGGCCCTCAAATGACCAACACATACGTGCCATACCATGTACCAGGGAAGAAGGGGGCTTTGTCAGGGAAGTTAAGGTGGGAGGAGGTGCCGGGATGCAGCTCCTTTCTTTGGATAGTGACTGTACATTTTCCGTGACTGCACTGCTGGGGACACCTTCTGACCAAAGGAGGTGCGTCGATCTCAGCACCTCCTGGTGGGAGCCATCACCACGATGTAGGCATCAGGCGAGTCCAGTCTCACGTCAGCACTAGCTGTTTTGACACTTGTCAGCACCTGGAGCACCCGGAAGGTCAGAGTGTTCTGCAAACACCACGGGAAAGAAGTATGCTTGACTTCTCAGAAACCACAATGCGCTGCTAATCAGACCCTAGATCCTAAGGAAAAGATGAGGTAGTGGCCATTACACCAAAAAATGTACGCCTTAAACTGGAAGGTTTTATCCACAAGTGTCCTCTTTCCTACCACTGTTGTTCAGTTTATTATACCCACAAATGTCCTCTTTCCTGCCACTCTTGTTCAGTTTTGGTATATCAATGAGCACCTCTGTCCACCCCACAGAGAAACATTGTTTGAGAGTCACTGATTTATGGAAGTTAGACAAATACTGGCAGATCGCATGTACAAAGCAATCACGATGACACCATATTGTATAGTGTCATGTGAGTGCTGTAACAAGCTTGGTATTGTGCGTGAAATTGTTCCTGTTCGTGTTTTTCCTTTAGGTTTTAGTGAACAGAGGCCAAGGAGCCTCAGGGGACAGAGTGCTGGAATTCTGAGCAGGGATAAAACCTTAGAGAGTGTATTATCACATCCTGAGCCGAGGAGCCCACCTGTGCCAGTCCTCAGCCACCTGCCCTCAGTGCTTCATCCTCGGGCACCAAGAGGTCAATTCTGAACTGGATAATCCCTGCTGCTACTGCTGCTGCCCACCTTTGGTAGCTCTGTTCCCATCTGGCAGGAGACATCATGAACTCTAGGAATGGAGCAGTGCTAGGGAATTCCCCTGGGCCTTATCTGAAAGGAAGGGTGCTGGGCCCAAAGGTCTCTACAGGACTCCCCTGACCAACCATATCTTGTAACTTCGTGGGGGTGATTGGGGAGTTAGGAGGGGCCATGACACTGCTGTTCCTCTATTCAGATCTCCGCTATAGGTTGCAAAGACAGTGAGGTTATAGGTCAGTGCCTTCATGCTTAAATGGACCCACAACACAGAGTAGATAGATTCCCTGGATAACTCCGGTCCCACTTCCCAGCCACATCCATTATCACTTCCTTCCTAGCAAAGGTGGAGTCATCCAGGACTCATTAATTACACCTGTAATTTTGAAGCTGCATCTCTCAGGGTCTCTGAGAATAGGGCCTCTTTTTATCACCCACAGACCTACAGCTGTCTTCTGCATGACATATGAACATGCATAAGCTCACTCCTTAGTGTGTTTGTGAAACCAAGAGGGTATCACATGCATGTATCGTGAGTACTGCGATGTGTGCATGGGTGTGGGAGTAACCAGGTATTAAAGTGTGTGTATCATATGTGGAGGACTAGAGTGAGGAGAGCCAGGAATCCAGGCTACAGAGTCTCAGGAGCACTTGCTCTCAAGCCTGCCCTTGCGTGAGCCTAAGAGGCCAGCTTCCTTAAATTGTGCACCCTGGGCACCTTCATGCCTCACCCTGGCCCCAGACCTGGCTGTGTACATGTGTGTGTCTTTGTGCTCGCATGTCGCATGTGAGTTGTGTGTATACCTGTGCACACATTTGAGTGTGTGTGTGGGAGCTGTCCCTGGGCTTCCCAGTCTCCATCAGCAGGTGAGAAAGGTCCCCTCTTCTCATTCCCTTGGGTCCTGCTTACTCAGAATGGTCCACAGTCAGCACTCCCTCGGCTTGAGTCAGCCCTCACTCTACCCTTAACATACTCTGGAAGGCACCTCAGGGTCATGGAGAGAGCCTTAGAGATGAGATACAGTCCATACTCGGGACTGTGGTGTCTGAACAAGGCACATATTGCTTGGTCTCAGTTTCCTCATGGTAAAATGTGGTGACAGAGCCTCATCTGAGCCCTCTCTAGCCTCAAACAATGCCAGGTCTAGGTAGGCACTTTGGTGTAAGAGAACCCGTGAAGCTCTGGGGGGTGTGAGGCACACATTCACCTGGCACTTAAGTAGCTCAGGTCTGGAAGGCAAGAACCACAGAAAGAAATACTCCAATGCACAGTGGATTGCAAAGCATGCCACACAGACAGCGCTGGGAGGCCTTGAGAAGGCGGGGTGGGGAAGGCCCTGGGGGGACACAAGGACAGCTAGACGTGGGGAGCACATGACCAAGTGCTTGCACACATGGCTCTGGCTGGTCCTCACAGCAACCCTCACTTGACTGAGGGTTGAGTTTCACTTGACCGGTGAGGGAAAGGGTCACAAAAGTACAGGTAGTCAAATAGTGATTTAAAGCCAGGTGTGTCTGATCCTTTTAAGCACTCCCTTTATTCTCTACCAAAGGGGAGAGACAGGCTTCCTGGCCTTAAGACAGCACCATCTATGTGGGGCAGGCATAACAGCCTGCAAACAATAGAAGGTTATACGTAATTGTGTCTACACTTGCAGGTACAGAGAGTGACTTCCAGAGAGTTGGGGATGGAGGGCTGCGTGGGCAGGTGTACGATGTGCTCCTAGATCTCAGATCTCCCAGGGCAATGGACATCTTCTGGTCAGGAGGATCCAGCCAGGCCATGAAGAAAGGAGAGCACAACAGCTGTGTCACTGTCAACAGGACTCACGAGAGCAGGTGTCACCTGCAAAAGGGTGAGTCCTGAGGCCTAGGCAGGCCTGTCGTAGTATGGGGCACCTGTCTACACAGCCCTGTGGCCAGAGTAGAGGTGGGGGGGCATGTGAGGCACAGGTGCCTTCTTGGTATGGGGCACTGCCAGGTCCCCAGGGAATATGGGGACTCACGAAGGTCCCATTTGATAGAAGGACCCAGGCCTTTTCACACTGTCAAGGAGATAGGAGGCCTGGAGGGGAAGACCTACAAAGTTTGCACATCTATGAAGGAACAGGAGTTGAGTAGTAGAAGTGTCCAAAAAGCATACTGATTTGACATAAGAGGGCAGGTCTCTGTGACACTTAGACCTGCAGCTCTGCCACATTTTGACATAAACTGAGCAGCCCCCCTCAAGATGGAGCCCTCTTGTAGACCATCATGCAGGTGGCTGATTTCACACATGCTTACACGCTGCCTTGCTTGAACAATGAGTGCTCCAGGGATCGACGGGATTCAAGACAGTCAGATGAGGTTTGCCTGTTAGCAGTGATATCATGGTTGCACTTGGGTGGCTGTTCTGACCGAACTGTTAGTGTTCAGTTCTCATCCTGCCATGGGATTGTTTTGTTGGATTATTTCCCCTCCTTGTTTTGTGGGTCTGTCATCTTGAAAGAGAATTGCAAGACTCCAGTTCTCTGTGCTGAGGAGGAACCCTTACCTCTTTTCATAACTGAAGCCCAGTCATTTACCTTGACTGCCCTGGCAACACATGGCTGGTGGCTGTCTATGAGAGCTTGACCATCAGAGTGCAACTGGCTCCCAGCTTGACTCAGCCCCTTCCCATCCTGACACCCTCTCTCCCAACCTCATTTTTCCTCCTGGTTCCCACCTCCAAGTCCCAGCCAGACGCTCATCACAGAATGGGCCCCAGTAATGACGGGAGGTCACACCATTCCTGCCACCTCCTCTTTGACACTGCTTAAGAATGAATCTCAGTGTTAAAGCAAAAGAGCGAAATAGAGCTTAAGTCAGAGATTTGGTGCTCGGCTAATCACAGAGACTTTTAAATGTCAACCAGGGTTTGCTCTCATGCCAAAGCTGGGTTATTATTATACAGAGTAGGAAAATACATAATAGAAAGGGGTGGGGAGGTAGGAAGAGGGCAGAGGATTGGTGAATATTAATTTTTTAAAATAAGCGTGTGGTTTTGTGCCAATTTAAAACAAGTAACCAAGACAAGTTTTCTGTGGTCCTAGCTGCTCACATGGCCTAACCCCTAACCCACATGAGCTCATTTTTGCTCTTAGATCAATTCTTCTGAACCCCTAGAGCAATTCTATTTCTGCCTAAAGGAGTTAAAAGGTTGTTTTTCAACATTTTTTATCTCATGGCACACTTGAACCTATAGTTAAACTTCCATAGCACACACTAAAATTATGTTAACATCAAAAAAAAAAAAGGAATACAAAAGGAATATATTTACTGTGCTTTGAACTTCTTGTTAAAATAATTTAATTAATGATTTTATAAAAGTTTTCAGGGCACACCTGAGATCCTCTCATGGCACGCCAGGGTGCTGCAGCACAAAGGTTGAAAATCACTGCCCTAGAGTGTTCTGGATTCCAATATAAAGTCCACAGACAACCCATTCTATTAAAAGCCCAGTGCTTTCCCTGTAACTGAGTTTTATGGTAAAATAAGTAAAGAATCCTTTTCCAGATTGGGCACAGAAACAGCTGATAATGGTCACAGAGGTCTTAGCCAAAATTTTCTATGTATCTCTTAATTTAATCCCAATATTTCTCTGGGTTAGAGGTACCTATAATTTTTCTGGGTAGAATATTCCAAGCTCTGTCCTAAATTTTAAATGGAAAAAAAGTTTTAGCACTGGATTTTGACACTGGAAACACTAAGATAATGGGATATCTGGGAATGTGCCCTGGAGACTTTCCTCCCTGGTAGCCACTGTAAAGAGCAGGAAAAGATGTCTTGAGTGGTTTCCCAGGGTTAGGTGAGGATACTGGCTTTACTTATATTACTTCCCTGCATTCCCATATTTTATACACATGAGGAAGTCCAAGCCCAGAGAGATAGCTGACTTTCCCAAGGTCACATAGGGAGAAAACAGCAAGGTCTAGGTCAACAACGAAGTGTCCTCTAAGGCTCAGCCCCTCCTTCTGCATGCAGGGCCAGGAGGGTTGGGGTGGCGGGGCTTCCTGATGAGGAAGCTGCAACACAGCCCTAGCTTCTTCGTGACTTCAAAAATATCTCACCCTCTTGATAACTCCTGGCCCCTGAGTTTACCCCAGGAATAATAGTTCAACTGTCTTCCTAGAGATGCTGAGGAATTAAAACTGCAACACACAGAGGACCCTGGTTGTGTCCAAACACAGTTCACAAGTTGACAGCAGATTTAAACCATTTCTCTCTTAGGTGCGTCACCCAACCGGCTCCCGGACCTTTCTGCTTGTGCTGCCCTGACAGTGACAATATGTTCCTGCGGACTAATTAGCACTAACTACTCAGGTCACTCTAAGGCCACTGAGGAAAACAAGTAAAACAGACAAAACTCAGGAGCATTGTGGCTGAACACAGGAGAAGAAAGGAGTTAAAAGAAGGGAGGAAAATGATTTGATTTTTTTTTTCTTTCTCAATCTTGCTCTCTCTGCTTAAACTAAAGATAGATTTTCATCAGAGAAATGCAACCATCCCAGGAGTTACGCAGCTACTCCCCACACACAAAAAGGGAAAAGTGAAAACATGAAAATGAGAGCCCTTTTAAGCTAATGTTACAAATTGAACCTCTGCGGAGGATTGGAAGGAGCAGATGCCTCGATTATGAGCCCCTGAGTGAGAGGGATCCCGAGGGAGCAGAGAGATGATGCTAACATTGTAAACGTTGCCAGTGGTTGGGACACCAGTGCTGGCCCCTGACACCATGGCACCCCTTCCTCTAACTCTGAAGCTATTTCAAAAATGGACACTGGCAGGGGGGCTGAGAGTGGTTTGGAAATGTCAAGGGAGGAAAGTAAGTTCCCTGTAGGCTTTCAACCTGAATTGGTGCCTGAGGATGGTCGCTTTTTTTCTGGTGCAGGCAGAGACAGGGCTGCCTTGGGGGAATGTATTGAAAGAAGATAGACAGACAGAAAGACAGACAGACAGACACACACACACACACTGCCTGTTCTAGTGGCTCATCATCTCTTTTCTCCTCACAGCCACTTCCAGGAAGGACACCTGATAGGAACCACTTCCCCATTTCACAGATGGGAAGACTGAGAACCATACTGCAAAGGGATATATTTTAATTAAGCAGGAGTGTTGAAGACCCAGATGAAGAAAACACTGAAAGCCCTGACTATCGTTGCAGGCCCAGGCACTTACGTCTTCTGAGGGGGATTTCCACCAGGATTACAGGTGTGGACCATCCATGGCTACAAGGAGCTGGACTTAGGGTGGGTAGGTGGACGACGAAAGGGGTCAGAATACTTCTCTGAGCATCAGTTCCCTTCTTTTCTACAAAGAGGGCCCATGACAATACCTATCTGGCAGAGTTGTCAGCATAAACGGGACAGTGGCTATGCTGGCTCTCAGCATAACACCACACAGTCCTTAGAGATGAGACTGGCCGCTTCGTGAGTTCTACTGAGAACTCACAAAGTGCTGGGGTGCATTCAGCTCTTGCTCAGAGTTTTTCTTTTTGGATGTTGAAGTAACAATGGCAAAGCTGGAGGCAGTGCCGAGCCCTGGCTATACTTGACATCTTATATGACATTTGGGACTATAGGTACAAACACAGAAACTGGACCCAGGTATCCCTGGGTGACTCCTGAACTTCCCTCCCTTTGATCTTGGACATGACGCAGTAAAAAGATACTGGTTTCAACTCAGACTCATCCTGGGGAAGGATCCCAGTCAAAGTAAAGCCCAGACTCTGCGATGTGATTTAGGGCATAAAACAGAAACCTCCCCATGAAGATTTCTCTGCCTAGTGGAGCACATAAGAGACATTTGCTCATCATATTCCCATCTGACAGAGGGAGGGGTTTGGAGGGAATTTAGCAACTCACACGGGCTTGTCGGCTCTAACTTTGGACTGAAGGAAATAATTATGAACCCTCAAAGATCTACTTTTAAGTGTCATGACAGTGAATAAATAAAGAAGGGTGGATGCCTCTGCCCACCCTGCTATCCAGCGATTCCATCCTAGGATTGCTGTGGACTAGATGAACTGGGTTTGGTGCCTGTAATCCCAGCTACTCAGGAGGCTGAGGCAAAAGAATTGCCTAAGCCCAGGAGTTGGAGGCTGCTGTGAGCTGTGACGCTACGGCACTTTACCAAGGGCAATAAAGTGAGACTCTGTCTCTGAAAAAAAAAAGAGAGAGAGAGAGAGAATTGGGATTGACCTAGAAGAGTGGAGTTTACAGGAACCAGGAGAGCCCTGGATTGTTCTCTGTACTCCTTCCCCCCTCCCACAAAAGAAACAGACACTGCTGGAAGGAGTCATTGCAAGCATTTTTCTAGGCAGAATGTGTTCTAGTTCCCTCCCCAAAGAACCTGCACTAACTAAAGTGTTCCATTTTGAACCTAGAGAGAATCCCTCCCTCAAAGTATTCTGAGCATGGGGGGCACATTCTCCTCTCTTGGAGAAGTGTGTTTACAACCCTACACTCTGGAGTTCTAGCTCCAAAAAGACTGAGGACAGATGGGAGTCAGCATCTTAGCCTTTCTCCAAATCTCAACTAAAATAAAAGTGACAACAATTTGCGGTCTTGAATTGGGTCTTATTCCCCTGCCCAGCCCCAGCCCTTTTAAAATCATCTTTCTCCCCCTTAAACAGAACCGTTTCTTTTTATCTTTTCCCTCCTTGTGTACTCAGAACCACAGAGCTCAAAGCCTCTCAGCTCAACTGAGAACTCAGCACCTCATGGACTGATAAATAGAGCAGCTTTAAAATGCTTAGAACTGAAGACAGACCAACTGTGGCGAGGGAAAGTAA
The DNA here is from genome assembly GCF_000181295.1 of Otolemur garnettii. Lineage (NCBI taxonomy): Eukaryota > Metazoa > Chordata > Mammalia > Primates > Galagidae > Otolemur > Otolemur garnettii. The sequence goes on along the minus strand of NW_003852543.1, from coordinate 278,454 downwards.
ACACATCCAGGCACCAGTCAACCCTAGCAAGCTCCTCGCTGAGATTACAAACTGCAGTTCCTGCCAGAGCTGGCAAGGATGCTGAAGCGGGCTGAGGGGAGCAGATCCACAAAGCAGACTCCTCTGCCTCAGTTGGTTGTACCCCAGAGGTGCTGGGTCCCTCGGTAGTCTTTTTGGGACCTGGTTTGGATGTTCCTACCCAGGGCAGACACAGCCAGCATGGCCCCCACTGGTTTCACATTTGGAAAAGTACCAAGAAAAGGGGGGGAGACCTGCTTCATTCTTTCTGATCTAAAAGGGGGCTCTTTCCTTTGCTCTCAAGCTCTCTGTGTGCAAGAAAACTTGCCAGTGAGCTGCTTGGGATTTTTCACAAAATAGAATATGATAATGACACAATTTGATATGAATATTTGAAGAACTTTTCCTGTGGAAAATATATACTTTAAATACCCCCCTCCCCAACTCTTTCTATTTTTTTTTTCTCTCTCTCTCTGTCTCACACACACACAAATTGTTTTTATGAGAACCAATTAATAAATGCTAATTCATTCAGGCATATCTCTACTAAATTACTGTTTCATTTAATTGCAGGGGAATTTTCCATTACTAAACTCTCCCTTGCTGATTTTTTTTTTGCATTATTTATATATTTTTTCAGTTTCACTAGTAGTGAGGTTGGTATGTGATATTATCTGCTGTTTGTGCGTCTTAAATTTCTTTTTCATTGAAAATGTTTCCTCATTCTTGCAGCTCCCTGTAATCTGGGAGAAACATCATTAAAAGCAGACAAGATTTTATACATAAATGATTGAAAAAGGCACTGGCTGAAATTAACCCGACAGGAGTGCATCTTGTGTGATTGTGTTTCTCTCATTTCAGACATGCGTGAGTGTGGGTGTGTGTCCCCACTTTGGGTTAATGTGGGAATGTTTTCCTCTGTCAATAAGTCACAAGTGTATCTATAAAAAGATTGTGTATACAGCTAGGGTTCGTAATGAATATCACAGGGTCTTTGATAATAAAATAAAATGAAATAAGAAAATAAATAAAAACAGCACTGAAATCTCTTTATAAGTCTCCAGAGCACAATGTGCATTTTCTTGCTTCCTTTTTAATGGAATTCAAATCATGACTTTTACACCCATACATGCAAGATCCCGACCAGCCACGTTCTGAAGACCTTGCCTTTTTTACGCATACACAAATAAAAGTCGGGGCATCTGGTGGTGGTTATAGGTTGCTTGGGGGCTGTGGTAGAGATTTCGCATTCAAAAAACATATTTGGAAAACAGGATTTCGATTTTCTTATATCAATGGAATGGCAAAGGTTCCATGCACCTGGCTACCTTAGTTTCTGAAATAAGTGCTTTCATTTTATTCTCTCCCGCCACTCTCTCCTTCTCTCTCCTCCCCCTCCCCCATTGCCTCCTTTCAGTGTCTTTATTTTTCTCTTTATTCTTTCACTTCTTTTTCTCTCACAGTAAAATGTCCTGGAGGATGTGAATGATTAAACTGTTTACTCCAAGGTTTAGGTATGAAAAGGCATGTCACTGTAAGCAAAGTTTCACCTTTATACCCAACTCCATCAATAATTACAGAACAAGGATGACTATTAGTAAATCTTTCTTACGATTAGCGCTTACAAAGATAATTTCATTTCTTCTGAGCATACTGAGTTCTATTGATTTTACTTTTCACAAAAAACAATTACAAGGGAGAGAAACCTTCTCCAAAATGAAAGAAGCACATAAAGGATTTGTGAGTATGTCCGCGGGAAAATGTATACCTATGAAACATGTAGCTCATTAAAATCAGAGATTTGAGGCCATAAATAGAAAGTTTTGACACATTATATTAGTAGATGCCCTCTAGTCTGAACCAAAATATCTCTTAATAATTAAAATTCCATGAGATTGATTTCTATTTTGTTTTCCTCACTTCCTTTGTCCTCTTCAGCAAAATTAGGCAGAGTCCTTTTGGGGACAGACCGATAAAATTAATTAACTTTCCTTCCACCCCCCAAAAGTCCTAAATAAATGCTTCCAATAGACATCAAAAAAGTGTCAATTAGAAATAATTACTTCTTATCAATCAATGGGGCAATTAAAGTGACAAAGCTTGAAAAGATACTTATCTTAAAACTAATTCACAAGGTAGCTAAATTATCTCCTAATTAACTTGCATTGAGGAGGGTGGGGGGATAGACCATCTTGAAACAAAGATGAATTGAAGAAGCCCAATACCTCTTTATATTCCTCAAGACTGTTTCCCCTCCCCAGAAGACCTTATTTTCACTCGGGCAAGAAACATGGGAAGAAAACAGAAGCTTCCCAAATGCATTTGTTCTCCTTTCCTCCACTCTAAAACCAAGAGGAGAGAATGGGGCTTTAGATTTCAGATCCGGAAAGTTAGAGGCATCTTCTCTCTTGGATCTTAAGTCTCATTTCACCACTTGACTGACCTATTTTCAGGACCAGGGTTGCCATACGTTATTTCACAGAACTTTTAATGACAACCTGCTTGCTTTTACTAAACTCTCTTCTTCATTGATACGGTATTATTTCTACTTAAAAATTTTGAGGCATTTGTCATTTGTTATGCATCTTTGCACATTATTAAAAAACATTTTTGCTTTGCAGGATTTTGTTCCCCGATACAACAAAAATCTCAGCGGATTTACCGAACGTTCAGCCTATCCCTGACCTTTGGACATTAGAATAATCCATTCTCAACGTTCTTTCAGAATAAAGCTGTAGGAAAGAAAAATATTAAGATCTGTTTGCAAGCAAAATCAGTTAGGGAAGAGCCAAGGATGAAGCCTTGGCGGCCCGGGCAGCTGCGGAAGCAGCGCGGGAAACTTTTTTGGAGCGTCTGGGATTATAGCAAAGGGTGCGCTCTTCGCCTCGCTCCCGCGAAAAGGCGCGGCTGCCTGCGCCCCAGATTCTGCTCTAGAAGAAACTTAAATGCAAGCTCCCTTTGCACCGCCAAACTCAAAAATGGAAGTGCCTGAGGAAAAGAGGAAAGTTGCTAACACCTAAGAGAGAATGGGCTTTTAGAAAATGGAGGGGTCAGCTTTTAAAACAGGAATTTAGCTGTAAATATAGCCAACAATAAAGCCAAGCAAACTGCTCAGAAAGACAGAGGGTCTCCTGCTCAGGTTTGCCAAGAGATGGTTTAGAAAAGAAACGGTGAGCCTCTGTGCTATGTTATAGGCAAATTTCCTCTGTTTTATTATATTATCATTTATATTAAACTCAGGAAGAAAGTCTCGTTTTCTCTCCCTCCCTCACAGCTTTATTTCTTTATTTGTTTTGGGAAGGGGGTAGAAGAAGCCTGTCTGCCTCCCCCAGACAATAAAATAAATGAATGAATAAATAAATAAATACTAGGCAGGGCCAGAGACAGACCCCTCCCCAAACCAAGGGCGATTTGCATCTGAGCTATTGGGAAAGCAAACGGCATAGAAGGAGTCTCATCATCTGGGACTAATACCGATTAAAACTAAAGTGAAAATAAATTGTGCCTTTTTAATCCTTCCCTTTCTATTCCCATTTATTTTAATGAGTGCTTCTAGAATAAAGATAAGTAGCAGAGGGGAAAAATAAATAAGCCAACCCAGGGAACTGTGACACCCTCGTTTCTCCAGTAGTGTCAAAGGGGAAGGGTCTGTCCCAGCCTGGTAAATTCGAGGTCCGAGAGCATCCACTCCTCCAGCCACCACCCGAAAGGTCAGGAGAAGGTCAGGGGGAAAAGACTGAACCGGGAACCCTGGAGCCAAGCGGAAGTGGCCGGGACCAGCCTAGTGTGGGATCCGGCCCCTGACACCAGTGCTCTGGGTCTGGGGACCGTCCTGAACCCGAGGCAGGGCGACGTCCGGTATCGTATCCAGGTTTCTCTAAAGACTAAAGGGGTTAAAACCTGATCCTGACCTTAGATAGTGGCCTAGGAGTACGCGCGCGGCGGGGAAAGGGTGCCAGGCAGCTCCGCTCCATCCCCGGGCTCGCCAATCCCGCAGCTCCCGGGAAGCGCCACTAGGTCTAAGCAACCCCGCGCCAGCTGAGGACGGCCAGACAGCTCTGCCCCGGTTCTCAGATGGGTATGAGGGACAGGAAGGGATCATCCAGTTGACTCGGACTGTGGTTAAACCGAGTGGAAACCTTCTGGAGCCCCAAGGGTCTCCCCTTCTAGTGGAGACTCGGCCCTGGGACCCACGACTGCTAGACAAACCCCGACCCTGTGGCGTACTGGGCTAAATAGAGATTTCAGCCACGCGCCGCGCCCAATCCGACCCTCTTTATTATAACAAATGTCCCGTTTGCCGAGCGGGACTTCATATTCGCCGAGAATTCATCTGAAATATTGATTTCCTCTCACTTCGCCGGCCCAAATCGATAGCGATGCGCCCTGGCCCCATAAATTGTCTTCCTTGAGGCCGGCCAGGCTCCATCCATCACCGCCAGCCTACTGCGCCTCTGCCGCCTGCTGTCCGCACTTGCTGCGCGCCAGGGTAGCTGTGCCCACCAACTACGACCCACGACAGGCTCCTTCCCAGCAAAGACCCTTCCTGGCCCTGGTCAAGAGTGGGCACCGTGGCCTGGGAGTTCTAGCTCTTTTAAAGGCCCAGGGCCCCGGCACGGGTTGGGAGGGGTGTTTCTCTACGCCAGCAGCTTAGTCCTTACCAGGCAAATGCCCCGCGCTCGCTGGTCCCCACCTGTCCTGTGACGGGCAAGGAGGAGTCAAGAGTCAGAGCACGCTCCGGCTCCCAGACCCCAGACCACAGGCTCCTTTCCCGTTGGCTTGAAAAATGCGGGGAGCTCACAGTCCTACGAAGAGAGTCACAGGATAGGACTGCGCACACCGAGGACCAGGGCTGGAAAGTCAGATATAGTGGAGCCGCAAGTCCAGAACTGATGCGGCTCAGGGACTGAGCGCGAAGGATATTCACCATGCAAGACCCGGCCTGGAGCGCAATGGACACCCCCAGTAACTCCACAGAGAGCTAATCTCCCCAGGTGGTCCGCAGAAACCAAGGCCTGGGGAGGGCGGCTCAGCCCGCCAAGGGCGACCCTAAAGGCCGAAAACAGCGAAGCAGCTCCAGTGTGGAGCCAGGCCTGAGGCGCCCCCAGCTGCGTCGCCACGCAGGTGGATCCCGCGAGCCCCGCGCGTACACTCCCAGTCCCACCGGTCTGAGCGCACGCACAGACGCACAGCGGCGCGGGGGGCTGGGGGTCTTGGGCATGCCGCGTTCTTACCGGATCTGATGGAGTTATGAGGCATCGCCGGGGAGTCACTCACAGCCCGCTTAGGGCTTGGGGCTTATTGACGCAGGTCCCGGCCGCGCCTGCTGCCACGCCGCTGCCCTGCATAGACCCAGAGAAGGGGCGTGAGATTCGATGCCCCAGCCTTAGAGCCCCTTCCCAGGCCCGATCCCTGCTTAGACTTTCATCCACCTGCCAGAGTTGGAGGATTTTTAGGGGAAGTGTGATCAACCTCAGTCTGGCCTAGCTAACTTGCCTGCCCCGAGGATCCGGGGATGGAAGATGCTTTGAGGAAGCTCCAAACTCCAGCTCATCCGCCCCAGCATTACCCCGTTTAGCTTGGGAGGGAAAAGGCTGCCAGGCTTCCTGAGACCCTGTCCTGTCTCGAAAGTCCCATCTCTGCCAACCATTTTCCTGCTAACCCCTGGGCGACATACCTAGCCGGCTGGCCGCAGGCCCTCACTGCCTGGGTCCGCCTGCGAGGGTGCCCTCAGTCCTGCGTCCCTCCTGGTCTGAAGTTAGTTCCCATCCACCCGGCATCGCCAACCGGTTTTATCCCGCCTAGGCCCTGGGAGATGGGTCTGGCGAGGCTCGAAGGCTTCGGATTGGCTGGCTGGGTGCAGGGGGGTGCGGGAAGGGGAGGATTTTGCAAGGGGGACATGGCTGAGTGGACTCAGGAGTTAGAAACATTCGCTGGAGCTTCTGTTTCCAGCGGAGGAAAGAGCGAAGGCAGCTGAGCCCTAACTCAGCAGGCCTGAAAATATTTGGGGAGGCGAGAGGCCGCAAGAACTGAGCATGAAGCTCTGTGGGTCTTCCTGGAATCACTGACCCCCACAAGTGAGAGACATGTCTCTCTCGGACACCCTGTGTGCCCCCTATCACCTCTGGTCAGACCAGGGCCTTCTTTTCTTTTCTTTTCTAGGAAGGAACTCTTGTTTACGCCGGGTTCTTAAAGTAGAGCCTGCTCACAAAACTGCAGGCAAGATGGGCCACCTTCTCCCCACAGGTGTGACCTCTTCCAGAGCAGACTCCCAAATAGCCCCTGAAACTGTTCCCCTCCTTGTCTCACGGACAAGATCCACACCCACACTTTATTGGATCCACACCACACTTTCTGCCCAGATTCCTCTCCCTTTCCAAACACACACACACACACACACACACACATACACAGCCACCTGCTCTTTTTTTTTGTTCCTTGAAGATTTTGAACTTGGGGGAAGCATTCAAGGAAACAGCTGTGAGGGCTTGGGTTTCTTCTCCACATGGAAGGACTTTAGAAAGGGACTGGACTGAGCTGACTTCCAGTCTTGCTGCAGCCTGGACAATGTGGGGGCCTGGGTGTGGATAAGAAGGGGTCCCTCAGGTGAGCATGGGAGACCCTCAGTGATGGCCAAAGCTGCTCCATCCTTCCTCATGGTCCTTCTCTCTGTCAGGGAATTGGGATAGGGATGATCATGTGTGGGTTGTCCAAGCAAATGTCCTGTGGCATCTGCAGGCACATGGGGTGAGGCCTGGGTGCTCCCCCAATTTCCAGCCTGACTTAGACTCTCATTACAATAGAGAAGACAGTCAGCTCTCTTCAGAGGTAACTCTGTGGGCCTGGCAGGGCTGCTTTGGGACACAGACAAAGACACTGAGGTGCTAGAGGGGGAGGGGCCAAGCCAAGGGTTTGTGAAAACACAAAACTGTTTTGCTTAGTTTAAAAAAAGTTTTATTTCTCACATTAATCCACTACTTCCCTCAACTTAGTCTTTCTCTTCTCTCAATTTTAACAAAAGAAACCTGAATCATTTTGTGAAAAGGAAAAGGAATGACTATGTCCCTAAATGGGTCCTTCACATTTGCAAAGGACTCTGAACAAAAACAATGATTTATTGTTTTCAACATTTTCTCAAAAATGTTATTTAAAATTGTTCTGTGGTTTCCAAACGTGTAGATCCTCAACTTGTCTGGTCAGACACCGCTGGAGAGAGAAGATCGAAGGAAAGGTGTTGGGATGGAAATGCATCTTGGCATAGGTCCTACTAACTCCATGGGCCAGTTTGCCATCCTGGCCCATGGTCTGCTGCTGCAGGGAAGCTGTGGGACTTCAAGGCCATGGCAGAGACTCTCCCCATTCACCCAGGCTCCTCTCCATCCAGGGAGGCAGTAGTGCTCCAGGGAAAGTCCAACAAGCCTTCCTCCAAACAGTTCTGAAAACCGAAGAGGTTCTACCTGTGTTGTGTTTGATTGTCACCAATGACCATCTAAACTCATGTGTCTGTTCTTGCCAATGTTCTCTTACGTCCCAACAAAATAAATCTCCCTTCCTCCCCCTCCTCCTTTTGGGCAAATGTTCTTTCTCAGAGGACTAAACAGCAAGTTATCAAAACATTCCTGTCCCCATTTATCAGCTCATTTAACAAAATTCATTTTACTATAAAGGCTTAACATGAAACTGTTCAGGGTTAGTCTTCAAGGAAAAATGCACCCACCCCTGGAGATCACCCCTTCTCCAGATTGCAGCTGACATAGCAGATGACCAGGTGAAGACTTGACAAAAATCTTCTAGAACCAACTAGCAGTAAGACCAGCAGTAAGAACTCAGTGAACCCCTGTTGTAGAGATAAACATGGACCTGTACCCTGGCCCTGCTTTCCCTTAACAGTCAGAAATCAGGCCTCGGTGGGTTCCTTGGTACTTTTAGTTCTTAGAGACCAAGGCTGGGGAAATGTCATTAACCAGAACCTGAACTCCCCTACTTTGGTGTCTGTCTCCTCCTCTGCAAGACAAAGAATTTGAAATACATGTTTTTTAAAAGACACCTACTTTCACAGTTTTTCTCCAAACTTTTAAAAATGCATGATGCCTTTAGTTAAGCATAAAAATCACAAGTCTTCTTTGATGTCATTTGAAATTTAAAAATAACTTTGCATCATGACTAAGGCACTTTCAGTTCTATGGGAAATTTAGAACTCACTTTTAAAAACGAACACCTCCTTCTCTACTTCTTTTTCTCTGACTTGATGCCCATAAGATTTTCATGCCAAGATAAATTAACTGGCTGTTAACATTTTTTAACTCAGTGTTTTTCTGAGAAATTTAATTTATAGCCAGTATTAAAAATACATGAGTAGAGAAGAAGAAACTCTGGCTTGCCTTTAAAAATGTGAAAAATTTTAGCCACATTCCTGAGTGTTTCTTTGTGGAAATGAATGTTCTTTCAGGTTTAACATTCTAACAATCTTAGGTAATTCCCTTTCTATAGTAAGTTTTTGAGTTTGCATAACATTCTGTGACTTTTAAAATTCTGTGCTGATCTGATGAGCCCTCAAAAGATGGTCTTTCTAAGTTCCAGCCAAAGTTCACTGGATGGGTGGTAGGGAGAATAGCCCTGGCTTGCCCTAGGTATGAGATTTTCAGTGTTAAACTGGCATTGTCCTGAGCACACCAGGATGAGTTGGTGATCCTAGCTGATTACAGTTGGGGAGGAGGATGGTATAAGTTCTTTTTATAAGAGTTCAGTTTCAGCTGACTGTGAGGTGGGTGTTTGATTGGACCAGTGGAATCCTACCATTTGTGGGCTTATGTGATTAGGCCCCTAGAACTCCAATAGAGGTCTGTGGGGCTCTTTCCCTCCCTCTCATGTGCCCTATGTTCTCTGTGCAACTTGCTCAGGAGTCAGCAGTAGGGGATGACCCCTGACCCCAACAACCTTCCCTGCTTACCTGCTAGGGCACGGTTACCTACACAATGCACCACTCTTGGGACTAAAGTGTCTCCTTCAGGAAGAAAACAACAGTCTCTGTACTTTGGGTCAAGAAGATGAGTGTTCCAGCCCTGTCTGTGTGGAATAGGGCTTTTTTTTTCTATCTGAATCTCAGTTTCCTCTTCTGTAGAACAGGGGTGCAGGCGGGGGTGGGGAGGCTAAGACCCACTTCATAGCTTTGTTGTGAGGATGAATAGAATTATGAATGTGAAAGCCCTTTGAAAACTACAGCTCTGTACAAAAGTTAATTATTATTAGGCAACAAAGGCAGGGGTAAAATGTCCAAGAAGGACAGAGTTAAAATGCTTCTAGAATTTTGCTGTGGAAGCCGGTTCCTTTAATCCCTTCCCAACAACATGGTGAGCTTTGCAAATAGCTATCTGAGCTGTGAGCCCTGGGGACAGGGTAGGTGAGCCCTGCCTTCCCTTATAGGGATAGGTTCAGGGGTGGAGGATCAGGACTGTCTGTGGCCCAGAGAGAGGGGAGACCCCATGGGAGAAGGGGGGCCAGCGCCATGAAAGAGCTTCCAGCTACAACCTCCAGGTCTGGCAGCCAGCACAGGGGTTCAGGGCTCCTCCGTCAGTTTTCACTCTGTCCTTTCCCCTTACAGACTTGCCCAGTCCTGTCACAGACACATGGCGTATTTCTACCCCGTCCCCACACTCTGGGAAATGGCCGACAGCCTGCCCTGGGGCCTCCTGGTGGCTGCTCCCGAAACTCAATCATTAATTACTCCATGTCCCACCCCCAACCTGGCCCTCTCAAAACACAGAAATAGAAATACAGGTCCTGGCAGGTGAAAGGAAAAGGGCCACCGGCTGTAGAAGGCAGTTTGGAAAAAGCCACCCATGGCATTTGGCCAGTTGTTTTAGATTGGAGATGTGCTCTGGGCACTTGTCTCTTGGGCTTTTTGCCCACCCTGAGGCCTCTTGGTGGCAGCCTCCTGGGCTGCTGGGAGAAGCCTGAGGTGCTTCCGGATGGGTAGGAAAAACACCTCACAGGGGAAGCAGAAAAGAGGCAACGGGTGGAGAGGAAAGGAGAGATGTCTAGAGGGGATAAACACTGCTTAAGTTTGTCCTCCAGTTGCTTTCCAAAGGCAGCTGCTAGGTCTGTGGACACCACTGCCGCCCCTGGAGCGTCCTATCCCCTCCTCTTAGACTGCGTTGCTACCAATAAAGGCCGTTTCTAATGAAAAATAATTGTCCTCCAGTAACAATAATTTAAAAAAAAAAAGGTACACCAAATGAGCTAAGTCCTTTCGGCAGCCTATTTTTCAGATGAGAAAACTGAGTCCTAGGGTATGTAAGTAACATAAGCAAGGTCCTCCAGTTAGGAGGTGGCCAAATAAGCATTAGTGACCCAGGACTTTCCTTAAGTGTTGGAGGTTCTGCTTACTCCAGTCTGGTTCTTCTCACTACTCAGCATCTACTCCCCTCCCTCCAGGAAGGAAGGTTCTGGAGCCCAGGGAGTGGCCAGGGTGAGGTCAGATTCCCGTGGCCAGAAAACTTTCCTGCCACAGGAGAGGGAGAGCAGCTTACTGGGCAGGAATGCCCTCCCCTAGTTGGGCACCTGCCGTCCAGCCTGGTACGGCAGGAGGCAGGACATAAGACACAGGCATCCTCTTGGGCCAGTGCTGGGAGACTGGTGTGGGCTGCTTTTCTGACAGCTTGGGGAAGCGCCAGGGAAAAAACCCAGGTCCCGGGCTTTTCATCAGACTCAAGGTTGGCTTTGTTCTCTGTGGCCTTGAAATGCCAGAGGTTCCTGCTCTTGGCACAAACCGTAGAACAGGGCATGTCCTCCCCAACTCCTGGCAGTGCCCAGGGTCCTGATAAAAGGACCAGGGACCCTCGTAGTTGGGGCAGGGTGGGGGGAGGAGGAAGAGGTTGAGGGATTGAGAAAATTCAAAAGATCTAACCTACCTTTTGTCCTCAACCTTCTCTGCCTGCCCTTGGGAAGTTTCTGGCACATTCCAAGCAGAGCAATCTTGAGTGTTGTGCCCACTCCTTTGTGGGCCTGGGCTCACTTCAGGACTGGCTCCTGCCAGTTGGACTTCCTCACAGCCCCTTCCTTCCCTGTGTTTGGAGGGCCAACCCTGAGGGTTCAGGGCTCCAGCCCCCCACTTCCCCTCTGTGCTCCAGTGACCATCCTTGCCACTCTGGGGCCCCTGTACCAGGATGGACAAGCCATTACCCCAAGGGAGTGCTAGGCATGGTATTCCTTCTAGTAACAACGACTGCCACTACTAGCATTTACTCAGTATTACTGAGCTCCAGGAGCTGCGGTGTGCTTTGCCTATGAGCCCATTTATTTTTCACAGAACCTAGTGAAACTTGAGTTTTGACACTTCTGGGGCATAGAGGTTGCTCTTGGTTCACCCAGTTGCAGAGCAGTACGATTGGAATCTGAACTCAGGCTCATCTACCCCTGAGTCATCATTCTCTCTACTACCCCATGAGGTCTCTCTAGGGCATGGACAACTGTAATAACTCCAAGAAAACTATTGGAATAGGCTAGAAAATTAACTAAAAGTGATTATCAGTTTTAGGGCCACCAGGAGCCTGTTAGGAGGAAGCTTGACTCCTAGCAATATGGCTACACTGCCTAGGCTCTCAGAGAAGCCAAGTGAATGAAAGAATAAAAGAAAACCAAAGGCTGGGGTCATGGTGAGTTTCACTGCTCCCCATTGAACTCTGGCTGGACTTGCAAAGCATAGACACAGAACATACTAGTGGCAAAAATGGATAGGCCATCCACCTCCACATTTTCTAAACATTGTCTTAAACTGTTTTCATTTTTAGGCATGCTATTGTCAAGGCAGGTAGCATTATGTTTCATTTGTTATGAAGCACCTCTCCCTTGAACCTCATGGAGTGTGCTGTGGCCCTGGTGATGTCTGTTCACTTTGTCCCCGTTCCCTGTCACTTTATAGATTTTGATCCCATGTGCTCTGAGATTTCTAAGTAGAGTCACTTGACAGAGTGGAGAGCACTTGATGTCCTGGGAGAATATGTTTTGGGTTTTTTTTCCCATGTGGATCCTGGCACACATTCTTCCAGAATGCAGATGTGGCTAGGAAGCGGGTGGCCAAAGCTGGAGTCCTGGCATCTTCTTTTATACTGGTTATGTGACATTGTGGGGATCACCCAACTTCTCTAGCTAACATTTCTAAGTCTGAAGTGTAAGACTAATAATGATACTTCTCTTACATGATATTATGATGTTTAAGTCAGACAAAGTACTTAGAGCACAGTAAGTACTCAATAAATGTTAGTGACTAACATAGCCACACTGAAGAAGATAGAGAAGAAGATAGAGAAGTGTTGTGCACAGAACTTGGTATGGTGTCACTGTCATGCTAGGGACATGGGAGACACTAAGAAGTCCCTAAGGTGGCAATAGGGTGAGGGGCCTGGAGAGAAGGAGGCCTGAGGTCAGGGTCTCCCAGGCAGGTGTGAGCTGTGTCCTCCCTTCTCTTATGGATCTGTGTATGCCCTTGCTGGGACTCAGGCCTCTGCTCTGCAGGGTGCCCAAGACTACATGCATAGACCACAGTCTACTCCATTCGCCTCAATGGGCTGCCAAGTTTTACTGTCTGGCAACTCTCCTCCCAGAGAGTGTTCCATGACACCAGGTACCTGTGTCTCTAGAGAGTGGAGTCCAGAATATACTGTAAGACCCCACTGCTGTGACTTCCAGGGCCATGACACCCTAAGCTTAGTCTCTTACTCAGTGATGTCTGACTGAGCTGAACTCATTGAGATTCATTGAGAAGCCGCCATCTTCTCTAGTTTTCTTTCTCTTTTTATTTTATTTTATTTTTTAGTGTATTCACATGACACAGTGTAAGTAATTCAAACACAAATGATTAATGTACCTCTTCTTCCAGCCCGTAGCCCCAGGTAACCCTCTTATCTGTTCTTTACCTAGTTCTTCTGAACTGCTCCACTATACCCCCAAATGTGGATATGATAGAGTCTAACCACTCTCCTTTCAATGACATTTGGGTATTTATGTATCTCAGACTTTTTTCTCATCAAAATTGTTCTGCAGTGTGAATATTATTTTTCTGGAGAAGTGGAATTGTTAGAGTACAAGTCAGACCTTTAGAATGGACAGGAAAAAAATGGCTTCCCACAAGCCTGGTCTTTTTCATTTTATTGCTCTTGATCATTTCTTTAGAGATAGGAGGTAAGCAGGTAGGGGAGAGTGAGAAGGGGCTACCTGGAGAGATTCCCCGATCCAGGGATATTGCCCCTTTCCAGGCAGTGAGCCAAAGGATACAGAAGTTCAGTGGGTGTCCTAACTGAGAAATGCTCTTGATTCTGAGAGATCTTTGGCTGGCCACAAGTGACCAGGGAATAAAGCACAGGAGCCCCTCTGTCTCTGGGGAGCCTAAGGCCACGTTCATGGGTGACTGAGTTCAGTCTTATAGTCTTTCCTTCAGGATCCAAGAAAGAACTGGGCCCTCGTGCTCAGGATTCAGTCTCTCTACTCCAGAGTTGAGGAGTTGTGGGTATGGAAAGCACCTTGGACTCAAAAGTCAGAGAGACCTGGGTTTGTAGGAAAGCCTTGCCCCAAGCTGTGTGACCTTGGGGAAGTCATTCACATTCTCAGACTCCTTGTACTTAGTAAAACTATGCATGTAATATCCACATCCTATCAGCAGGCTGTGCAAAAGACGTTTGTGAACCTTTACTAAATGGAGAAATGTATGGGATGATGAATTTGAGGCAATCATGATGACGAAGACAGTGCCAGGGTTACCTCACCAGGAATGCCTTTTCACTTTCTCTCTCTCCCCTTCTGAATTTAGTTGTATAAGCATTTACTAAGCATCTATTAAGTGCTGGGCATTCTCCTAGGACCTGAGAATGCAGTGGTGACCAAAACAAGAACCCCATGCCTTCATGTAACAAATGGATAGTGTCTTGCATGGAGGTCTGCTGGGCGCTGAAATGGAAAGCAAGAGATGCGTGGAGCAGCGAGTCTTCACCGTTCAGAAGAGACCTGTAAGTGGAAACCACAGAAGTGGGAATCAACCAGGCAAATTTGAGAATGGGAGGAGTGAAGATGGAATGCTCTGGCATGGCCAGGGGGAGCCAGGAGTATTTAGGGAACCAAGTTCACTCTAGTGAGGGAAAACATACAATCATAGGATGTGTGTATTACGTGTGTATGGTGAGAGCTGAGAAACAGGTCTGGGAAGGTGTGCAGGATTAGATTATAGGACTCCTTGTGGCCTGTTAAAACCTAGACTTTTTTACTAAAAAGCACAGGGATTTTAGTGGGGGGAAGGACAGGAACAAGCATATATTTTGGAAAGCTCTTTTCTTCCTGGCTGCAATGTGGTGAGCGGATTGGAGGAGGCCAGATTGCAGGTGGGGTGGGGTTTGTGTTCTCACAATTCTCTGAGAGATGGTGAGAGATGCCAGGTTGGGGTGGGGAAATGCTGTCACTGCCAGCTTTTGACTCTCAATTCTATTCTTAGCTGGTGGTCATAGGCTGCAGCCCTGTCAGATTGGGCAAGTTGGTGCAGGACCCCCCTGCCATAGATGGACTGATGGCATGGGGATGAGCCACATGCCTGAGTTGCTCAGTCTTGGATTTCAAATCCTACCCAAGTTAGACATTGACAGCATCCCCATGGCTGAGTGAAGGAAAGACTTTGAAAAGGATGAAGAAGGGGATGGGAAGTTATACAAGAGATTTTTACCACTGATAAAGAGCAGTGAAAAAAAAAAAAAAGAAAGCACTGGTTAGAGTAGCAGGTTAGGTCTCAGGCTTGGGACTGAGGCTTTGCTACCTTGGGGAGGTCACTCCACTTATCTGGGCCTCAGTTTCCCCATGTGTATAAAGAAAAAGAGGAGTGTTTTCTAGGGTTGTGTCTTGAGCAAGAATCATTCAGTACTTCCACACTACTGTTTTCCATTTTTAATAAAAAGTGCTTAAAGACATCTTCCTTTTAAACCTCATTAAGTTGTCTCCGGTGAGTCAGTGTGTGTGACAGCACTTTGAAAACCTGTAAGTTGTGATAATGCTGTAGACTGATAAAAGGCTTTATGGTGAATAAGTGCTATTTCTGTATCCTTTGTCACACTGAATACATCTGTCAGTACCTGTGCATATGACTACGTCTGGCTACGTGTATCCACTGTATGATAATGTATATGTGTATGTACTGTATGTGCGTATACACATGTAAAGTATAATAGAGCAGGTATGAGAATCTAATACACTCCAACACATAGTCGGTGGCTCTCTTACTCAGGGAAAATGACAAAATTCTTGCAATGGCTTCCGAAGACCTACACCATCAGCGTCATCTCTGCTCATCCTACCCTACCACTTCCCTCCTACATTCCCCTCTGGTTTCTCTCTGTTTTATTCCACTCCAGCCCCACCAGCCTCTTTGTTTTCTTCAAGCCGGCCAGGCTTCCTCTTGCTCTCCTCCCTCCATCCCTGGCCAGTTAGCCTGAGGCTTGCCCCCCACTTCCTGCTCCTGGCTCAGCTTTCGCCTTCTCAGGCAGCTCTTCAGTTTCCCACTGCCAACCTCTCCACGCAGTGTTTATCCCTGTCACTCTGCTTTACTTCTTGCCGCCATGTGATGTATTGTATACTTGACTTATTTGTTTATCCTCTGACTTCCCCAGTACACGGTAAGTTGCAGGAGGGGAGGGATTTTTTTTTATCAGTTTTGTTCACAGCTATACTCTCAGTGCCTAGAACAGTGCCTGGCACACTGGCAACAACTGATAAGCACTTGTGCTTATGTGAGTGTTTGATGGAATGAAACATGAGTGGCAAGGGAAACACAATGACTCAGGTGCTAGATACACATCAATTAACACGGCAAACACTGGACTGCTACTCATTGGTTTCTGGCAGCTAGTTACAGAAGCAGGAATTCTAGAGCTCTTAATTTTTTACTTGCAGATGGTAGCTGCCTGTCTTTTTTTTTTTTTTTCTGAGTTTCTTTTGAGTGGAATCTGGGTTGGGGTTCGATATAGGTCATAGGCAGGGCCAAGGAATGGCCCCCCTGAGGATCCAGGGACAGTGGAAGGTGACCAGACCATCCTTGTCCTCTTTGGCACCCAGTCCTGCCACCAAGGGCTCCAAGTCTATGGGCAAAGGTTACAGCACCTGCTGCCCAGGGAACATGTGACCACTTGAGCACTGCTGGGTTGGAACAACCTGCACAATCAGGTTATTGTACTAACCATGCAGGTCCCCTTGCCAAGCCACACCCCATTCCAATACTCCGGCACTGCCAGACTCTTTTGGGGCCTTGATTTACAGAGGCCTCATGAGGGGGGAGGTTTGTCTAAATGCCCCCAGGGGAGGATGAGGTCTCTTCTTCAAGACTCATTTGCCATAGCTTCCTCTGAGATCCAAGGAGAAGTAAATAGGAGAGGGAATGAAAAAGCCCATCCTGACTTCAGATACCATGAGGACTGGCAGTCACTGACAAGGCCACTACGGTTTGACTTTTGGTGACATTTTAGCATTAACCATTGTCCTCCAGTGTACCCTTTGGCTGGTGAAGATTATTGAGCACTTATTGACTTTTAGAAGTTCAAAGGTTTTCTTCCTGTCATTACTGGGTCCAGAAATTTCCATCAAGTCACTGTCCACTCTTGGAGGGAAATCTTCCTTTACATAACTGTGTCTCAATTGGCCACTAGACAAAGCTTTGGGGCTACTGAACTCTGAGCGATCCCTGCCAAATTTGGAGAAAGCATGGTAGGTGCATTTCTGGAGATGCCAACAGAGTTAGGAAGGAACATATTTCAGCTTTTCCAATTTTAAACCAAGTGGCCTTGGGCAAGCCACTTAACCGCTCTGGGCCTTAGTTACCTCATCTATAAAATGGGTACAGTGATGTCTGTCATATACAGTCAATGATGATCTTAAATGGAGTGAGGTTTGTAAAGCATTGGCCTGCACAGCAAGCATGCATTTGTTCCTATCCTCCCAGAAGTGAGGAGTTCTACAGGACTTTGCACCCTGCAGCACTCAGGCAAAGCTCACTGGTAGGTTTCACTCCACAGGCCCATTAGGTGGCTGTTAGGAAGTCCTGCCCCACTCTGGTTGTTTACTTTTTTTATGATGAGCGATTTTAAGGGAGATGGCATGATATGGTAGTGCAAAGCTTGGTCAAAACAACCTAGATTTCAGCAGGCAGGTAAATAAGGAAAACTCCTTTGCAAAGTGCATTGCAAGATTCTTGAGCATCTGGTACGTAGTGAGTATTAAAAAAAGGTGACTTGGAATCAAGAAGCTTAAGGTCAACCAGGGCCACTTTGGGTCCCGGATATTTATTATGAGTTTGGAGATCCCAGGTTGTACTTTTCCCCCAATCCTCACCAGACCTTTTTGCAAGGAGAGAGGAAGACACAGTAACAGCTCTCATACTTTCCCACCTCCCCTTGCAGGAAAGACACAGCTTTAGTAGCCAAGAGCCAGGTACCTGAGATGCCCTTGTCTGTGACCCTGGCTCCTAGGGCCCAGCAGGTGATTTTTGCATCTTATATTTTGTCTCTTGAGAGTTGTCTTCCATGAAAGCACACCTACTACCCCTGACATGTGAAGGAAAGTCTGGGTGAGAGACATTGCTCATACAGTGACCGAGTACCTACTCTGAGCACAAGCAGTGTGTTAGGTACTGTCCAAGGCACTGTGTATCCACCATTTTCACCATTCTTGGTGCCCTTATCACTAAGGAAAAGGGTCCAGGGACCTTGAAATTTGGAGTTGGACTGTCTTGGGCACTCTTCTGTGCTACTCCCTGTAAGGGTTTCATGAATGATTTAGCCATCCTGGAGTTCCAGTGGCTCAGCTAGTGAGATGGAGACAATTCGAATGTCTACATTTCAAGGGTTGTTGAGATTAAATGAAATGATGAAGCACGCGGCACAGGGCTTATTAAGGGCTTTGCAAATTTTTGGCACGATGATGATGATGCTGATGAAATAGAAAGAACTCTAAAGGCATCCCTAGACGTTATTCCTGGCCTCACTGTGCTTGGAATTTTCCAGTGGGGCAGCACAGAGGCCCTGGTGCTGACAGAAGCCCAGAGACCTGACTTTATTTCTCACTTGCCTTGTGTCCTGGTACCAGTTACCTCCTCTTTCAATGTCTTCAGTTCTGGGGTCCGAGGGCTCTGGATCAGTGGCACAATGTCAGAGTTATTCCGAAGGACAGAAAGACCCTCTCTTCTTCTAGGCCTCGCCCAGAACTTCTCTGGGTCTGTCCTACCTGCTGAAGGTGCGAGGAGTAGAGAGAGAAAGGGGGTTTGGAGAAGCACCATTGAGGAAGAGCAGGGCCCACCCTGCTAAGGAGCACTGCCTGGCTCTAGTTCCCTCCTCCCACCAGCCAGGTCTCCAGGTGCCTTCCTTTAATTAAAAGTATTTAGCTTTCCGCTACACTAGCCTTCATTTGCATGGAGCTTTTCCTTTATGCAGCCTCGGTATCAGAACCAGCCAGAAGGTTAACGGAGCGTCATCGTGCCGCGTCGCGGAACTCCCAGGCAGCGCACGCGCGCGCCCTGGTTCCCCGCCCCGCCAGGTGGGACTCTGAAGGCCACAGCTGTCACAGGGCGGGGAGCTGTCAGGTTGCCAGCACCTCTGTCGCGCCTAGCTCGGCCACATGAGGGAGGAGAGGAGCTTGAAGCAGGCTTGTCCTCAGCCTCTAGCTGTGCAGAGCGGTTACCCCTGTGCATCCTTAAAATCAGGGCGGGTCTACTGTTAGGTATCTGAATGGACGAAGAAAACAGGTGTTTTCTGATCTATGTGCTCCAGACACTGAACTGAGTTCCCGTGGTTATTTCAGGGAAGAACGCTCACAGCTCCTGCCCAGAACTAACCCCCTAGCCAGAAGAAATTTGCATTGGCCATTTCACAAAAAACTATGATACTGGCTAGAAGGTAGAAAGTGGTTAAAGGTTAAAGGGAAGGTGGCTGACGCCTGTGATCGCAGAATTCTGGGAGGCTGAGGCGGGTGGATTACTGGAGCTCAGGAGTTCTAGACCAGCCTGAGCAAGAATGAAATCTCATCTCTAAAAGTAGCCTGGCACTGTGGCAGGCACCTATGGTCCCAGCTGTTCGGGACCTTTAAGCAAGAGGATCCATTGAGCCCCTGAGCTTGAGGTTGCTGTGAACTATGATGCCATCGCACTCTACCAAGGGTGAAAAAATTAGACTCTATCTCAAAAACAAAACAAAGCAGAACAAACAAAAAACTGCAGGGAAGTTTCACCCAATGGGGCACTGGCCCTCAGAGGAAAGCAGAAGATAAACTGTCAGTGCCAGGCCCTAACATACTAGCTTTTTTTTTTTTTTTTTTTTGATGAAGTCTGATGCTTAGGAAAATCAAGCAAATTCACTAAGGTCGGAATAGATGGTGACGAACAGGGCTCGGGTTTAATCCCCAGCCAGCTGCTCTCCTAGGCCCATGTTTCCTGCTCAGGAGGAGAGGAAGCTGACAGTGGAGAGACCAGACTCCCTTCCTTCCAGGTGCTCATGCTTTGACAGAAGCTCAGACACAGACCTGGGAGACCCCAGAGTTGCCTCTACTGCACCAGCTGGCTTCCTCCCAAGATGGGAAGTTTTCTCTGAAAGCTGCCGCCAGCCTGATCACTGCCACTCCAGTGCCCCACCAGCCCCAGCTGAAGACCCACCCCTCCAGCTGTCCCAGGGTTTCAGGACCAAAAAGAGAAGCTCAGGCAGGGGACTTGATTCTTACAGACAAGGCCGGGTGGGTGGGAGGGGGACTCTCCTTCATCTTTGCTTATGTTTTTATACCCTTTCTCAGTTTGATTCAGGAGCACGTGATTCAGGAGCCCCTGCTCTGCCCCAGATTCCACGAGCTATTTCAGATCATTCTTTACTTCAAGCCCCTCTTCCTTGGACGAGAAGACAGGCTCTGTGGTTTAAGAGAGCAGTTGTGCTTTAGCTCCATGCAGAGGGTTGGCTGCAGAGCAAACAGCCAATATGCACTGTATGAAAGGATGAATGGGTCTTAGATTGGGCCCAGGAGTGGGCCTAGACTCCCATGTTAAAAAAAGAGGAGGAAAGAAGGTACACAGAAATGTGGAAGGGACATTGGACCCCTTATTCACTTGCTTGCCCCTCACTCATTTCTGTAGCCTTCCAGTGTGTAGATGCCAGAGCTCTGTGCCATCAGCCCCTCCTGTGATACTGTAAGGGAAGGAGGCAACTTTCCCTCTCACTTTGCTCTGTGGAACTTCTGGAACTGGGAACCCAAGGGACATCCTTCTCTCTCTGGAGTCAGGCCAGAAAGATAGACAAACACTCTTCTACATCCAAGGTAGACCTAGGTGTAGTGGCAGAGGAGGGCAGGATGGGCTCAGGATTTATTTTAGAGGTGTGTTTTGGAAGTGCATTTTCAGTTGTTCCTTGTCTTTCCTTGACAGCTGGTGAAGCACATGGAAGATGAACATCTCTCATTAGCACTTTCTCAGCCGTGCACCCGGGAGTGGGGTGAACTCTCTTTTCCCACAGCTTCTTTGCCTGGGTGCTCTCTGAGTTGGGGGGAGGTGGGGACACAGCTTGGAGTAATGGTAGCAGTAACTCCCCCATGCACTTTTTAGTAATATCTCATATCATCCTCATAAGCAATTGATGAGGTTAGTACTGATCTGTTTTACAGATGAGCAGAGTGAGGCTCTGATGGGCTAAACAACATATCCCATGTCACTTAATGGACTTGGACCCAGGCCCTCTGATTCCAGAGACTAGGGAGTCTGGGGAACATCATCTGAAAGGGAACTGGAGTCTGGGCAAGACCCTTGAATTTGCCCAGGGAAGTAGAATTTTCTTGAATAGGGCACTTGAAAGAACAAGGCAAATATCTTGCTTGAACTGATACGTGATAGGCTAGAGTGTAACAGTATTGATCCAAAAGCCCAGTAGAGTTATTAGCAGACCCTGGGCTATTCAGTAAACTTGCTGTCATCTAGAAAGCAGAGAGCATGACCTTGAGGGGATGGATCTTTAGAGCAGGTACAATTTGATGAAGGTGAGAGAGAGCTGGGCATGGGAAAATGATGGGCATAAGGGTCTGAGCAATGAACTGTATGAGTGGAGGGATTCTGAAGGCTGCAAAGAGGGCCTCCTTGGGGAGATCTCTAAGGTCAGATAGACGGTGACAGATAGGCACTGAGGCCAGAGCCTGGGATGGCCTTGTTACCTCTGCATCCCCACTATCTTGTACAGCTCTGGCACATGTAGGTTCTCAATAAAAACTGAGAAATAATAAGTACTGAGTTTTCAAAGAACTAGTTAAGAGAGATGACATGGGAGCAGAATAGTAGCCTGGAAGGTAGACTTTGTACAGGTGAATTCCATCATGGATTGGATTTGTGTGAGAGAGGGAGTGGAGTGGAGTGCATGTAATCAGCATGAACTGATACCCCCACTATGATGCCATAGTGTCTTCTTGGCCTTGACAAAGGACATTTTCTAAAGAGTTAAAAAATGTTTAGTTGATTTTAGTGGCAAATATCCAATTGGGTTTGGCCTGGACTAGATTGTGCCAAGCATGGTAAAGATTCTGCCTTGGTAGAATGCACACAGGTTCTCTCTGACTGAGGTAAAAGGAAAGGTCTGGGCAGGTAGAGGCCCAAGGAATATCCACCCTACATGAGCACTGGCACAGACACAATAACATCAATAGTACCAAAGGTCTCTGGAATTTGTATTCATTGAAACTCTTTAGTTCAAAAAAAGGCAACCAATTAGGGCCAATTGGGCAGAAATATAAAATATGGGTTATAGAGATGTAGGGTTGGGTTATGGAATCCAAGGTCCAATATGCAGCTGAACCTTAGAAATGACCAGAAGCAGGGCCCAGAGGCCATTGGGCTGCCTGCCATTTCTTCTCTGTTTTATTTATCTTTATTTTTTTTAATCAGAGAAATGGCTTCTCTTTCTGTATCTGCAGGGAAGTTCTTTATTCCACCATGCACAAGGCAGGACCTGAGACTACCTATGAGATTGCATGAAGAGAGTAACCATTCTCCCTTCATTAGAGAAAAGATGCTTACCCCAACCTGTGTTGATTCACATCTTGGTCCAGTCAGCTGTCACTAGGGCTACTAAAAGTTCATCTTATGAATGAAGATTTTAGTTCTCAGAGAAAGGGAAGTCAAGATCTTTCTAGCTGCTTAGACACCTCAAAGAGACTGAAGATGCTTTCTCAGAAGGCTTGAGAGTATCCTAAATACCCATGTGTCATAATTTACCTGCCCAGTGCCAGGGATGACTACAAAGTTGGTGTAATATTAGATGGTATTAACAATAGAAGGTGGTATCCCTCCACCCCATGTTCCTTTGAGTCACACCATGCTTGGGTTAGGTGCTACATTCTGAACACTATCTAAAAAGGAGACTGGGAATGACAGAGGGGAGTAGTGACCATAACACTGAGGATGATTTGAAAGGACAGAGAATATTATGCCTGGAAAGAGAAGACTGAGGGTGAAATGAAAGTCCTGTTCAAGAAACTGGACAGTGGCTATGGGGAGAGAGAATCCATGTGCTTGGTGAGCGATGTACAGACACTGTAGACAAGTAGGTTTTGGTTAAGTCTGAGCAATACATTTGGGGCAGACATTAGCTGAGGAGGGAGTTGATGACCTATAGCTAAGAGTCTTTAAGAGGAGGCTAGATGCTTGGGGGTGCTAGGCAGAGGGGACCTTTGGGATGGCAGGTTCCCAAACCTGATTGATCATGCTATCACTTGGGAGAGTTGAAAATACCATGGACTCTTGAGCTGGGGGGAGGGAGAGGGTCCCCTAGTATCTAGAATTTTCCCTGGGTGATTCTAATGATCATCTGGATTTGGGAACCAGTGAATTGAAGACCGTTAGTGTACCTCCAAATTCTAAATTTTGATGAATTTAGCTATATCAAGTGTAGTCCCTAGACCAGTGACATCATCAACATCATCTGGAAATGTTTTTAACATGCAAATTCTTCAGCTCCACCCAAGGCCTACTGATTCAGAAACTCTGGTGCTGGATTGTAGCAATCTGTGTGTTATAACAGATTCTGATGGCTGCTCAGATATGAGGTCCTTTGATATTTACCATTTATTAGTAATTCCATGTTTAATTTTAGTCTATATATCAGAGTGGTGAGTTCCATTGCATTTATCAGCAATGGCCCCTAAAGAATCCTGAAGACAAAGGATCCCTGCCTTCTCCTACTTGTGCTCTTGTGTAGTTCTTCCTCACGTGTTATGAGGGTCAGTCTATATGACCAGTAGAGTACAGCAGAGTGTTGGTATATTCATTCTGAAGTCGGATTATGAAAGACAACGCTTTTGTCCTGCTCCCTCTCAAATCACATGCCCTGGGGGAAGCCAGTTGACATGTCATAGGGACACTCAGGTATCCCCGTGGGGAACAAAGGCCTGCTGCTGACAGTCATTAAAAACCCAAGGCCTAACCTAGGCAGCACAGTGAGACCCCCATCTTGGCAAAAAATTAAAAACTTAGCCAGGTACATGACTGTGGTCCTAGCTACTTGAGGTGCTGAGTTGGGAAGATTGCTTGAGCCTAGGAATTTGAAGTTACAGTGAGCTGTGATCATACCACTGCACTCCAGCCTGGGCAACAGGGTCCCTGACAAAAGATAAAAAGCAGCCCGGGGACTCCAGTCAACAACTAGAACATCCTGGATCCTCTAGCTCAAGCCATGCTTTTAGATGACCATAGGCCTGGAGGACAGCTCGTCTGTAATCTCACTAGAGACCCAGCCAGGATCATCCAGCTGTGAAGCTCCTGCATTTCTGACCTCTAGGAATAGATGTTGGTTATTTTAAGCTGCTAAGTTTGGGGAAATTTGTTACACAGCAATAGAAAACTAATACTAGACTTTTATTCTCCTATCTGCTATGAGAAACTCTTCTCTTGGCTGTGACATTGTTCTATCAGTAGGCTGCCCAGATGATTTCATGACTAGAGAAGAAAGTAGAATTTTTTTCTTGTCTTTCCTTATCCTTAACTGACTTTTTTTGAGCTGTAAATCTGTCTCTAGTACTGACACTGAGATTTGGTGAATAAGTATATGATTCATTCTTGACATTTCAGATGTGATTAAGATCAAATTTGCTAAGGGATCCTCCCAGAACCAGCTGGGAGACATCAGGTGCTCTCCTTTGGATCCAGTAGAGGCTTTATCCTGGGAGAGGTCACGTGACCTTTTCTACAGACAAGTCAGAAATCACAGCCACTGTGGGGGTGTCAGTTGAAGTTGGTGAGACCCTGCTTTCGGAGTAAAATAAGAGCAAAGGCCACACTCTTATCTCCTGTGGTTCATACTGGGTGTGCTTATGTGCGGATGGATGATCTTTCCATTCCCATCTTGAAAGTCTTCAAAGAATCAGAGACTAGGACCAGCCCTGGTCCAACTTCGCACATTTGGCTTATTACTTTTCCCCCAGTTCCTATTTCTTCTCACAGGAAAGGGAGCTACAGAGGAGGAAGTGCAGAGTGAGGGAGAAAGACAGGAAGCATACTGAGTTCTAAGGATGAAGGTGAGCCTATGAGAGGCTGGTCTGGGTCTGTAAAGGGGGTCTCAGCACTGACAATTTCCCTCAGGGATTCCAAGATCGTCTTCTGTGGTTTTCTTCCATTGCCTGGACTCTGTCTATAATTTAAACAGGTGCCATCAGGTCAGGAAGTGTGTGGATTACAACCTCATAACTCCTGATTTCCTGGAGGTGTCTATAACTAAAGAGACAGGTTTAACCACCAGGCTTAAAACTGCTTCTCTCTTTTTTTAAAAATTATTATTATTAAATGATAGTTGTATACATTAATGCAAACATGGGGTACAGTGTAGTGTTTTCATATACAATTTGAAATATTTTCATCAAACTGGTTAACATAGACTTTGTGTCATTTACTTAGTTATTGTGTTAAAACATTTATACTCTAATTCTAGAAAAGTTCACTTGTACCCTTGTTAGACAGACCATATATGTGATCTTTCCGGTCACCCTCCCACCATCCATCCACCCTTCTTTTCTCCCCTCCCCCGCCCCCTGCCCATATTCTTAGGCTAGAATTAGGTTGTAACTTTCATTTGAGATCTATAAATTAGTTTCATAACAGGGCTGTGTACATTGGATACTTTTTCTTCCATTCTTGTGATACTTTGCTAAGAAGAACATTTTCCAGTTCCATCCATGTAAACATGAAGGAAGTAAAGTCTCCATCTTTCTTTAGGGCTGCATAGTATTCCATGGTGTACATATACCGCAGTTTATTGATCCATTTGTGGATCGATGGGCATTTGGGCTTCTTCCATGACCTGGCAATTATGAATTGGGCTTCAATAAACATTCTGATACAAATATCTTTATTGTAATGTGATTTTTGATCTTCTGGGTATATACCTAATAAAGGAATTGTAGGATCGAATGGCAGATCAATTTTTAGTTCTCTAAGTGTTCTCCATATGTCTTTCCAAAAGGAGCGTATTTTAAAACTGCTTCTTAACACAAGGTCATGAAACACCAGTTACTGAGAAAGGCTCATTCACCAACAAGCATGGTATAGAAGTTACTTACTGCTAATCCTCTCCTGGACTTTGTTGCCTCTTTCAAGTGAAAGCATTGAGGAAAGTGATTTCTAATGCTCAGCTCAGCATTTCTAGGGCTCCACAGTATAACATTAAAACAAAACTTATTTTACTTATTTTTTATTTATGTTAGTTCTTTAAGGTTTTGGAGCCACACTCATTCCCATCCCTTCTTTTCCTGCAGTTGACTTCAGCTCTGTCTCTTTTAACATCAACTATCACTCAAAGCTCATTTTTTCAGCTTCTCCCCGTTTCATTTAGGAAATGTCTCTCTATCTTCACTTGTTCATTTTTTCTCTTTTGTTCTGGTCTATTGGGCACAAACTTCATGTGCTTTCTTGGATTCCCTCAACTGACTCCATTCTCTCTCATGTTTGGTGCCCAGACCATTCTGGGTTGTCCTTCCTCTTCTAGACTTGGTGATTTAGTGATTTGTGATGGAGTTTTGGAGATTTGTGATGGAGACTAGAAGATCCAGGAGTCTAGGGCATTTACTTAATGCTGTATAAATCCTAATTGGTGGCAAATGGGAGGCTGGAAGGGATGGTCAGGTAAATTCCCTTCTCCATCTGGTGGATACTTGGAGATATGGCTCCTCCTTGTGTATCTTACAGAGGAACCAGCATGGCAAGCAATCATGTCTCATGAGCCACCAGCTGTGTTTCTGTGATGCTTAATTTTATGTGTCAACTTGACTAGACCACGGGGTGCCCAGCTATCTGGCTAAACATTATTTCTGGTGTGTCTGATATGTGTTTGGATGAGATAAGCATTTGAATTAGCAGATTGAATGAGGTAGATTGCCCTTTCCAATATGAAAGTTCTAGTCTACTGAAGGCCTGAAAAAGGCAGAGCAAGGGAGAACTGGCTCTCTGCCTGACTCTTTTACCTGGGACCTTAGACTTCTCCTGTCCTTAAATCGAAACTTACACCCATGGCACTCCTGTTCTCAGGCCTTGGACTTGGACTGTAATTACACCACTGGCTCTCCTGGTTCTCCAGTTAGCAGGAGGCAGATTCCAGGAATTCTCAGCCTCCATAATCACATAAAGCAACTCTTTATAATAAATCTCTCTCTGTCTTGCTCAGCATATTTATATGATATCTGTATTGCTATATTTAACTATCTATATAGCACATAGATCCATACATAAGAGATATATCTATATACTTACCTGTGTACCTATATCTACATCTCTCTATATGTTATATTGGTCCTGTTTTCCTGGAAAACTCTAAATACAGTGTCTTCACATTACATGTTTCATCACAGGGCTTTGCATGTTTCCTTGCCTTGCGTCCATTTACTCCTTAATCTCACCATCCTGGACTTCAAGTTAGCAGTTCAATCTTTGCCTTAGGCTCTGCTTTCCATGGGATCAGACTAAGACATCTGGCCTCTAATGACAAAGAGTCTTCCACCTGTTTGGGACAATTATGTTGCTTGGGTTATCCTTTCCATCCCTTTCAGCCTCCTCCATGTTTCATTAACCATTCTTCTATTGTTTTGAAACATCTTCTGTCTCTCTCTATGGATTCTTCTCTCTTAGTCTGTAAACATGCTCAAGTATGTCCACAAAAAGCAAACATTCTCTTTGGTACAAATGTTTTAATTTCATCTCTCCATGAACAAATTTCTTAGAAAGTTATACTTACAGCCTGTAATAGATTTCTAGGGGTGCCATGGTCTCACCAATAAGGTCATTTAAGACAACAGAAATTTATTTTCTCACAGTTTTGGATACCTGAAGCACACAATCAAGATGCTGGCAGGGCCTTGCTCCCTGTGAAGGTTCTAGGGGAGGATACTTTACTTTTTCCAGCTTCTAGTAGGCCTAGGATTTCTTTGACTTTTGGCACCAAAACTCCAGTCTCTGCCTCCATCTTCACTTGGGCATGTTTCCTCTGTGTGTCTGTGTCTTCAAATGGCGTTCTCCCCTCTCTTAGGAACACAGATCATACTGGATTAAGGACCCATCCCAATGACCTCATCTTAACTCGATTATATCTGCAAAGACCTTATTTCCACATAAGAACACATTCCTCAAGTACTGGGATTTGGACTTCAACATGTCTCTTTGGGAGACACAATTTAACTCATATGACTGCTTAAATGTCCTTGCTACTCTGACTTCTCGTAATCAGGTTTCTTTCCACATCTTCCTCCTCACATGGCTCCCTTGGAGGTCATCAATGCCAAATTCTGTGGCTTGTTCTCAGTCTCTATCCTGTGACTATCCTGCCATCTTTGTCATGGTCGCCTTCTTACTTCCTTTCTACCAATCTGATGCAGGTCACTGTGCATACCTGTGGCTCTTCCTGTCCTCCAGATGACTCCATGTGTCCCTACTTCTCTGACTTTTCCTTCTCCCCTCAACTCCAATTCTAGATGCATTTTAATGTCGGGGCCCTGGTCACATTCTCTTCTTTCAACACTCTTTCCTGTTGCCTCCTCCTGACCTTCATGCATCAGTGCTCTCTTCTCAGTAGGGAACAGATATATCTCTCTGACTTGACTATCTCCTAAGCTCAGGGCAAGCATTGCCATGAAGAGCTCAAAGATAATACCATGTATTCCCCAATCACAACACATCCTCCTTACTTATACACACACACACACACACACACACACACACCATCTAGACATTTTTTATTTTTCTTATATCCATGTCAGTCTTTCTTTGGGAAACTGTTCTGAGACTTCTAGAAATACTTGAAGTACTTTGAATGTGGACAGGCTCCCAGAGGACTGGGTGGGGTTAATCCAGTGAAACATGGCTTATTGCTATAATTGTGACCTGCTCTTTTTCTTTTTGAGAAAAAGTCTCACTTTGGTGCCCTCGGTAGAGTGCCATGGCATCATAGCTTGCAGCAACCTCAAACTCTTGGGCTCAAGTGATCCTCTTGCCTCAACCTCTCTAATAGCTGGGCTTACAGGCACCTGCCATGATGCCTGGCTAATGAGTTGCTCTTTAGACTCAGCCTAGCAAGACCTAGAGAAGTTTGATCTACACCTGACTTTGTCATCTGAGACCCTCAAAGCAACACTAGCAAAAGCATATTTAGGCAGACAACTTGGGGTATCTGTGCTACTGACTACATGTTTGTGTCCCTCTCAAATTCATATGTTAGAACCTTAACTACCAGTGGCATGGTATTTGAAGATAGGGCCTTTAAAAGTACTTATGAGGGTGGAGCTTGCCTCCTCTCATTCTCCTTCTCTCTCTCTCTCTTTCTCTGTCTTTTTTTCACATGGTGACACAGCAAGAACATGACCATTAACAAGCCAAGAAGAGGGCCCTCACCAAGCATCTGCCCATGCCGGTACATTCCAGAGTGTGTAGAATAAATGTTTGTTGTTGAGCTGCCCAGTCTGTGGTATTTTTGCCATAGTAGCCTAAAGTGACTCAGTCAATTAGATAGTTCTAGTCCAGGTTTTAGATTAAATGAGGCCCAGAGGTATTCTTGGACACCTTTTCTCTTTTGTGCCATTTTAAATGTGTGATTTTTACATGAATTTCACATTCTTTTCAGAGCCTCTGATAGAGAACCCCACACAGAGCCAGCTTCCTGTAAATATGGCTGAAGGGTGAAATTTGCCCGGGTGCTTATTTCAGTGACAAAAGCCAGTACATTTGCAGCTAGTGCTGCTTCTCTGTGACTCAGCCCCCAGCACCTTCAATTCCCTGCACAGCCAGATGACAGAATAAGGGCGGTGTTTAGGATCCTGAGCTGGAGTGGACTTAGAGATGACCTGCTTCAAACCCTTCATTTCACCCATAAAGAGGCAGATGTTTTGAGATGTTAAGGGACATCCCTTTGGCCCCCTGGGGCCTTCTTAGCTGACACTTGCCTTTATTTGCCTTCTCTTTAGACTTGGTAGCATCATGCTCAGATGGCCATTCCTGGGATGGGTGGGGAGGCTGCACTCCAACCCCCCTGCCCTTAGTGTGTTGAGGGTGGGTTGCAGTCCCACTGCACATTTTCATCCTGCAACATCCACCCGTAGCTTTGTAGAAGTGCTACCCAGCAGCACAATGTCTCCGGGTACCTTTGGGGAGATTGCTCTGGGTGGATTCTTGGGACTGGAGGGCTCAGCTGAGGGAGGAGGGACATCAGTGTTCAGGGCATGTGTGGGGAAACACAAGCTTTTGGGTGTCTCCTGTATTCATATGTGACACAAGTATTCACAACTGTTCTTGAGGACTCTGCTTGGACTTATAAGGTCCACACCTTCCTGGATAGTTAGAAAGTTGGTGTCAGTCATGCATTCAGTAGCTCTTCATTCGATGCCTGCCTCTGTGCCTTGTTTTGTTGTAGCAGCTTACACATAGCCCAGGAATGCAGAATATATGTCATCTGATATTTTATTTATAAATATGTGTTGGGGGAAGGGGAGTGGGGGCCAGATGTGTCTACAGTCAGCTAGACACAGGGAGTGGGTAACTCTGGGACATGCTGTGTGGCCTGGGAAGGCCTCTGGACTCTATGCTTTCGGTTTGCTGAGCCCAGGTGAGGTCCAGACAAAGGAGAGGCAGGCTGCTGGCATCATATACAAAGAGACCAGAGACTCCTGTATACCTGATATCCAGGTTTCACCTGTTAGAAAAAACCTCCTCAGCCCTCGGTGACCTTATCCTTCAACACAATACTTAACCATGTATGGACTTGTTTGGCAATTGTCACATAGGCTTTGGCTTCAGTTGGACATTAAAGCTATAAGAGGAGGAAATAGAGACTTAAATGTGGCCTAGCAGAGCCAGGATGCACACCCAGGTGGCACACCCAGGCCACACAAGATCACGTCCTCCCTGTGGCTGTCTCCTGGCCTCATGTAGGACGGCGGTACCCAGCAGCTGCATGCACCCCACCTTTCCTCTAGATGTATGCTGGGAATTGGAGTAAGCAGTAAAACCATTTGCTTGTGAGCCTATGATGTACCAGGAACCTGAAAAACAGTAGTGCAGAATGCTCTCCACAGCTTTGGGAGGTAGGTGCTGATTTCCTGATACTGCAGCTGAGAAGCTTTAGAGTAGCCGTAGAGAGGTTAAATAGCATTCTTAAAATCACCCAGGATGTGCTGTGCTGTGGTGGAGCCGGACGCCGAGCCAGAGCATGAGCTCCTGTGCACCAGCAGCACAGGCCACCTCCACAGCCCCTAGGAGAGGGGAAGGGAGGGGCTCCTCCCACTGCCAGGCTGGGCTGCAACGGGCTCTGCCCCAGCTTACCTGGGCAGGCGAGTGGAGAAGGCATGGCTGGTGAGTGATACATGGAGAGCGTCGCCTCCTGCCTGACAGGCTGAAGATAAACAGCTCCCCGTGAAATCTCACTTAATGCTGATATTTATAAATTTATTCAGCTTGTGTTTACTGAATCGAGAGAATGCCTAATAACATAACGTGCTTCATCTCACATGTTCCTACTAATGAGAATGCAAGTATGCTTAATTTTTTTTTTAATATTTCATTTGCTTTCTACTCACTCCACCCTGTCCTATTGCTGTTGGCTTGGGTTTTAATTTGTTTCTAAACCCTGGAAAGTCTGGGCCTCTGAGGTGTTAGTGAGGAGAGAGGCAAAGTGGGTTGGGAGTAGCTGGACCAAGGCCCACAAAACAAGCCCTGCTGGGGCAAGTGCAGTCCTGGGGGGTGGTCACCAGGCAGCAAGATCCCAGAGGCAGGGCAGGGAGAGATGGCCAAGTGATGAGCAGAGCTCAGGGGGGTGCTTAGAGATGTAATTTGGCAGAGGACTGAGGGTGAGGTGAACTAGGGTGGTCTGAACTGGGCTCCCTCAAGGGGGACTGGGTGTAAGCTTGCCCTGCCCCAGAGCCTGTGGAGGATAAGACAGGGGAGGGAGGACACCAGGTTGAAGGCCAGAATTGGGGTGTGGGTTGTGGGCACTGGAGCTAGGAAGGACCAGCAGGGTTCACACAGGGAGGGGAGAATAGGGGGATACCAAGTCTAATTCAGGGAGCAAAAATAGGATCTGGGATGAAGTGAAGCCACGGGTAATGGAGATGGGACCCAGGCCTGCTACGCTCCCCACCAGCTACTCTCTGTTCTCCCAGCTCCACGCTGAACCCTCATGTTCTATATTCATCCAGCACTGGTTTCTTTTATTGACATTTTCTCTTTCTTCTCTCCTCTAAGCAACAATATCCTGGGACTAAAACATTCTTTATTGTTCTAAAAAATATATAATCATAAATATAAAAGTTGAGTAGAATAATTCATTCTTTCCTGTCAAAAGCTTTTACACACCCGAACTTATTTATAGATAAGCTATAAATGCTTTTCTTATCTAATAATTCAACTGATTGCCCTCTCATGCCTGTGGTCCCATCCTGGTGCACTGGCTGGAGGAGAGGCCATGATTCTGGCCCTAACTGCTTGGACCAGCCACTGGCATCCTTAGGCCTCATGACCTGAAGCTCTGTCCCTTCCAGCCCTTTGTGTCCTGGGTGTCTTCTAGCTGAGCAGGAGGACACCCTGGCAACTCGAGGGCAGTGCTATCTGCCTTTATCTGGTTTGAGAGGAAGGAAAGGCCCTGTCTTTGTTGGGGTCTAACATCTTAGAGAAGGGGTTTATGCCTTTTGACTTTATCCAAGAGGCTGGGCCTGGCCTGGGAGCCCAGGGAACCTGGGAAGACCAGGGGCAAGGATGGAAGCTCCGGCTGGACACTGGAGACTCAGTTTTTCCCAAGGGCAGGGAGTGGACAAGGTACCAAGTTCCAGTTCTGCCTATCACTGTTTGTACTCTTGACAGAATCCTCTCCCTGTCTAGACATCAGTTTTCCTGTCCTGTTAAAAGTGGGTTGTCATCAGGTAAGTAATCTCTGTAGCCCTATCCATGGCCACCTGCCCAGACTGGCCTAAACCATGATGTCCTTGCCAACAACACCCAGACCTGGTCCATCTCGTTAGCCTCTCTGAGGACAGGGACTATTTAAGGAGTGAGTTAAGAAGTGTAACCCCAGCTACCTACTCCTGTTTCCTGTCCCCCAGATCCAGGCCTCTGCACAGGCAGCCCACATCCCAATCCAGGCTGGCACCTCTGAGGTCAGCACCGTTGGCCCTCCCAGGTTCCGCTCAGAGCAGCAAGAACTTCCTCTAACGCCCCCCATGCCTCCCTCTAGGCAGCATGGCTCTGTTTGGGGTTCCTTCAGGAGGAGAGGAGGGGGACAAGGCTCATCCCTTTCCTTTGTGCTGCCTCTCCCTCCCACTTCCGCTCCCCTCGCTGCTCTGCTGACCTTTCACCCCTCCCTTGGATGTCCCTCAAAGGCAGCTCCTGTGGTTAATAACTTCGGCTGGCAGCCCCACACAAAGCCAGGGCCGGAAACCATTGTCCCGGGGACAATGGCTAAGCAGCCCAATAATGAGGCGGCCACAGTGTTGTCTGACATCCTACGTTGCCCTGGCAAAGGAGGAGGGGCTGTGGGGGCGCCATGCCCTCACCTCCTGGAGCTGAATTATTCCCCTCGCACATGGTGGCTCCTCTTTCTGAGGAGGCACCAGGCACCTGTGCCTGCCGATGGCTGCATTTCCCTGTGATTGCAGGCTGGGTGGACCTCGCTGACTGGGAGGGGGTCTTGATGCGCCCCCCCTTGAGGGGGCCCTTCCCCCTCAACACACACAACCATTACTTTGGCTAGTTTTTTTTTTTTTCCTGCTCCATGTCCTGGGGAATATGAGCCAGACTACCACAGAGTATGGCAATCGATTGGTTCTGGCAAATCGATAAGGAAGGGGAGGGAGTTCTCAGCCTGATGTCTGACGGGAAACATATGGCATCTGGAAAGAGCATGTGCTCTGGAACCAGCAGGTGTGGGTTCAAGGTCTCACCTCTACTTTCCTAGCTGTGTGACCTTGGGGAAGCAGCTTAACCTCTCTGAGTCTCTAAGTTTTCATCTATGAAAGCAGGGGTGGGATGGCAGCCTGGAGGAAGTCTCTTAAAGCAACCTCAGAAATAGCCATGCCCTTACCACTCTTGTGGGTGACTGGGACCCTCTTAATTGTGAAAGTGGCCCTGCCTCGGTAATAATTGCACTTTTCTTTATGCAGGTGCATGCCTTGTATTCTAACCCAGACCAAAAATTCCTGAGTGGCATAGTGTGCTGTTCCTCTGCCTCTCTGCCTTCTGCCCTCTGCCCTGTGCTGGGCACTCGGGGGGATCCCAAGGAAGCAGCGAGCATTGATGCACAAGGCTCTCAAGCAGTTCTTAGCCAGGCTGTCTACTGGAATTACCTGGGGAGGTTTAAAAAATACCCAGAAATTTTGATCTCATTGGTATGGGCTATGGCATTGGAAGCCTGTGTGCGAGTGACAGGTGGGAATATTTTAACACACAGGCAAAGAAACATAGATTTGTATCCTTAGAAAATACGCCAAGTCACATTTATACCTGAGCACAGCCTTTCTCCTGGGGAAGAAATACACTATATTTTAAGACTATATGTTGATTATAGTATTCTTTATTGCAGCTTTGCTGTAAGAAAATGACTTAGGTTTAGGGATAGTTTTCTTTTTAAATCAACTTTCTTGAGGTATAATCTGAATATATTACAATGCCCCCACTGAAAGAGTACAGTTTATGCTTTTGACAAATACATACATCTATGTAATAACCACTAACCCTGTGAAGACGTAAAATAATCCACCACCTTGGGAAGTTCCCTCATGAAGCATGGGATTTGCAAAGCTCCCAGGTGACTTTGTCATGCAGCAGGTTCCGAGCACCACAGAGCCCCAACACTCCTGTTCTGACAGTCTCTGCTTTGGACTCTCAGAGAGGTCACCCAGACCAGCACTTCTCAGACTTCACCACACATGGCCTCACCTGGGGATCTGGTAAGATGTTTTTTCATTCCCAGGGCACGCCCTGGGACCCTGCAATTCCTGACACTTTGAAGCTGTGCCCCAGTGCCTCGTTTTGCAGATGAGGTAACTGAAGCTCAAAGCATTGATGTAGGAGAATTGTAAATCCTGGTTTTGAAGGTCCTGAACTAATGACAAGCACACCGCTTGCCCTTCACTCTTTCTCGTCTTCATTCCTACCCTAACCCCGAATCCCAAATGCAAGACCTGGTCACGCTAATCTCTCTCTCTGCATTTTCTCTTCTCAGCATCATCTGCTGCTTCCAGCCCCTCCCACCTGCCTTGCCCTGACCTGTGTCATCCTCCTTGGCAATGACCACCTCCTCTACCTGTTTCTGAATTAGCAGCTACCTTTTCCCTATCAACCCTCCCTTTCCCAGCCCATTCCTCTCCTCAATTTAATTCAAAGAGCAAATGTTATGAGGCAATAGTACTGGGCCAGGCCTGGCTCCGTCCCCCAGGAGGAAGACAAACCAGAAGCTGTGATTACCTTAGCTGAGAGGCCAATTAAACAATAAGATATACCAGGGAAGATCACCCAGCTCACTTCCCTTGTTTCACAGACAATGTCTAAGAGGAACCATCCATTCCTACTCCCAGAGAAGAGGCTCACATAGAATAGATTTCACGGAGAAGGACTTTGAAGGAAGAGTAGAAGGAGCTATGAGAAGACAAGGCAGGTAGCTTGGCTGAGGGCACTGGGAAGAGGCTGCCAACAGACCTTACTGGTGGAACAGGGTAGGGGACAGTTCAGAATCTCCATCCACGTCTGGACTGAGCACCCCATGTGGGATACGACATTTGGGAACATTAAAGAGTGTGTGTCTGGGATGGTCTGGGGACTAGGTCCCATGGGCACTGGGACCCGAGAATGTTTGATCTAAGGAAGAGAAGCTGGGGGGGGCTGGGGACCTGCAGGCTGTGTTTAAGTGTTAGAA
>NW_003852543.1:240400-242864 GCF_000181295.1 Otolemur garnettii | reverse complement strand
CAGTGCTCTACTCCTCTGAGCCACAGACGCCACCCAGAGAGGCTAGTTTCATCTCACTCTTAGAAGCAGTAGGTTCTAATACTCATGTCTCCCTGGGAAATAGATTGAACCACTTCAGGAGGAAGGGATCTCAGCGCCTGAGTGCAGAAAGCTGAAGCTGGGTGAGGACAGAAACATCAGACCTCGAAGTTTCTACTCCCTGAGCACCGAGGGGAAGCCAGTCATCATGGTGGCCTTGTGCTCGTCCTCACATCTGAAGTGCAGCCCTCACAGCAATTTCCCCCTGTGGCCCCTGGGCCACGTGACATTTTTTCATTTGCCTCCCAGAGAAGTAGGTACCTCATTTGCATCACAGAATAGATCCACCTCCAGAATTTAATGGATACTGGCAAGAACATAGACTAATGTATAGGTTTAGGAAAGAGGAAAGAAGCAGATTCTATTAATATTTAGATTATATCTGAGGGGTTTTAGGAACCTAAAAATTAAGTGTGAAATTTGAATAAGATATTAGTGTTGAAGGTATAGAAATGGAATTAACAGAGTGAGACTTATGTAGGGAGACTGTGTGGCTCCACATTACTGTGGATTGACTGTCTTGTGGAGTTTTGGGAGGATCAAATGTGCATGGAATTTGGCCATGACCAGCCCTGGGAGTAGGCATCAGCCCTTTGTCTTGGCCAGCTGTGTGTCCTTGAGTATATCAAGGGTAAGTTTCCTCTTCTGCATAATGTTGAGATTGTCCTCAAGATATTTAAGGTTGCTTCCACCTTAGACACCTAGAATTTAAATTCTAAGGCTTCATGGATTCAATTCAAAATTTCCATCCAGCAGCAGACATCAGGGCTGAGCTGGACCACCTTGGGGAAATAGTAGGGTAAGTGTCCATCAGGGCCGGCCACGGTTACACTGGGAGGAACATGAGGAAGGGGACAGAGCCGAATAGTGTAATTTGAGGTGGGGAAATAAAAATCGGACTGTCCTCAGTTCCCACAGTGGAGCATTGCAAAAGCTGCACCTGTCTGCCAATTGTCTGCCAATCAGACTGAGAACATCCCACAGGACCTCACAGGGGTTGCCTGGTCCATGTTCCACAAAGCAGAAACAACTGTTGGCTAATTATGCAGACACGAGGTGAGGAGTGCTGCTGCCTCTGGAGTTAACTCACAAGGAACTGCAACTTTCTCAGTTAGCTCCTGGCCAAAGGTGGGGGACTGGCTTTTCTAAGGTGATAGGTGTACTTAAATTTGGTCCCCTCAACCACTCTCAGCTTGCTCTCCCTCACCTACCCCACACATGACACGTGTTTTCTGCTGGGAGAGAAGAGCCTGTTGACCATAGAGGGAAGTGGCAAGCAGTGTGGTCCCCAGCACTTGAGCACCTTGCTCTAGCCATTCGACTCTTGTCTCCAGCTCAGATCTTACCCTGAAAAGAAAGTCTGGCCTGCATTATGAATGCTTTTGCAGGAGACAGTGAATAGCTGGAGACCTGATCAGTGGGTCTGAAGGATGCTGGGCTACAGCCTTTAAGACAGAGAAGCCAGGATGCCAAATACTCCTTTCTCTCCAGGATCCCAAGGCAGTGTATTCTTCTGCCCAGGACGGCCTCAGAATACATCTCCCCAGCACTTGCATCAGTGGAGTTGCCACGTACAATAAACCCTTGACCATCTCTAGACTAGAGGGTTAAACCCAACACTAGAAAATGGTTTGGGTTTATACATACACATAGGACACACTTCCCCTTGCAACCACACCGAATCATCTCTGCTGGCCATTAGGAGTGGCCAAGTTAATACAAAATATCTAAAGGCCCTATTATCACAATATCTGCATGAAAGTAAATTCTCAATTGGTTCCTTAGAAACTAGTGACAAAAAGTTACTTGCTATCACTTTTGCACTCTTTTTCCAAAAGAGCAATTTGAAATTATGTGGGGATTCACACAATTTTGGTTGACAATCAAGTAAATTGTATGTAGTAGGCATGTATGAAGCACTTTTGAATGAATGAATGAAGAAAGAGTGAAATGAAAGCTCTGCCAGTCTTTCCCTGCATCCCAGGGCTCTGCATTTTTTCTGAAACCTTTCCACTACTTGACAAATGTTTCTTGAGTAAAAGCAATCTCTCTATAAGCTGCGATGTTAGTGATGAGTTTTTGCTGGGGAACATTCTCCGTGCCTACAAACCAAGTGACCCAGCTCCTTTTTCTGGGAAGCACATTTCTCTCAGAGGGGGGCTTTTCAGGTAAGGGGCACCAGTCCCCCATGGGTGACAGCTACAGCTGTTATCCCTTCCTGCTGCCCCATGTGCCAAGCTGCATGGGTATGAGGCGGTAGGGCCCAGCATGGGCAGAACTGTTGGCTATTAACTTTGTAAAATGACTTTTTGAACAACTGTGGCCTATTTGGCTTTGGTGTATATTCACTCACCTCTTTTCTGGTATGTCTTTTTTTTTTTTTTTT
>NW_003852543.1:239402-240380 GCF_000181295.1 Otolemur garnettii | reverse complement strand
CTCACAGCAACCTCCAACTCCTGGGCTCAAGCGAGTCTCCTGCCTCAGCCTCCCAAGTAGCTGGGACCACAGGTGCCCGCCACAACACCTGGCCATTTTTTGGTTGCAGCCGTCATTGTTGTTTGGCAGGCTCGGGCTGGGGATTCGAACTCGCCACCTTAGGTGTATGTGGGTGGCGCCTTATGAGCCACAGGCGCTGAGCCTCTGGTATGTCTTTCTTCCTAATGGTGTTTGCCCTGATTTATTCTAAGGCTTAAAGGCAGGTTCTGAGATTATAGGGTCAATAATTGGGGGTGTTGTGAGGTTTGATATAAATGCATGACTGGGCAGCATGTGGGAACCAGCTACATTAGGGCACGCTCAGACTTACCTGGCAAGGGCTGGCATTTAGATAAGCAGCGTCCATGTGACCTCCTGGAAAGAGCCCAGTGCTGGTTCATTGTTGTCTAAGGGCATCAGGGATTCTAGGTGATCCTGGGTTTGCTGGCAGTCCTCTCCCTTCCTTTCCTGCTATCCCTGACCTTTGTCTGGCCTGCAAGGGGGAATAGAGCTAGGAGGTTGGTGAGTTTGAGGGGTGCAGTGGAGGAGGATTACTTTCTCTAGAAGGCATCAGGCATCATAGAATTCTGAGTGCCTGAGACAGAATGGGCATTAAGGAATGTCCTGTTCAACTTCTCATTCAATAAAGAGAAAACCAGACCTAGAGAGGAGAAGTGGCTTATGAAGTTAACAGAGATCATTTCTGAGAAAACTGGAAATGCAATCCAGGTCTCCTGACACTCAATCCTCCAGGCATCCTAGAGTCCCATGCTGCTCCGGGTCAGCCATGAATGTTTATTTGTGGGTCCCCTTAGAGCACCAACAGTCTACCTGTAAAGCCTTAGAGTCTCAAGGCAGGGCTGGAAAATTGAGAAGCTGGTGGCCTTGGACCTGATTTGGGTTTCTGGGTAAAAGCCTTCTTTTTTTTTTTTTTTTTTT
>NW_003852543.1:237433-239382 GCF_000181295.1 Otolemur garnettii | reverse complement strand
ATGGTACTTGGTAGTGTTGTTTTAGGATTAAGTTAAATGATTGCAATGCACATATAGTAAAGAGACTCAGGCAGAGAATGTTCCCAGTGGATATTGGGTCCCTTCTCCTCCCTTCTCCTCCCCCCTCCTCCCTCTACCT
Organism: Otolemur garnettii; assembly: GCF_000181295.1. Taxonomy (NCBI): domain Eukaryota; kingdom Metazoa; phylum Chordata; class Mammalia; order Primates; family Galagidae; genus Otolemur; species Otolemur garnettii. Next base: position 239,243 of record NW_003852543.1, on the reverse strand, counting down.
GTTATTCTTGAATAAGAACTTCTGCTTGGTATGTCAGGTGAATCTACAGGGGGTACAATCCACAGACCTCACAGAGCTCAGAGGTCCAACCTGCCATACCTCCCAGAGAACCTGCTCCCATTCAACAACCTATAACCTGGCCATTTTTGCTGCAGGGGCATGGGAGGGCATATGTGTGTGCGTGTATCTGGGTGTCTCTGCCAAATCACCTAGAAGGTTTTCAGGACAGGCATCACATCTAATGTTTCTTTCTTATTTCCTAAATAGTAACTTGGCTTAGTGTGGTAGGTCATAATGGAAGTTTGCTAACACGATTTAAACTAACCGTATGGGAGAGATTGTTCTACTGTGTGGAGGGGGCTGAGGCTGAAGCAGTAATAGTCCCAGCTGCCTTGTGCCAGGTGTTCTATATAGGATCTTCTGTAATTCCAAGAGCCCTGCATGGTAGCAACTGCTCCTATCTGTCTTACACAGATTAGGAAGCTGTGGCTCAGAGCAGTCAAGTCACAATGCCAAGCTGGCCCAGCTGCTAAGTGACAGAACTGGGTGGGACCCTCTACCCGGGAGTCTGACTTGGGCCACCCCTATGCTCCAATGCCTTGATCGAGAAAACGAAGGTAAACCTGAGCATCCTGTGGAACAAGTGAAAGCAGAATTATGAACCTGAAAAGGCTTGCCAGGCCACAAAGGGACAGAGGGGATGACAATTCCTTTTGTTCTTCCTAAAGAGGGTGTGGGATTGGTGGTAGAGTGGGGAAAAAGCCTTTTTTTTTTTTTTTTTTTTTTGCAGTTTTTGGCCAAGGCTGGGCTTGAACCCACCACCTCTGGCATATGGGGCTGGCGCCCTACTCCTTTGAGCCACAGGTGCTGCCTGGGTAAAAGCCCTTTTATTTCCTTCCATCTTATCTAGTCTCTGCATTTCCATTGAACTGGAAGATGTTGTGCATGTCAAAATAGTTTTTAAAATATTTATCATGTCATTTAACCCTAAAATGAATTTTGGAGCAGAGCCATTATTTCCATTGTATAGGGGAGAAAACTAGGTCCACTCAGAGATGGAGAGTCTCTTATTCAAGGTCATAAAGAGTAAGTAGCTATAGGGTGGGCAATGCTGCCTGGGTCCTTGGACTTCTCTAGAATGCTGTCCACCTGGGCTCTCTGGTGCTTGGTTAGTCACAAGAGACAGCCTGTGTGAATGAGTGAGGGAAAGCTTTACAATGGGGGAGGGGACTAAAGATCATAATCTGTTTTAAACTATAAGACATGATCATATTTGACCTTTTATTGGCCTGAAGTATACATCCGGCTTCTTTCTGAGAGTTGTAGAGTTCAAAGGCTATATTGAGTTCCTAAAGGCTAATGGGGATTTCATCTTGTATACTGAAAATAAGAGTCTTTTTGTCTTACTAAGTTGAGTCTGAGCCCAGCTTTCTCACTTAAAAGCTGTGTGACCTAGGGAAAGTTACTTAACTTCTCTGAGCCTCTGTTTCTTCATAGGGAGATGAACATGCAGGACATTTATTGTAGTGGTTCTAGGACAGCAACTGTGGGGGAAGAGAAAGAAGCAGGGTTGGGCAGAGGGAGAAGCTGAACTATAATGGAGTCTAGGCAGCATTCTGAAGCTGGGTAGCTCTGCAGGGTTGTCCTGACTTGGGGCACTAGGGCCAGGCCTTTAAAAACTCCCACTGACCACTCACTGGGTGTGAGACTTGACCGTGTGTGAGTTGGCTCTCTTTGGCTGAGGGTAGTTCCTGAGGGGACTGAGAGTTGGGAAATGAGTCCTTTAATCTTGGAAAAGGAGAGTGCCCAC
>NW_003852543.1:232703-236640 GCF_000181295.1 Otolemur garnettii | reverse complement strand
GCTGTCCTACTTCAGGAAGACCTGCTTTTGGAGAACACGAGTTTGTGGGCCAAGAAAGCTTAGGATGACAGGTTATTTAGTCATCTTAAATTCCTTCATCCTTCTAAGGAAGGTTTTAACAAGTGACTGCCTGATGCATTGAAAATTGTACTTGGTCTCTTTCTAAATCATCACAGAGCTTCACCTACAACACGAAGCTGTGTGTGCCTGCGTGCCCTGCAAGTGGCTGCTCCTTTTCTCTACTTTGGTGTCCTGAAATCCATGACATGCCTGAGCAAGTGTGCATTGTGGAGCCAACCTTCTCCATGGCCCCCACCCCAAGTCTTTGGCTGGAAATGCCTGCTCCGTACTCTTCCCCCTTACCCTGACTTCCTAGCTCCAAGCTGATGGCACTACCCCTTACCTCTTATACCCTCAACTAGACCTTGGTTGTTTTTCTTTAGGACTCACCTTAGTTTCCCTTCTGAATGCATCTCACACTTGCACTTTGTCTATTCTAGATTCTGCATCAAGTACCCCTGTCAGCTCTCAGGAATGAGAGCAGACCAGAGGGAGGCACAGGAGCTTAGAGCAAAGAGAGCTGCCAGAAATGTTCAGATCTCAGCTCCCTGGCCCAGCCTCTACCATCTAATTTGAGTCTCCTCAGCGGTAAGGGGGACAGTGGTTCCTGCCTTACAGGTTGTTCTGCAGTGCTCGCAAAGGGTATGGCAAGGACTTTGGAGAAGCTTCATGAAAGATGCTGTTGCTGCTGCTGCTGTCCTATGATGCTAGCTCCCACTCCCTTCAGGGCCTGATGGTGAGAGAGGGGAAGCCCAGCCTTGTGGGAGGGAGACAGGCAGAGGATTCAGGCACAGCAGATGCACACAGGCCAGCAGAGATGGAGTTCTGGGGAGTTTTACTGCTGTTCCTGCTGCAGACTTTGCATGAAACTCATTTATCATGGATCCTGGGGTCCCTGCTGCTGCAAGCTCACTCCAGGTCAAATGTTTAGGAGCTCTGTCTGGATCCTAAACCAAAGACTTGACATTCTCAGTATTACCAGTACTCTTTTATAATCTGTATAGTTTTACCTCCAACTGATGGACTTTTCTCCATGATAACCAGTTTGCTTCTCAGATGGGAGGAAGAAAATTACAGAAGAGCTCCAGACTTTTTGCATAGAAACAATATCATAAATTGTTCTCAGAATTCCCTCGTCAGCCACTAACAGTGCAGCTAAGACCTTGCACATTTACAATAAAATGAACCAGTCTATAAGACTGCTGCTTGTGAATGACATTAATCAATGCATCTGAAAATTGAACCTACTGGTTTTTGCATTTACCCTGAATGCAGAGCTCTTGAAGAATCAGAAATGATTAGGAGATTCTGAAGGGGTAGACTTTTGCAGGACTCTGGAGACAGATGTGGGCATGTTCAAGGACTTAGGAGGTTGTTTCTTCATGACATCTACTTCCACCTTCCTTCTCATCTATTCAGATGGATCACTTGAGCACTAATCTTGCATTTATCAGTCACAATTTAGAGGGAAGGAGGAGAATATCCAGATCTCTTTAAAGATACTTTAAAAAGCTTATTTGATAAGGAAAATAGTTAGGTTCTTCTGCTGCATTACATCCTGAAGGAGAGAGAAAGGGGGTAGGAGGACAAAATGTTTATTTGGGAAAATAAAGGAAGCAGCGGAGAAGAAGCTTGGAGGCAGAAGGCTACCTGCATCCACCATTAAGGGTGCTCTTGGCTCAGAACATGCTGGCTGGGTAAGTCAGTGGCAGGTAGCGGGCAGCTGGAAGCATGAAACGCTTGTAAGGTCAGATGGTTATAATTTGATGTCATGTGTTCCTGAAGGTTGGGACCTAGTATTGGGGAGGGTGTAGTGATGGGGGGAATCACCTATTCTGTTACTGTTGTTGTTGTTATTATTAAGTTGGAGCCATCCCATTTTATATCAATTGATTGATTTTATTCCTCAGCTAATACACATAGACTGAACTCCTGCTGTCACAGATCCCAGAGCACAGTGCTGAGTATAAACACTCACAATGTTTCTTCTCAGGAGCTTGTATCCAGTAGAAGAGACAAATGTGAATGAAATCATCACACAGAGGCATGGAAATCTGTGTCAAAAAAATGTGATCGATGGTGGAAAGATTTGACTTGGTCTTTTCTACAGCAAGGTTTCTCGAGGGAGATGATGCTTGCACTGAGCCATGAAGGCTGACAGGAGCTGTGTGGGCTGAGAAAAAAGATATGGGTCTGGGCAGAGTGGGTGGCAGGTGGGGAGGCTGCATGGTGGGAGGGTGCCTGGAGAGGGTGGGGATCTCCAAGAAGGGAGGATAGTGAGATAGGGAACTGGCAGATATTGCTTAACTGAGCCAGGAAGTCTCAAAACAAAAAGTTTTGAACTACCCTGAGCAAAACCGGATGCAAGTCAGGAAGTTTCCAACTACCTTGATTAAAAGAAGATGGGGGCAGGACAAATTCCAGCAAGCTAGAACCAAGATGGTGGAGAAATCCATCGCTTCTTGACTTCTTGACTTTGCAGCATCATTATACCCTTATGAAATACCCTCACCATGAATAAGAAAACCTCCCATTCCCATCATGCACTGATGCCACGACACTTCCTGTTTGACCATATGTATTCAAAAAGAGAGGGCATCACCTTAATTCCAGGGAAATACAGCCCCTTTCCAAGAAATTACATGAACATTCTCCCCTGTTTAGCCTATAATTAAGCTGCTGATGAAATAGAGGGGGAAAAGGGATAAGGGGGGCTGTTCTCCTCTGCAAGAAGACCTAATCTCTACTCTGCGAGTAGATTTTTTATACTTCCTAAATAAAACTCGTTTTTGTTTCATTTTTTAATTCTTTCTTTATCGTGTGAAGCCAAGGACCCACACTGATGTTGAGTGATTCTTAGCATAGGGAATTACTTTGTCGTGTCAAAAGCATGGGGAATGTTAGGCTTGGGAGTTGGGTCCTACTCAGGAGTTAGAGATGAGGAAACTGAGGTTCAGAGAAGTTAAATAATTTGAGCAATATTGTACAACTCAGAAGAACCAGAGTTGGTCCTACTCCTTATGGTGTGGAAAACTGTGGCCCCCTGGTTAACATTTTCCACCTATTAGGTCCTTGGTTCAATGTGAGTGCTTAGAAAAAGATTGCCTAATTATCCCTTGTTAAAACATTAACAATATTATATGTTGCCGGTGGCTCCCATGGTTCAGTGAATAGGGTGCTAGCCCCATATACTGAGGGTGGCAGGTTCAAACCTAGCCCTGGCCAAACTGCAACAAAAAAAATAGCTGGGTGTTGTAGCAGGTACCTATAGTCCCAGATACTTGGGGGCTGAGGCAAGAGAATCACCTAAGCCAAAGAGCTGGAGGTTGCTGTGAGCTGTGATGCCACAGCACTCTACCGAGGGCAACAAAGTGAGACTCTGTCTCTAAAAAATAATAATAACAAATAAATAAAATAATACTATATATTGCTAATCAAGCATCTCAAATGCACCTGTAACACCATGTTATGTCTTATATAAATAGAAGCATTGATTAAATATGTACATAATAACCAGTCATATCCTTATTTAACTTCCTAACATATATTTCTGGAGTATTTCTATTTAGTGGTATCACAATAGCAGGAATAATTACTGCTATATTAAGCTGAAAAGAACACCTTCAGTGGCATGGTGACTGTCTGCAGTGCTGTTTAGGGTTGGGTACTTGCAGATCCTCTTCACTTTGCACGATAGACATGTCCTAGGAAGCCCAAGTCTAAGCTGAATTTAGATAACTCCAAATCTATAGGTAATCTGAAGGATCCTTCCTCCAGAACCAAGTTGGATGCATTTACAAATTTGTATAACAAGTTTTCTGAAATCAGGGCCTCCCTCTAATATGTTGTCAAGTCATCTATTATTACTATTATTATT
>NW_003852543.1:231029-232683 GCF_000181295.1 Otolemur garnettii | reverse complement strand
GCCCAGTGATCTATTTATTTATTATGTTTTTTGAGAGACTGAGTCTCACTATATTGCCTAGGCTAGCTTCAAACCCCTAGGCTAAAGTCATCCCTTCACCTTAGCTTCCTAACTGGGACTAGTGGCATTCGACACTGTGCCCAGCTTCAAGTCATTTATGAACTTCAATTTGAGGGATGAGTTTTAAACACTATGACAATGTTTGTCCTATCTTCATATGATAAGATAATAGGTGTATAGATTGTAAATCTATGTGTATGCTTTGTCCTTTTAACCTGGTATTATAGTTACCAGAGTCTGGTATTGTGCAGAACTGAGATGACTTTGGCTTTCTGCACTGGGCTGGAAGCGTTCTTGGCATAGATGGCCTAGGATGATGGAAGCTGGGTCACTGATCTTCAAGGTCTCCTCCTTTCCAGCCATATGCAGCATCCCTAATGAACTCTCTCCCTGGCAGGATGTGCCTGGTGCTAAAAGGCACTTCTCACTGCAGATTCTGTTCTGCCTTCATTTCTCAGGCTGCCTGATCTCACCTGTCCTGGCTCCTTTTACCTCTGTGACTCCTACACTCCTCATCTGTGTCCTCATGGCTTTTGTGTGGGCCAGGGTTTTCCAACCTTTCTTATGTCTTGGAACGCTTGAATCTATAGCTAACCTTCTATAGCACACTTACATTATGTTGACCAAAAAAAGAGTAAAAAATAAAAAGAATATACTTACTGTGCTTTGAACTTCTTTTGATAATAATTTAACCAAGGATCATTACAATTTTTCATGGTACATCTAAGGTCTTTTCATGGCATATCAGTGTGTTGCGGCATACCATTTGAAAGTTACTGTTCTAGGCCCGTTGTCCTGCCATTCAAATGCAACTCACAGCGTTCAACCTCTACTTGCTGTTGACGTTTTGTCTCTTCTCTTGGACAAGGTAAAGTTACTGATAATTCACAATGTATTGAACTCATGCTTCTTTGGTGGGTGGCAGGGTAGACCTGGCCCTAGTGCTGAATGGGTAGGGGATCTGGATGCTAGAGAAAGAGCTTTGGGAGCAAGCGGGCCTGAGTTTGAAATATGACTCCAAGAGTTACCTGTCACGACCTTGGCAAGTTGTTTAAATCCTCTGAGCCTCAGTTTTCTTAATCATAAAATAGTGAAAACATTTTAATCACATTGAATTGTTGTGAAGATCTAGTAAAATAAAGTACAACAATCATTTGGTACATAGTAGGCAGTATCCTTAATAACTATTATTTGATTATGATCAGGGTGGGTAGCATAAAATAGAAAAATCTTGAGAATGAGCCTAAAAGACAGGCAGAATTCTATCAAGTCCAAGGGGAAAAAGGAGAGTCAGGAGAAATGATTCCTACATTTCAGATGAGACAGACAATGAGAGGATTAAGCATAAGGAAGTGTAGGAGGCCCTGGTCCTGATCCGATGACCACAGGGTGCCTGGGCCATGGTATGGAGATGGCAGTTGTCTTTTAAGGAGACAGGAATATAGTTCTAAGATTAAGCAGGCCCTCTGGACTCCACTGTCCCCAGCCCAAGAAGTCCCCCTCCCCCGTCTGTTGGCCTATGTTCTTCCAACCCCAAGATTGTTTCATATGTCACTCTATTTCTCTATCAACTGTTCTTATTTCTTTTTTTTTT
>NW_003852543.1:215955-227417 GCF_000181295.1 Otolemur garnettii | reverse complement strand
ATTGCCCTTAACAAATATAAAGTGGCCATCTTTATCTTTGGTTACTTTTGTTGGTTTAAATCCTATTGTATCTGCGAATAAAACTGCAACACCTAACTGTTCTTATTTCAACAAGAATAAGTTGGAGTCTATGTCACTTTGACTACTATGACACTGGGGTTACCAGTTAGCTATTTTCATTTTTAAGGCTGAGCTTCCACTGGGCTCATCAGTAACATTGATCTCAGCAGGTCCCAAGTTTCATGCTATAAAATTGTGATGGTTTTATTGACCAATTAACATAGGTTAATGATGATTGTTTTTATGTAAGTTGGCGGGTCACCCTCTGGACAGCGGGCTGAACAATGTCATCTCAGTCTTAATCATAGATCATTAAATGTTAGTGTCCGAAGGGTTTCAGAAGGCATGTAATCCAGCCCTCTCAGTTAACAGAGGAGAAAATTGAGGCCTGGGATGGTTAAACCTTGGATTAAAATGGCCAGCAACATGAAGAGAGACATGGAGACACCAAGAAGGGTCTCTCAAGCAATTCAATAAATCAGCTCAGATCTCTCCCTATAACTACGAAACGCAGGACTTCCAAGTGCTAGGTGCAAAGATGATGCTGTGATGGCCAACTCATGAGAACTGAATATTTAAAAGGTTAGATGACCTCTAACCTTTTGCTCATCTTTGACATTCACACTACAGCATTATGCTATGTGATATGCATGATACTATATGTAGTATATGTAATTCTTTCTCCTGTAAAGAAACTTCTGAAAGACAGCGCCTGTGTTGCTTATCTTTATTTCTCCTGTAGCCTTGCTTATAGCATGTACTCAATAAAAGATTTGCTGAATGAATGGCTGGAGATCTTTTGAAAGTCTGCAATGAGGAGTAACAGGTCCTTGACACAGAGGGCACAGTGAGTTAGAGTAGAACAAGCTCTCATGTGGTTGGCAACACCTGAGGAAGATCAAAGTATGTGGGATGGGAGAATTCATTCTGAATTGGAATAAAGAGAGCTGCAGCCTAAGGTTTCCTGGGGCGGGGGGGATATCTTCCCAAATCTCACCGAGGCTTCACATGTCAAGAAGAGCATCTGTAAAGAAGCTGGGACATGGGACTGCCTTGATTGGGAAAATAGGTCTCACAGATGAGTACAAGGTCAGGCAAATGAATGACCCAAAGCCATACTATCAGTCACAGTGGGTCTGGCTCTAGAATCCAAAGGCTCTGGCCCAGCCTGCTGCTCTTCCTAGGCCTGGCTCAGCCCTACATTCTGCGGCAAATCCCCACTTTGCTACCAGAGAAATGAGCTCAACCTGAGGTCTCCTATGTCTCAGAAAAAGAAAGAGAATTGTGAGAATATATTTCCATTTGGTTCACACTTCAGTGGACTGCATTTCTGTTACCCCCTGGCCCCCCATGTGAGGCTCCAAGCCCCCAGACCTTCCAGCCATCACCATGTGTCTGCCATCTGGCAGCTGTGTTCTCACCTGGAAGCCCTAGTCACCCTTGGGCCAGAGGACCCTGGCTGCTGGCAACACTCCCCTCCGCCTGGCAACCTCCTGTTCTGAACGGGGGTGGTGGTACTGATGGATTTCTTATATTTTACTGGATCCTGCTCAAGGTTGTTGATCTGAGCCATCTTAATCATCCAAATGAGTTTGCAGCTGTTACTTCATCAGAAACACATATTCAGTGCTATCCATAAAGTGTTGGTTTCCACACAGGGTGCAGAGGAGACAGGGGCTCTACCCCCAGGGCAAATATAAGACATTGACTCTGCTCCTCAGAGGGAGGGAGAGGAGGCACATGCTACAGGGTCACAGAGAAGAGCCCCACATTGTCCCTAGAGGACTGAGGACACTCCCACCTGACAGCATGTCCTTCCTTGGACAGGACGGAAGGAGGGATTTGCTCCCTCCTTCCATCCTCCCTCCCATTTTCTGTCTATCTCTCCTTCCTCACTCCCTCTCACCTCTGTTCTTCTCTCCCTCATCTCTTCCTTCTTCCTTTTTCTTTCCCCCTTCCTCCTATCTTACCTTCCTCAATCATTTATTGAGTACTTACAAAGTGCCAGGCATTAAATGAGGGGGTTTTGCAGAGGGCATTAGACAAAAGTTGATAGACTCAGACCTCTTTTCAGAAAGAATTTGTCCAATTGTGCCAAGTACAGTGGCTCACACCTGTAATCCTCACACTCTGGGAGGCCAAGGTGGGTGGTTCACCTGAGCTCAGGAGTTTGAGAACAGCCTGAGCAAGAGTGAGACCCCCATCTATAAAAATAGCCAGATGTTGTGGTAGGCACCTGTAGTCTCAGCTACTTGGGAGGTTGAGGCAAGAGGATGGTTTGAGCCCAAGAGTTTGAAGTTGCTGTGAGCTATGACACCACAGCAATAAAGTGAGACTCTGTCTCAAAAAAAAAAAAAAAAAAAAAAAAGAATTTGCCCAACCGAGTCAGAGAGAGAGACAGCAAAGTCATGCACAGATATAACTGTCCCAGACTCCCATAGAAAATCTACCTAGTGTCATCAAGTGGTTCCAACCAAAGTGGGGTGTTTCTTTAGAAGGTTTCAAACGCAGTTGAGGGGTCAGAGGAGTGATCTCGCAGGGCATGATAGTTGAGCTGATCTTCAAAGGACAAGCACACCCTGGATTCCCCATACCCAGAAAGTGGTCTTTTCCTTGCACATGATCCACAGCACTTCTCCCCCTCTCTGATGGCACCTGGTGGCCCTGGCAGCTCTGTGGCTGTCTCTCCTCTCCTGTCAGAGTTGGGCCTGGCTGTCTCTAGGAGGCTGGTCCTATGGCTGCTGGGCCCTGCTTCCCTGAGACTCAGAGAACTGAGGTCCCTGTTAAAACTCAGTCCGGAGTGTGATGTGGACTTCTACATTCAGGGAACGTGGACAAGGTAGTATACACTTTGAAAATGGACTTTAAAATGTCAGCCGTATATATCAACAGACAGAGAGGTAAAATTTTTAAAAGGAGATAAAAATACTTGAAGCATATAGTTTCCAAAGATGAATGGTGCCCTTTGGGAGGATTTGGGAAGCAGTCTTCAATCAGCCAGCCAATCTGGGAGAGCTTCATGGAGGAGGGTGAGCTGGGCTTCAGGGACTGACAGAGACTGCTGAAGCTGGAAGGTTCTGGTAGGAGGTTCACTGGGCAGGCGGTGCCCACTATGACTGGGGGTCCTGAGAGCCAAGACTGTGCCTCAGATTCTTCTTTATCCCCAGGAACCAGCCTGAGGCTTGGCACACATGGTAAGTGGAATAATTAGAACTTGGAAACTTGATTTTTTGCTCTTGCCAGAGCTCTTAACCACTGCATTTTTTATGCCTCCCTTAAGCTAGTTTACTCATGAGGCCTTGTTTGGGTTTTAAATGGTGACAGGCTGTGGTTCTTCACAAGGGGAGGGCGGGAAGGTGTTTGCCACCTGAAGGAGGTGAGGAACAAGAGGCCTCCTCTTTAGTCAAGTGCTTTCACAGCTCTTGACTTAATTGATTCTCCTGACAACCTTGGGAATTAGGCATGGATTTTTTTTTTAAAACCCTATTTCTCAATTGAGGAACCTGAGGCCTGGAGAGGTGGAAAGAACTATCTAGAGTCATCTAGCTGGCACAGGGGAAGAGGGCAGAGCCTGGTCTTTTCCCCCTGGGCTCTGCTCCTTGGAGATGCCCACTTTGCCGGATGGTCAGAGGTAAGGAGAGCAGAGTAGGTGTGGCAGGGGTCCTTGGGGCTGAGGTGAGAGAGGTTCTGAGACTTGTGACTTCATTCTCAAAGCTGAAGGTCTGGGGGTGGCACAGCCTGATGTAGAGAGCTAGAGGACATTGACAGCAAGCAGCAAAGAAATGAGAGAAGGGACTACCCTGTGGGGTCCCCTCTCCAGAATGTGGAGGGTTAGGAGAGGGTTGGGGAGGAATCACAGGTTTGGGTCTCTTTGCCATCCCTAACTCCTCAGGTACCTCAGGCATCAGGGGCCCTAAGTCAGTGAGAGCTGTTCACAGAGTAATGCTGATGACAGGTGGCAAGAGACCATGGGCTGCAGTGGAAAGAACACACGCTTTGGAGACAGACTGCTCGGAATTCAAACCCTAGTTCTGCCACTTCCTGCCTCAGTGATTTTGTGTCTCAGTTGCCCTTTCTACAAAATGGAATAATGCAATAACAACAGCCTCTTTTTAGTCATAAGACATGAATGAGCAAATGAATATCAAATGAATCTCATTCATTTCAAGGGCCCACCATGTGCCAGAGCTGTGCTAGGTCTGTGAGACCTGCAGATAAGGTCCCAGTCCTTATGCAGTTTACAGTGGTGCCCTCCTTTCCTCTGTGAAGTTGCCTGAATTCTCCCCTGCAGTGCCCAGCTTCATGCCAGAAGCTGAGGAGGAGAAAGGGTGAACCAGAGAAGCGGAAACTCAAACTTTGTTCCTGAGACAAGCAGGAGCCAGAGGTGTGCAGGGTGAAGCTGGGGACCGCGGGCCAGAGTGGAGGGCTGGCACCTGGTGCCCTTCTTATCAGGCTGTCCTTGCACCAGAAGCTCAGAGAGCTTGACAATGATGATCTCACTAGCGTTCAAAGCTTCCCGAGGGAGGCCAAAGGCAAAGCAGAAAGCACTGGAGTGTGCTTGCGTTGACAGCTGCCGGATCAGAGAGCCTGGCTCAGGATCACAGGCTGCGGGGGTGGGGAGGCACTGCGCGGGTTCTGAAGGTCCAGCACCTCTGCCCGGGCCCAAGATCACTGGCACAGAAACTCAAGGGAGGCTGCTTTTCCTAACCAACAGGCTGCACTGTGTGCTAGGTGCTTTTCCATGTGGCTCTTTTGATTCTCCCAAGTTGGAAATAGATTCTTGTTTCTACGTTTTAGGTCAGGAAACTGAGGCTCAGAGGATTGAAGTGGCTTGTTTCAGGCCACACAGATTCGTCATTAGAGTTGGGGTGCAGGTTCACCCTCCCTGTCTCTACCTCACAGGCAGGGGATGCAGGGCCTTTCTCTGTAGGCTGATTAACATCATGGACCAAGAGGACCCCATTATCTGTCTCCTGCATATAGTACACCCAGAGCAGGGACAGGGACACCCGCGGGGAGAAGGGGCTGGGACTAGGAGTCAGACAACAGGGTTCCCAATAGCTCAGGGCACAGACGGTGCGGGAGAGAGCACTGTCTCTCCGTCAGACCTCTTTCCTTCCTCCCTGTTATCATCCTTTTTGGATTCATTCCTCCCTCCTTTTCTTTCTTCTCTCCGCTTCCCCCGTCCCTCTTAATCTGTTCCGTCTGTCCTCTCCTCGGTCTCTTCCTTTCCCCCCTTCTTCTCTCTCCGTGCCCTGCTTTCTTTCTCTGGTCTCGCCTGGCTCCTTCTTCCCTTCTTAACCTCCCTCATTTTCTTCTCTTTGTCTCTTCCATCCCCTTCCCTCCTTTCGCGTCTGTCCCCCACCTCCCGCGCTCCCGCATCTGCGCCCAGCCTCCCTCCGCCCCTCGGCCCCGCCCTGCCCTCGCCAGCCGCCCCCCTTCCCTCTCCGCGCTGGCTCCCCGTGATTTATTACTTGCCCTGCTGCTTCTGACAAACTATTTGTAGGAAAATGAGATTTGGTCCGCGCTGGATGGCTCCTCTGGGAGGCAGGCGTGGGGGTCGGGTGTCGGAGCCCCCGTGCGCCGACCCCCCCTCCAGAGCCCACGGCGCTTATGGAGCTCTTTAAGATAAATGAGCAAAATTAAGAGACTCACTGGGGGAAGAAAACACTGGATGGCAGCGAGCGAGAGCGGATGGTACATGGTTTCCTCCCAGAGATGCATCCACGTGCGCCCCACTGGGGCCTCCCCCCCATCTGCCGCAGACTCCAGGGAACTTCCTCCCTCCCCCAGAGACGAACTTCCAGGCCTGGAGCTTGTTTCTTTCTTCCCCGGGATGGTGATGTGGCGCTGAAAGGGGCAGAAACCTTTAGTAAGGCACAAGCAACAGATGGGGGGTGGAGCCACAGGTCTCTTTGGAGGTGGCCTGGAAGAAACCCGACAGAGGGGATGGGAAGGGGAGGAACAGAAGAGTGTCACTGGGTGGGTGTCCAAGGGCAGTGAGGTGGGTGGTGGTTTCAATGGGTGAGGCAGGAGTGTGGGGAGAGTCCCACGTCGGGGCTACTCCAGCCACACTCTGATCCCATGGGGCCTCATCGGGCTTATGTTTTGGTCACAGGTCCCTCAGGGGATGGGAGGCAGTGCCAGCTTCATCCTCAACCCAGGGGCTGTGGAAGCCTGAGCGCCCTTGGCACAGGCCAACTTTTTCACTCCTCAGAGGAGGCAGAGATTGTCTCCTCTGCTTGCCTTACAGAGGAGGCATTGCACTGTGAGTGTCTGGGTGGCAGAACTCTTCTGTTCTTCCAGGGCAGGGTGGGTCTGTTTGGTTTTTCCGCAGTCCCACCGAGCTAACTCGCTCTAGGCCTTAAGCATCATTTGTGGAGGGATGTGCGAATGCAAGGATGTCTTGTGAGGTCGGGGCTCTATTTTTAATAGGATGTGCAATGGAACCAGTTTTACAGACTTTTTTTTTTTTAAATTTGAAAGCAATACATTTATTGTTAGTCTTAAGACAATAGAGATAAGCACACAGAAGAAAATAAAAATCACCTTTTATTCTGCAATGGACAGTGGTATTTATCTTAAACTTCTTTCTCTGTGTGTGCATGTATTCCAAAAATAAGATTGTATTGTAAATATTTTCACCTGCTTTATCCATTCAGCATTACATTGTGAATACCCTTTTTTTTTTATCATATTAAATATTTCTGTGGTGTCAGTGCCTTATTGTATGTTTAGATACTCTGTGTATGATTATTTGTAACACAATGCATATTTTTATTTTGATTGTTTCTGAATTTTTGCTATTATCAAGATGTGCTAATTTTAGCATTATCCAAATCATCCCATTTTTATTATGGTTAATGTCTTGGTCTTTTTCTGTTGCTATACCAGAATACCACAGACTGGGTAATTTATAAAGCAAAGAAACGTATTTAATGTATTTCTTATAGTTCTGGAGGCTGGGAAGTCCAAGGTCAGAGGGCCTACATCTGGTGAAGGCCTTCTTGCCGTGTTATCCCATGGTAGAAGGTGGAAGGTGGAAGGGCAAGAGAGCACAAGAGAGCTAGAGAGAAAGGGGAACTTACCACCATCTAACGGTCTCAACTTTCAACGCTGCTGCCCTGGGAATGAAGTGTTCAACACGTGAACTTTGGGAGTCACATTCAAACCATAGCAGTCAGTGACAAAAGCAGTGATTTCTGGTCCTTCTTGGCTTTATAAGATGAAGATGTGGAATATTTTAGTAGCTGAAAATTCATCTGTGCCTGATCTGAGTTCCTAGCCTGGATCAGCCTTTCTAGAACTTTGTAGATTTTCAAAGACCACCCCGTTCTGCAGGCCAGGACAATCTGAGAATGTTTTGGAAGCAAAGTGGTAGATACAGCTTTGTTGAACCAAAAGCGGTATGGTATTTGAAGAAGAGGAATATTTAGTTTGACTCTTTATAAGATATTTACAAATAAAGTGTTTGCCAAATTTTAATAATGGGTGACATTAACCTCTGATTGGTATTAAGTATATCCTATGAAGATACTAATTTCAAAGTGTATTAAAAATGTAAAACTGGAAAATGCTGGAGTCATTTGAAGACTCTAGTATGAAAAGTGTCTGGTGACATATGAACAGGGAAGAAAAGGGGATTTGAGGTGGAGAAAGAATTTCAAAATTGTGTGACCTCACACAGCTAATCTTTCAGGTGACTGGGCACTTATGGAGGTTCACCTCCCCTTGGAAGGCAAGGATATGGGTGTGAATGGTGTCCATCTGTCCATCTGTTTATTTGTCTGGGGGAGTGTGTGTCTCAGGAGGGCCTGAAGATGAAGCGAAATACTTTGATCATTTATTCTTTGTGTTAGTGCGCTGTCTGTACTTGGCATACAGCATAGTGAGACTTACTGACATGACCTTCCAATTCATCTATTTTGGAGTCTTTGAGGACACCTTGCATCACTCGTTCTAAATTTCAGTGTCCTGATCCTCTGAACAGCTCGCTGAGGTAGATAAAGGGGGGAAGGTGGAGTCCCTGGACTATTTTCAATGTTTGGAAAAGACTGATTGTCTCCAGTAAAGTGTCTAAGCTAGTAAAATGTCGGATTTCTTTGCCCTGGGTTTTATAACAACTTGATTTGGAAGTACTTACTATCCCAAATGGATTGCTCTGTCTTACATTTTTCTTTAGAGCTTTGATTCATAAATGAAAGAGAGAAGCAACAGTTTAATAAACAAGGTCTATTTTTTTCTAATCATGGAGAAATTCATATTCGTGCAATCAAGGGGGTCTTTGATGGAATGAACTCAGGAAGAAGAGTGTAATGTTTAACTGTAGTTTGACACAAAACCTGCCCTAACAAAAGAGGGCGCTCTTGAGCCTGGAGTTGACAGTATGATGGGGATTTTCTAGGGAAACTCATCCAAATCTTTTTCCTGCCCAGATCATGAAGCAGAGAGGTGGCATCTATTGAGTGTGAGGTGGTGCCAAAGGCATCTATTGATGACTGGACAAGAGGCATGAGTGTGAGAAAAACAGGAGCCTAGACCAAAAAAGATGACTCATAGCAGATTCTACCTGGAGCACCCCACCTCATTTTATTAGTAAGAAGAGATGTGGTAGCAGGCGTGGGGGGAGAGGAAACAAATTAAAAACACCACAATCCTTTTAATACGGCTCAAGATTTACTCTGCATAATCCAGTCATATTTTTGATAGGAAATTCATGGCTCTTCTGTCCCCAGTAACAGAACGGTGATCTTTATGGGGCCAGTGTGAGGAAGCTGGCGGGCACAGCCCCCGTCACATTAAACTGTCTCAGTGAATAGGCAATTTGTTTGATATTAAGAGTTATAAAAATATCAGCACAGAGCGGTTATGCCAGGGATATTGCACAAGCCAATCTGAATTTTAATGTAGTGTGAGCAGTAAGCACCGCATCCCTGAGCTCGTGCCACACTCCCTCTTTGCAAATATTTGAGGAGAAAAAGACAGAGGCTTTGAGTGTCTTGCTCTTTTCTGCCTGTGCTCCATGTGGGCTGGTTCTCACCAGGTGTGTGGGGGCTGGAAAGGGCGTCTGGGTGCCTGGGAAGGGGCTTCTCAGAAAGCCCTAACCAATGGCATCCTGGGCACTGTGTAGGGGAGACTTGGGTCACCTTCCTATCACTCTGATCATGCCCTCACTCATGCAAGCAGCCAGCCAGGGCAGCCAGCACTCGGCTCCTCCATCCCCTCCAGGCTCATGATTTTCATTCCAAGTATTTTTTAATTTCTTAACCCCACAGAATGCCACTCCTTCCCCGAGCATCCCATCCCGAATCCCCTAAATCTACCCTAAAGTGTCCTTCTCTTCTTACCGTGCCCCATCACATCCCACATCTTCAGCCTATCTATAGGTGCACTCTGACCTCTCCCCTCTGGCCCCTGCTATCAGTTTGCTCATTATTTCCATTTACCGCCATTCCTCTCCCTTCACCTCCAGGTCACCTCTTCCCAGCTTCTTCTCCCATAAATATCCATTCAACCTCACTGATATATCTTTCTGAAACATGCTAACCAATTAATTCCACTTCCAAAGGGTGCCTATTCTGTGTCAGGCATTGGGCTCATGGCTGAAGGAGACACAGACACGAATAAGACATGGTGGGCTCTGCTCTCCAGAGATTCAACTGTCCAGCTGGGTTGGGGCCTTGGCGGTGGATGTGGTGGGGGTGCCAGACAAGCCCTCTGGTCATTTCGACTCCCAGGGCAGAGGGAGATAAGGTCTTAAAAGAGGTCACACAAAGGCAGTGGAGGGCTAAGGAGGGGAGATATATCTGATGGGGGAGGGAACTTGGGAATATATCACAGAAGGGGTAGCTGGTAGCCTCTGAGAAGGGAGGTGGCGATTGGAGAACTGGGTGGAGAAGAGTCAGACAAAGCAAGGAAAGGCCGAGTTGGGGGAGTTCCTGGGGAGTTGTTAAGAAATATGAGTCATCCCTCTTGACTGAAGGGGCTTAGAGGAGTTTGGGGGTAAAGTGTAGTCAGTCTGGGACACTCAGACTCCTGGAGACCCTTTTAAGGGACCTAGAAGGTCAGGGCTGTTTCAAAGTCATTTGCCTTTGCTTTCTTATTCCTCCTGAGTGTGCAGTGGGCTTTTCCACTCCGCTTTTGGAAAATCTGTGTAGCTCAGAGAACCAGCATTTTACAAGTGACCAGTGCATGATGTTACATCCACTTGAGGTACAAGGCAGAGCAATACATTTTAAAGCAAGAGGATAAAAACCTTCACTGACATAGTTTCAGATTCTATAGCACAGCTCATCTTTTAAAACAACTTGAATTTTGAGGTAGTAAACGTATCAGAAAAGGATATCGATGATTATCTGGAAAAGGTGATGAATCTGCTCCTCCTTTTTCCAACCACATTTCTGTGCGAGGCCAGATTTTGTTCTGGATCTTTCAGCTAAAACCACGTCACAGCACTTTGAATGCTAAAGCAGATATGGGAATCCAGTTGTCTTTTATTAATCCAGACATTTAAAAGAGACACAAACACATATAACGATGACACTCAGCTTACTCTTTGTTGAAAATAGAGTTATTGGTCGGGCACTCTAGGAGGCTGAGGTGGGTGGATTGCCTGAGCTCACAAACTTGAGACTAGTTGAGCCAGCGTGAGACCTTGTCTCTAAAAAAAGCCTGGCACTATGGCGGGCACCTGCAGTCCCAGCTACTTTGGAGGCTGAGGCAAGTGAATCGCTTAAGTCCAAGAGTTTGAGGTTGCTGTGAACTGTGATGCCAGAGCACCCTACCCAGGGTGACAAAGTGAGACTTTGTCTCAAAAAAAAAAAAAAAGAAAAAAAAGAAAAGAAAAAGAAAGAAATGCCATTATACCTCTGGAAAATTAGATTCCTCACACCAAAGATTTTGGAGAAAATTGTTAACATCATCTCACCCATTTACAAACTGTTAGTTTTCTTTAGGAAAAGATCAGATTAGACTGTGTGCCAACTAAACAATCCCATCTATTTTCCCCCTCCTACTGAAATGTTTGTCTTCCTTTTATTGTTCTGCCTGTCTCCTCATTGTTATTCATATAACGCTGTCACTCACAACTCCACCTTACCGCAGATTACAGAAACATCAGTTCATTAAACAAGTTCTGCCTCTTTGACTGAGAAGGAAATGCCTGTCTCCATGTACTCTTTACTAATAAATGGAGACAAACAAAAAAACAAACACACAGGATAAATATAACTCCTGACTGGTGTACTCACTACTCTGTTGTTTGGTATGATTACATTAATATTTTATAAATTCATTTAAAAACAAATGTATTCATGGCATATGGCTAAAGCCAGAGAAGCTGAACTCTCCTCATTGTTGAATATGCCAAGAGTTCCATAGGTTACACTGCCTAACAAGGCTTG
>NW_003852543.1:211320-215935 GCF_000181295.1 Otolemur garnettii | reverse complement strand
GGGCTGGGTTTGAACCCTCCACCCTCGGTATATGGGGCCAGCTCCCTACTCACTGAGCCACAGGCGCCTCCCTCAGGTTTGATTTATAATCTAATGATTATAGATAGCTATAACCCACATAAACAAATGCTCTTGGACAGGTCAGTACATTTTTAGTGTGTAAAAAATCCTGAGATAAAAATTTTGTGAACTGTTGAGCCATAGTGGTTCTCCTAAGATTAACTAGTTAGAAGTCTACAGCTTGATTTGGTTTGGCTTAGAAACAACAGGTTCCATCTTCCTAGCCCCTTTCCCTTTCTCTCTCTCTTGAGCTACACGCCTTCCATCACAACAGGCTTAACCTTAAACCTCCTCATCTGGAAGTTTCCTTCTTTCCCCTTCTATCCCCTTCTCTTTGGAAGCACCTTCTACATAGAGTCCCTCACCCCTCACTTCCCAGACTCCAGATCTGAACTACTGAAAATTCCTCAAGCCGGCCTCCCTTTCTCCATCCTCTGTTATCTTCTTCACCGCTAACTCCCGCTCTAATCTCTCATAATTCTTTCACTGACATGCTCCCTGTTTCTTCCAGAGTTTCTTGAGGCCATACACACCCCTCATGTTTGCTCACCAGTTTCTTCTTGAAAGTCTTTAATTGATGAGAAGTGTTCATGCTTGTGCTGAGAACCATGCTGTTCATTTGTGGAGTCAGGAAAGACCCTCCTGAACCCCCTTTGCCTGGTCCAAATTCATACAAGGGAGGAGGGACGTTGTGGCTCTGATGAAAAGAGCTTGGACTTAGAGACAGGCTAGAACAAACTTTGCCACATGCTCTCAGGGGGGCTTTAACCACGTCATTCCATCTCTCTGAATTTTAGGTACTGCTTTTGTAAAGTGAAGATACTACTACTACTAACCCTGGGGGGATCTTATGAAAATCCAGTTAGAATTCACATACGTGGCAGAGAGGACGTGCTCATGAAGCTGCATTACATGCATTGTGATCAGAGAGAAACCTGGTGGCAACCAGAGAATGTGAATGTCCACAGAGTAGTTGTATGTCTTGAATGTCCACAGAGTAGTTGTATATAAATCTCTAACCTTAACACATAGCAGAACCACTTGGGTAGCTGATTGAATATACAGAGGCCCCCTCAAATTTGGATTCAGTAGTTTATGGGTAGAGTCTACATATCTATAATTTTAAAGAACACAGATGTACACCAAATATTTTCCAAATTTTCCTACTATTTTATGAGATTTCTCAGTTTTTAAAAACATGGACAATTTGTATTTGGCAATATTTATTAATATCACATGTATTTTTATAAGCACTTTATTTATTGAGTGACTGGTTCCCAGGTCTCACTGAGCTGTCATCTGCACTAAACTACTACCTCTGTCTCTCCCCGCCCCACCCACATGCCACTTTGGCAGAGTGTAGCGGAGATCCAAGAGATTTTGGGAACTTTATTTAACATCATTGAACCTTTATTTGCTTGCTTATTTGCATTTTTATTTTGTTTCTTTTATTGCTTTTAAAATGATAATGCTATTTCCTAGAGATATTGTAAGAATTATGCAGGCTAGTGTGTGTGAAGGCTTTCTAGAATGTGCGTGAAGGCCTTCTAGAATGTGCCATCCAAATAACACTGTTAATTATTCTCTTCTGCAAAAAGCCCAGTCACATATCCATGTAAAGGGGGAATTAGTCCCTGATCTCAAAGACTTCCACAGCTTTTGTGCTGGCTCTAACTCTTTGAAGCTCTGAGGCACGGCTGGATGAGAGCGGGTTGAGCAGACACTGGTACTGGCTTCTGGCCCCGCATCCCTGTCCCCTCTACCCTGACCAAACACTACCTTATGCTGTCTGTGCTCAGCCTTTCCAAATATGTTCAGTGCTTTGGAAGCTGGTCATCTCATCTTTCTTTTCTCTCTATATCCTTGATGTACCTTAAACAGAGTCTTCCTTATGTAATCTGAATGCTCCTTCATCTCACAGCCTGTGGGTCCAGTGAGGCCACAGGGAACTGTGTGTGTGCTTAGCTCCTGGGACTGGAGGGGTACAGCTGGGAACTTGAGGCCATCAACCCCTTCCCCACATGGTTCCTCCTATCCATCTTAGGGGTGCTCAGGCTGCTGTGATGCTCTCATGAATCTCTTTGCTCTGCTCATCTGCTGTGCCTTTTGCTTCTTGGTTATGTCCCCATTGTCAGTCTAAGGTGCCTCTTAAAGGATGGTTACCACCACTTGCTCTGGATGAATCTGAGCTGAACACCCACTAAATGGATGGGAAAGCCTTTTCCCTTCCTCAGTGACTCCTTTGGGGGGTTGTCTGAGTCCCACGGTGTTCCAGCTCTTTTAGCCTTTCACGTGCCTGGTGTCTTCTCTACAGAGAAGTATCCAGGCCCCTAGGATGGCTGGGCAGAGTAAGCGTAAGCAGTGTAGGCCACATCTTATACAGAACCATTTTCACCTACCGCTCAGGGACTAATTCACAGTGGTGGCTCATTTTCCCTCAGGATCTATGTCCTGAAGTTCCTCACTGCAATTGGCTTCCATGAAGATGCATCATTATGTTTGTATGTGTCCAAGTCCCAAATTGTTTTCTAGGGAAGCTTCTTAGTCCCACATGAATCAACTGGCACAAATAGACTCTGGGGAGTGTGGGATGCAGGGACCCCAAAGGCTCATCCGGAATATGCTGTCATGCCCAGCAAGCACACCAAGGTGGGCAAAGTCCTCTCCTCTGCTTTATAGAAGAAGCATTTTTAGGTGGAACTAGGGTTCGAGTTTGCAATAGAGGTGGATGAAGAAGTAAATGATCTGCTCTGCCTATGTGAAGAGTATTTTCCTTTTATTTTCTTAGTCACTTATCCATTTATTTGGAAGATAGCATCACAGGGGAAATATTGAAGGAAACAGGAGGCTTCGGAATGTTTTCCAGAGAGAGACATGAGGAGCTGGGGAGCACAGAAGTAGGAGGAGCCAGTGGGTAGCTGGGGCCAGAACCTCCTGGAGGAGGGCTGTGATGCTTACCAGCACTCCCCATTCTGGGCCCTTCCCCAGCTGGTATGGGGAAGCCACTCAGTGAAGGGCCATAGCCCAGAGTTAGGAGAAAGGGAGACAGAGTGATTGTGTGAAGGTAGGGGAGGGAAAGAAGTTTCTAGATTGGTTTGGAAGATAAAATAAACTTAATGAATTATGAAGGGCCTCTAGTGTACTTTTAGAATTATTGCACTAACCATGGGAGGATTCAGCAGACACAGAGGACTCTCCTCTCCATGGAGAAGTAGATGTAGAATCCTTCATTGATCCCTCATCTGGCACTTGCAATCCCTCTGTCAGGGCACTGGCAACCGCTGCACTTGACTGGTGTTGGTGCAAAGCATGAGGAAGACTGACAGTGATGTTCCTGACACAGGGTGCAGGCCTGGGTCAGGAGCTGCTGTGAGAAGAGAGTGCGGAGGCTGGGAGACTGAGAAGGGACAGGCAGATTCAAAGAGGGAGTAAACGCCAAGCAAAGAGAAAAATGAGCAGCAATGACCGCACAGTCCTGAGGCTAATTGCACCACTAGCGACAACTGGAAGTTGAGAAGGAGCTATGGTATGGAAGCAAAGATAAGCTCGGCTTTGGACAAGTCTCATTGCAGAGGTTGGAAGGTCAACCAAATAGAGATCTTTCATAGACAATAAGAAATGAGAGATAGGAGAGGGGCAAGGGGTCAGGTTTGAGACGCAGGTCGAGCAGCCATCAAGGAATGAGAACGATGCCAGATGGTGATATAATCCATTTGTCTACTTCAGAAATATTCACCGAGTGCCTACTGTGTGCCAAGCATAGATCTCAGCTTCGGAGATACTACAGTGAATCAGTCAGGAAAGGCACCTTGAATGATTAGTGTGAGATTAAGTACTGTCAAGTCCTGAATGGGTCTGGGAGAAGGAGAGAGCATCCGACTGGGAGGGCAGCCCTGGGTGTAGGAGGCCAGGATAGGAACAGGCAGCTTGCTGGATGAGTCAGGGCCTGAGTTGAACTGCAAGCAACAGAAAATCTGAACAGTAGTAGCCTAAACAAACAGGGGTCTATTAACTTCTCACAAAACAAGAGATGTGGAGGTGACAGCTGGGCACTGGTTCAGGCACTCAGTCAGTAGAGACCTAGGCACCTGCCCTCCTAAGCTAACCATGGTCCTCCTGTGTTCAACCCCCAAACCTTGCTTTTCTTTCATCTCTGCTTTAAGGCTATGGTGTTCAAAGTGCACACTGTGGAGCCCTAAGCAGCCATGGGACACCTCCGGGGCAACTGAGGGGGCTATCAGACCAGCTAAGGGGGCTGGTTCTCTGTCATTCATGGCCACATTTCAACCAGGGCATTTATGTTTATGTATATTATATATACATAATACATGGAATATTAACATATGGTAATACAGGTATATGAACATATATTTATATATGTAATACATACGCAAATGGATTTAAAGCATAGATTTCTCTTTCTCAGAATAGGCCCCATAAAATAAAACATTTCCCAGAGGAATAGGTTGCCTGAATAGCTCATTTCTAGCGTGATCAGGGGCTCATTTGCTAAGATTACTGCTGCTAGAGGTGTGATCTACCAAGTCCCTGGATG
>NW_003852543.1:193279-210960 GCF_000181295.1 Otolemur garnettii | reverse complement strand
GTGTTTTCAGAGAGGAAGCAGGGCTGGTGGAATCATTGCTGTAAGACTGCAAAAAGTCAGGGTTCCTTGTCAGTGCCATCACTTTTCAAGCATGGGGAAAGAATCTCACGTTTGGTGAAATAATACATTTTATGCCTGACTTTCCCAAGGAGCTCTCCTATAACCATTTCATCTTCATACCTATCTTGCGAGACAGGCAATTTTACTATCATTTATAGATGAGGAAACCTGGCTCTGCTTATGTATGAGGGCAGCTGTGAAGGCCAAACGAGGATGTATAGAAGAAAAACGTGCACGCCCGGAGGTGTTGCCCACGTGCTGTGGTGCTATTACTGGCTAACTTCCCAGTAGACCCATAGGCCAATTTAGTACCCAAGGAAATGCACCTTCCGTCTGCCCCTAGCTTAATCTACTGACTGGGAGAAGGGGACATGGAGGGGAGAAGGTCCAGGGACATGTCTGCATCCCAAAGGAATAAGATACAAGGATGACATTAAAAGCCTCCAGAGATGCCGTAGAGAAAAGTAGTTAGTCTTGGGTTTGAGTTTCAGATGTGCTAGACATAGTGCAGCCTCTGGCTGGTTACTTAATCTGTCCAAGCTTCAGTTTCTTCATCTCTACAAAGGGATCAATCTTTATGGTCAGGACCCATCTCATGGGGGTTATGAGGAGTAAGTGAATGCATATAAAGAACTTTGCAGTGTCTGCCACGGAGATGGTTTAGTAGCTGCCAGCTTTGGATATAACAAATAAAACTGAGGCACACTTTCTCTAATCCCAACCTGGGAGGGGAATACCTCAGCAGACTTTGGATTGAGAATCTCCGCGTTTCAGCTCATCCTTCTCTGCTGCTCCAGCTCAAAGCCCAGCTCCCTGGGCTGTTATTTATAAACAGCTCCCTTCTGTTATTTATACATGTGTGTGGGAAGCGCCCCTGGGGAGGGCATGTAAGAAGAGTCTTCACGGCCTGAGGAGGGATTGGAGTCATGTTTCCCTGTTGGGTCTCCTCTCCCAGTCTGGCAAGCTTTGTACCACTGCTCCCTTCCCTGGGTGCCCTCCCTGCCATCCTCCCTCCCGCTCCCTTCGTGAAGGGCCTGTCCTGGCTGGGAGAGTAGCACTTGGGATTCTTCCTAGTCCAAATTTCTAATTTTAGTCATTAATAACTCTCTCAGGAGTCAACCACAAGGGTAAAGTTTCCCTTATTTCATCACAGCCTCAACATAGGATATTTAAAGTCTTTTTATCTGGAACTTTGAAAAAAAAAATCCATGGAACTATTTTAAAGAAAGGTGAGCATAAATGAGGATAAGAAAGAGGGAGCTAGGTGGAGAGAGACAGAGTGAATGAGAGGAAAAGAGAGGGATTCTTTACTGGTGGATGTAACCAGATCAATATGACTCTATGGATTTGCGGCAAATCCCCCTGGGCTTTGTGACCAGTCCCAACATGGAGATCCCCCCAGGGGCAGGGTAGGATCTATCCTGCTCAGGGTAGAATGCAGGACGTAGAGGATAGCTGTGGGGGGTCACCAGGGTCACAGGTCTCATAGCAGTTTGATCATGGTACTTTCTATAGAACTGAAATATGGCTGTCTCAGGAACCTCTTTGTATGAAGGATTTGAGGGGAAATCTCCTGCCAGAGTGGTTTGAGAAGGCCCCAGGGAAATGTAACCCATTAACTCACATCAGCCACTAACATTCACACCCAAAGGAGTTTATCAGATTAGCTCTGGATTTATAGAACCTGGGAAATTGGATCCCTGGACAGGCAGGAAGGGGTGAGGCTGACTGAGGAGGGGACTTGAGACCGATGGGTGACCTGATGACTTGGGGGAGAGGAATGCTGAGCAGCGGGAGGCCCAGGCCACGGGGTGAGCAGACTTTGTGAGCCGTCTTTGTAGGGTCTTCACTTTCTCCTGGGGCAATCCAACTTTAAAACAGAGGGCCAGGTTAGGGAGGTGTTTGGCTTGTGGAAGAGATAAGAAGGTAGAAAGATCAGGACACTATATACAGGGCAGTATGTTAGAGGGTAAATTCTAGAAGACATAGTCTGAAAGAATTCGTGTTTAATGGAAAAAATGAAGGGGTCCAGAAAAGAATACAAGACAAGGAAATGCCGGCTGTGACTAAATCATAGGCACTGGTGCTGGACATATAAAACTGCTGCTAACCAGAGCTCTTGTATGGACCAACTGATGGCAAGATGTCTGTGCTCGCAGTCCCTATTTTTTTTTTTTTTTTTTGATGTCACTTGGAGCCTATAATGTAGAAGCACTTATTCAGACACACTTAAGGTAGGATTTGAGAACAGGCTGCCCCTCACCAATCCTCTGGAGCACCCCTGCCCTCCTTGATTCTTGGGACTAAAGGCAGGACTCCAAGGTAGAACCTTTCATCTTTAAGGGTGCATGCCCCATACAGAGAGTCTGAATTTAGAGAGCCTGGCTGGAGGGTATCATGACTTGGTTCAAGGTACAAGAATCTGACAGGCTTACTTTATTTTGTCTTCTGGTCTGAATGTTTACTCTCTGTATTTAAACAAACATAAAAAGTTGAAACAAGAGCAGCAGAACAGTGCATTCACAATGTCTGTGGGTGTAAATGGTGACATACGAATCATAACTTTGAACGTGCTACCTTTGAGCTCCCACCTGCTTTGCAGTCATACTGAGTCACCTCCTCCCCAGTGTTCTTGGATTAGCCAAGGGGTAGTTTCTGGAGGATTTTTAATCCGGGCAAAAATTTGCTAGCTTCTGTGACTTGGGGTTGTCACTTCCACTGTTGAGGGAGAGTCTTTGCTCTTTCCAGAAATGCCACAACCAGAAGCTCTGTCATCCCAAACCCATCCCGGCTGCTGCCTGACTCAACCATTCCAATGTTTGTAGGAAGTGAGGACAGTGTGCCCTAAATGGGGTCGATCTCAAAGTAAGGTTTTCTGTACCCTAAAGAGCCAGAATTGACTGAAACACTTTTTCCAATTCATAAACACACTGACCTTTATTTCTTCTTGTGTCTTCAGTATAATTGAGTTGGGGCAAGTCTCTCATGTAAGTTAAATGCCACACAGAGAGTCACTATGACCTCCAAGCCTCAGCCCAGAGTCTGTTTCACCCTGACAGATTTTCCTATTTATGGGGAATTATTTCACAGGGTTTCTATCATTCCTTCCTGCAAATGGGCTTCCATGAAGAAGTACCAAATAGCTCAACAGACATGTCTGTTTATGTACAAACTCAGTATGTACAGGCTCAGTTTAAGATTTTTTTTTTTTTTTTTGCAGGTTTTGGCCAGGGCTGGGTTTGAACCCACCACCTCCAGCATATGGGGCCAGCGCCCTACTCCTTTGAGCCACAGGTGCTACCCAAGATTTTTTTTTAAACAGAGTCTCACTCTGCTGTCCTCAGTAGAGTGCCTTGGCATTATCACAGTTCACAGCAACCTCAAACTCTTGGGCTCAAATGATCCTCTTGCCTCAGCCTCCCAAGTAGCTGGGACTATCGGTGTCCACCAACATGCCTGTGTAATTTTTCTCTATCTTTAGTAGAGATGGAGTCTCATTCTTGCTCAGACTGGTCTCAAACTTCCGAGCTCAAGCAATCTACCTGTCTTAGCCTCCTAGAGTGCTAGGATTATAGGAGTGAGCCACTGCACTCCACCTAAATTCTACTTTTTTTTTTTTGAGAGTTATCTAAGCTCTACCATTATCAAGGGATTGCACAGATTTTTTCACAGAGAAGTATCTCCAGGTTTATCTACCAGATTGTTGCTGAGTCTCTGCTCTGACCCAGCCAGGACACACTGTCATTACAGTTAGCAGCATTGACTAGGCAGGCAATACAGGCCAGAGACTTCCTGAGGACCAGATCTTCTGAGCACAAAGAAGAGTTATTTCAATACAACCTTTACCCCCACAAGGCCTAGGACTACCTTCTCACTACACAGGCTGAATAAACCACAGTTCTGGTGCAACATGTGCTCCCAAATCCTTGTGCTGGGTTATCCCAGCATGTAAGATCTCTAATATTCCAAAAAATAGAAACTTCCTTCTGTCTTATGCAAGGAGGGCACCAGAGGTCTGGCAGTGGGAAAGGGATTTGCTTTAATTGGCATGGACTATAACTCAAGGATGCTGTAACCACGTACCAAGTGTATTCAAACCAATCTGCGGAGTCCTGGGAGAAGGCAAATATCTCCTTTTTCAGATCCATGAAGCTTCATAAAGTGCTTTCTTCTCAGTCACTTATTACCTGTGTGGCCAGGTGAATATGCCTTGTCAGATCCTTGTCATACCCCCAAGCCTCACTGCCCATGGCATTTCTTCCCTTTCTTTTTCTTCTTTTCCTCCCTCCCTTCCTCTGTTCCTCCCTCTCCTTCTATCACTTCCCTCTCTTTCTTTCTTTCTTTCCTTAGTAATAATGCCTTCCTATCTGCTTCATACTCTGCTGGTACTAGAGGGATGAGGGATGGGTAAGACATTGTCCTCGTCCTTGAAGGGCAAGCACATCACACAGAGGGGAAGACAGATGTGTACACAATTAACTATAATAAAATATGGTGAGCAATATAATGGAGATCTGCCCAAAGTGTCACAGGGGCACAGAGGAGGGAGTGAAGGAGCTGCCTTAGAGGTCATCAGGAGAAGCTCCACCGAGAAGGTGATTTCTGAGTTGCCCTTTGAAGAGTGAATAAGAATTTTCCAGGTGCACAAAGATGGGAAGGGCATTCCAAACAGGGGAACAATGGGAACAGTACATGGCATGGAGCCTGATTTGGCAGGAGCATTGGAAAAGGTAGCATAGGATCAGGATGGGATGGGATCTGAGTATCATGCTTAGAAGGTGGCATTTATATGATGGAGTGCCATGTGCATAATTTTTCTTTGAGCAACATTTCTTGGCTGCAAGGATAAAAGAGCACTATTTAAGGTGGGCAATGAAAGTGTGTATGCAATTGTGTTTAATCAATCAACTGATCAAGTTTTTATTGATGACCGTGTATTCCAGGTTCTCTGTTAGCTACAGTCAGACTGCAAAAGAGGCATCTTGATTCATACACTATAGGGTGACAGAGTCAATCACAGTTAGCAAAAGATGGGGGGGGAGTAGAAATATAGTATAAGACTATGCAACTGAAATGGCACGAGTCAAAGATAGGACAGAGCAGAGAAATCTGAATGGACTTCCTGAAGGAAGCAGATCTGAAGGATCAGAAGGAGGCCATTCTTCATAGGGAAGCCATATGGCCAAAGACTTGCATTGAATGTATGTGGAAAGTGGAAATTATGCCCTGGGATTCATGTTGAGCAAGAAGATGGATGTGGAGGTAAAGGTAGATGGAAGAAGGCCTTTAAGTTGGGTAGGATATATACAACACCTGCTGTGGGGTGGAAATCTGAAGCTCTTCCAGGAAAACTCTAACTGCTTCACATACATATGATCAATTTTTTTTTCAATCTTTCTTTCTTTCTTTCTTTCTTTCTTTCTTTCTTTCTTTCTTTCTTTCTTTCTTTCTTTCTTTCTTTCTTTCTTTCTCCTTTCTGACAGAGTCTCATTCTGTTGTCCAGGATAGACTTCCATGGCAGCCTAGCTCACAGCAACCTTGAACTCTTGGGTTCAAGCAATCCTCCTGCCGCAGCCTCCTGAGTAGTTGGGACTACAGGCACCTGCCATAACACCTGGCTAGTTTTTCTATTTTTTATTTTGTATTTTTAGTAGAGCTGGGGTCTTGCTCTTGCTCAGGCAGGTCTTAAACTCTTGAGCTCAAAGGATCATCCCCCTTGGCCTCCCAGAGTGTTAGGATTACAGGCATGAGCCTCAGTGCCTGGCCACATATGATTATTAATCTTTGTTGGAACCATATTTAGAAAGGAGCAGATAATTTCATCTTCAGATACCACTGATTATTGGAAAGTTCTGCTGTAGTGCAGCTTATGGTTTCTTATGTCCAGTGGCTCTAGACGTATCTCTGTGTTGTCAGCATTTATCCCCATGTGCTTCCAATTTTCAAAACAAGCTTCACATTTTTTTAGCCTCCCTTTGTCCAGGCTGGGAATTCTGTTTTGATATACTGTTCTTCATAAAGAGGCTGTGCTTGTGTCTCCTCCCAATTCTGGCTGGTACATTGAGGTGTTCCCCTAGGCCTTTAGTCTCCTTTGAAGTGGAATATGCTCAGGGCTGCCTGGACATCTTTAATAGGTGGCCACCAGCCTCTGTAAAAGGACATGTTGGATGTGGGGTTCTGTGGAAATGAGTCAGGATGGACTGGGATGGTTCAAGTGAAGGCAGGAGAAAGCTGGGGGACCTTGGCAGAAGTTCAGGCCTAAGACCTGGATCAGGGATGATGCTGGGTCAGGGGATGAGCAGGAAAGAGGCAAAGGTCATTTTGAAACTTTGATAAACTTTGATAAGAGAGTGATGAGAAGACTGTTTTCTAATCCAAGAACCCATTAAAATGGCAATTACATGAGTATGAACAACAGGGTGGTGGGAAGGAAAACTGCCTGGGGAATGGCACTGAATTTCTCAAAATAGGTGGCTGCAAACTTGCTCCAAGATCCTAGGTCAGTGGTTGGATTGGCGATGTCAGGTTTGGAGTCGTGAAAGATGGGGACCTGGAGAGGGAGTGAAAATACACGGAGAAGGAGCCAGTGTCAAGAAAGAGTTCTGTTAGCAAGCCCAAAGTGCGCCCACTGGAGGACCTAAAGATGCCCACGAGGGAGGCAGGGCGATGAACTGTCGGAAGGACAGCTTCCAGGAGTGGGGCGTGGGCCGTGACATCAAATGTTCAGGACAACAGAGAAAATAAGGCCTCTGAATTTCCCCAGGAGAGAGCGGTTCCAGTAGGTTGGTGGAGGCTCAAGCCACACTGAAGGAAATTCAGAAGGGACTGTGCGTCTAAATACCTCCTCTGCACATCCCTGCCCCTTTCTCTCAGCCCACCCGTCCCACCCCTTGTCTACCTTCTTCCTTCTCCATTCCCAGTTCCCTAATGACCAGGCCAGCCAGCCAGAATTAGTGCTCTCCTTGGTGGCGTGACTGGGTCACTTTTCCTCAGGGAAGGAGCTGGGGAAGATCCTTGGCAGGGAGTTGCCCAGCCTCCTGTGGGAGCAGCATGCTCACTGACAGCAAACCCATGCTGTCTGGCAGGTGCAGTACGACTAAGGTGCTGCTATGGCAATGGCAGCCTCACAGGGCCCCAGGGACATAGCTCAACTGCCAGCATCTATTTGTCTTGATGTCTGAATGTCGTGGTTCCCAGGAGCAGAGGGCAAGCCGGAAGAATTTCCACTTCTATCTCATCCCAGCCAGGCTCTCCAGCTTCCCTGTCCCCTTCCCATCCAGCCCTGTACCCCGACACTCTGGCATACCCCATAAGCTCTCTTTCCCCATCTCCCTGGGTGCCGAGCAGCCCTCTTCCCGCTGTCCATCAGCTTCCTACTGCCCAGGAACTCATCCTAACCTACGCCAAGGGCAAATCTTTCTGCTGAGGTTAAGGGGCTATTTCTAAGCTCCCTCGCAGAGACCCCAGAATTCCAGCAACAAGGGAGACAAGTTATGCCAACCTTGCTTCTCCCAGGATGCACTGGGAGCCTGGGAACCAGGAGGGAGGGAGGAGGCTCAGCTGAGGAGCTCAGGATTTAATTCTATGCATCATTAAGTAGTCCTCTGAAAGTAGTGTCCCCCTATACATCATCCATGCTTAGTAAACAGCACGCTGACATTACATTAGCGGCTGGAAATGAATTTTCTCTTTTATAGGGAAATTGAGAATCCGCCAAGAAGAAAGAAAGAAAGAAGAAAAAAAAATCCTCAAAACCAATTATCTAGGCATTTATGAGTTCCACCCTGGTCCCTCTCTCTCTTCTCTCTCACTCAGATGCAAAGAAGCATTTAATATTTAATATATTAAGAAAAGAAAGAAACTTTGATAGATTATGTGGAATCTGGTGTTAATTCCCTCTGCCCCTCCTTCCTTCCTCATTCTCCCCTCCTGAAAACCCGAGCCTGGTTCTAGCTGACATTTAAATGGATTAAGGTGTTCAGATTTCCTTAATAGTGTTGACATTTTGGAAATATTCCTGGCTTCCCCCCCCTCTAAATAATAATAATAAATAAATATCGGAATGGATCTTCCCCCTTCACTGGACAGGCTGGCTCCAGCTCTGTCATACTCTCCAGTGCTGACACGATTTACATTTTCCATTCTTATTCACAAGATTAAGGAGAGAGAGAAGTCAAAGTCCTCCTTGGGAGATGGTAGAGATGAGTGTGGGAGTGGGGGTGCTACTGGTCAGAAGGAATTTTGCTGATCACTAAGTTTTTTTAATCCCTTTCTGTGGGGCTGTGGTGGGGGCAGGGGGAGTCGGACTGCCTGTCCTTCCCTTTCTCTCCACCCCTGCCTCCATGCCTCTTCCTTTGTCTGATGGGAACTGTCCTTCCTCCCTGCAATGTGGTTGGTTCATTGGCAGACCTGGCCTCACGTGCCAAACAGGCACACCCAGGGGAATCCCCCGCCCCTTTATAAGCACGACCCTACAGCTTAATGATGAACCCAGAGAAAAGGAGATGGATTCTGTCTGTTCACTGTCTTCCTTGGAATCTGAGTTGCCTTCCTTACACTGTGCTGTGGTGTGTTCCCACATCCAGATGCTAAGGTCCCGGAGTCGGTCCATGTCTTTCTTATCTCTGTTTCCCAGTTCCTAGCAAAATGCTTGGTACATATTTAAGGCAGGATGGGAGGGAGAGAAGGAGGGAAAGAAGAGGAAAAGAAAAGAAGATAAACCTTGGGCCGTTAGAAGTCCGCATTGGTTAATATTCTCAAAGTCCTGATGCTCTAGAAGACCTCCAAACAATATTTAATCAGCAGGTATGCTGAGGTGCATAACGCCCGGCTCTGTGCTGATTACTGCCCACGAGTTTCCCGTGGCTTAATGGTTGTTATTGTTCACTCTCGCAGTGGGCAGAATTACTGACAATGTAGAGAACCCAGTGTTAACCCAGTGTTCCTCAGAGACGGTTCTTTATGCGTATCAACTAGAAGGAAATTAAATTAGATAGCCCTGGAGAATAATCTCAGCACTATTATTTAGCATGGGCTACTTGGTCCCTCAGGGCTCGGTTGCCTCAAAAAGAAAGTGGGGATAATAATCATGACCTGAGGGCACTGTAGTGTCTGTTGCACAAGGATAATGTATGTTCACTGATCGTGTGGGTGACCACATAAGTGAATGGTCTACAAGTTGTGATTGCCTTGCTGTTGTAATGTTGGGTGTTTAACTCCGTAGCTGAACAATAATGGTTTGGCCAACCTGGCTAAACTAGCCAAGATTTGAGAATATTCCCAAAATACAGAAGCAGAGAAATCCTCAGAAGCAACTATGAGTTCTAACCTGAACTCTTCTTTAAGGTCTGCTTTCACAGTTGGACCCAAGGAAACACTTAATGTACAAAGTAAAGCAACTGGGATAGATTTTTGAAAGAACAGTTTCCAGCAGTATTAGTTAGAAAAATTTCCACTGGGTTTTGGCTAGTGCAGCAGAATTAGTACAGGTTCAGTGCAGACGGTGGCCTGAGCCAAGAGATGCATGATTAATTCTGGTGCTTACACGTCTCTGTGACTCCATACACATTGGTCTCCCTGTGTTTCTGTCTCTTGGCCTTGTCACCTGCCTAACCCATCCAGGGTGCACTATGTGTTTTCTAGGGATAAATACTTAAAAAAAAAAAAAAGTCTTATCTGGAAGGCCCTATTTCCACAAAGCTGACTTTATTCTGCTTCCAAAGCTATCTCAGCCCAAACTTTATGGAACCACTTTCTCCCCTGGGCTGTGTGGGCTGCTAGGGTTTTGTGGGCATCAGACTTGCTTGGCTTAGCAGGGGACTCAGCAAGACTTCAGGGCTTGGTTTAAATTGCTTTTTTATATCTTAGCCATAATCAGCCTACAGTCTACTTTGTATTTTTGCCCTTTCTTCTCATTTTGAGATCCCTACTCTGCTAATCTATTAATACTTGCGTTTTGAGTCATTGACTTTAGATTCACTTTTTTTCCTGGTCTGCATCTCAGCATCTGTTAGATTCACAAGAAGTGTTCAGCTCATGTGATCTGCCATGTTCTGTGAAAGGTGCAGGATTAACCGTTGACTAAGATACATTTCCTTTCATCAAGCTTATGGGGCCTATAAGGACATCAAGCTTGCAAACCAGTAAATAGTGTCCACAGTCAAAGTGCATTCAAAGGATTGAATTGGCACAGATCAAGGAGCAGGGGTCAGGGCAAGGCTCTGGGGAGTTGAGAGAACTGGCGATTTTCCAGGCAGGTTGGGGTTATGGGGTGAGGGCTGTGTTGAATTCACATATTCATACTCTGCTTTCTATTTGATAAAGATGGCTTTAATTTGTTCAGATGACCCTAATTTTTATTGGATTTAATGTGTTCAGGAGACAAGAGAAAGAGATTTCTGGTTGGAGACCTCAAGTCTTAGCCTCTACTTCCTTCCCTCAGTTGCTTCAGAGTTTTTAATAAATATGTTTATGTCAGTCAGACTTTGAGCTGGCCACACATTCTTTCACCCATCTACCCACCCATCCACTCATCCAGTCAGTCTTCCACCATTCATTATCATCCACTTGTAATGTTCTAGCTGTGGGGCCAGGCACTGGCTACTTCTGGAGAGAAGTTCAGAGTGTCAGGACCAGGTCTGGGTGTTCACAGACTGCTGAATGACTTGTTTCCTCTGAATTCCAAATATGATGGAAACCTCTGTAGGTTGACCACCCAAGGGACTGTGACAAACTGGTTAACCTATGGAGGTGATCACCATAAGGAACTAGGCCTACTGTGCATGTGGTGCATGTCTGGTCTATGCAAACTAGGTCAACTTGAGAAGGTGGTCAAAGAGGGGAGGTGGTCCATGAAGGACTATGAAGGTTCTATTATATTAATTTCTTGTCTTGGTCCTTTGTCAAACTCGTATGTGCAAAACAGCCAATATAATGTTGTGGAAAGACTGATAGAACGAACACCAACGTAAACACTGTACAAGTTGAGAGATAAAAATCACCGGTTGAGTCATTGGGAGGCCCAGGCTCCTTCCTCCCAATAGGGCCAACCCCTATCTTGAGTTTGGGGTTTATTATTCCTTTACTTTTATTTACAGTTGGCTTCCTATCTAGGTTTTAAAACATGTTATTTATTATTTTCTACTTTTGAATTTTATGAAAGGTGTCATGCAATATGTATGTGCATTCTGCTGCTTAGTGTTTCTCTTTTCATTCAGTCATATCTTGGTAAGGTCCCTGTGTGGTGCGGTTTGTAGCTGTATCTTTTCTTCATGGCTGTGTAGTATTTCAGTGTAGGAATATATTACTAGCTACTTATGCATTTTCCTGTGAATGAACATTTGCTTTGTGGTTTGTTCTCAGTGTATTTCCCTGTTTCAGCAAATATGACTATGAACATTTGTTTCAATATGCTTCGCCGGTCAAGTGATTTTGTATGGTTTATTACCTGGGAGTGTGACTTGAGAGTCATGGGCTAGGAGTGTGTTCAAATGTACTAGGTAATGCTGATTGTTTCCCAATGTGCTTGTTAACAATTCACACTCCCACCAGTGAGAGTTCACACCATTTCTCCCCAACACTTAGTATTTATTTATTTATTTAGACAGAGTCTCATTCTATGACCCTGAGTAGAGTGCCATGGTGTCACCCTAGCTCACAGCAACCTTGAACTCTTGGGTTCAAGCAATCCTCCTGCCTCAGCCTCCCAAGTAGCTGGGACTATCGGAGCCTGGCACCACACTAAGCTAATTTTTCTGTGTTTAGTAAGAAAGCGGTCAGTCTCTTGCTTAGGTCGGTCTGAACTTCTGAGCTCAAGCAATCTTCCTGCCTTGGTCTCCCAGACTACTAGGATTAAAGATATGAGCCACTATGCCCAGCCACATTAGCAGGCTTTTAAATTAGGGGGTATTAATTTGCTTCTCATCATGATTGTCATTTTCCTGACCACCTTGAGATTGAACAAGTTTTTTTTATCTTTATTGGCAACTTGTGTTTCCTCATCTTTGGAATGGCTATTTGTGATTTTTTAAAATTATTTTTGTTGTTTGTTTTGATTTGCAGAAATTGTTCTGAATATTGATTATATGTGTTATAAATATTTTCTTCCAGTTTATGCCTTGTTTTTTCACTTTATAATGTATTTTAATGAACTCACATTTTAAATCTCAACATAGAATTAACCATTTTTTGTTTATGAGGTTTATTTTTATCTTGTGTTTTAAAAATAAAAGCATTTTCTATCCTGAGGTGATAAAGATACTCCCTCATATTTTCTTTTAAAGGTTTAAATTTTACCCTTCACATTTAAGTTATTAAGCCATCTAGAGTTGATTTTGTGTATGCTGTGAAGTAGAATTCCAATTAGTTTGTCTTTATGGTTAAAGTGCTATTCCAGCAAGATTTGTTGAGTAGTCCATTCTTTCCTTATTGATCTGCAATTCAGTTGTGTTTATATGAAGATCTCCATGTCCATATGTATGTGGATCTGTCTCTGGGTTCTGAAATCTATTCCACTGGGTCATATGTCTGTCTCATTCTTGCTGATAGACCAGCACGTTCAGTGAAGCTCTTGGGTCCAAATACTGTGAGAAAATCCAGAAATAATTCCTTTGGTTTATAGAGACTTTTCTGTATAGATCTGGTATAATGCAAAGAATACTTGCAGAAAAGGTTAAAATACTAGCTTTGACACTTAATTTGTGTGACTTTTGGGTACATTTCCAGTTTTTCTGAGCTTCAATCTCTTTATCTATGAGTAGAAATAGAGTTTCAATCCCAGAGGCTGCATTGATGGTTGGATTAAATTTTATATTTTAAAGGATTTGAATTTGAATGTGCCAGTATTAGAATGAACCTAGAAGATGCGGTGTTTTTCTTTTCTTTTCTTTCTTTCTTTCTTTTTGTAACTTTCTCAAACTAAGATCACATGGAATTTCTTTTTTCTTTTTTCTTTTGAGACAGAGTCTCACTCTGTTGTCTGGGCTAGAATGCAGTGGCATCATCTAGCTCACAGCAACCTCAAACTTCTGGTTTCAAGCCCTCTTCTTACCTCACAGTTTCCTGAGTAGGTGAGACTTTAAGATATCTGGCTTTTTCTTTTCTTTTCTTTTCTTTTCTTTTCTTTTCTTTTCTTTTCTTTTCTTTTCTTTTCTTTTCTTTTCTTTTCCTTTATTTTCCCTCCCTTCCTTCCTTCCTTCCTTCCTTCCTTCCTTCCTTCCTTCCTTCCTTCCTTCCTTCCTTCCTTTCTTTCTTTCTTTCTTTCTTTCTTTCTTTCTTTCTTTCTTTCTTTCTTTCTTTCTTTTTAGTAGAGACACAGTCTCATTCTTGTTCAGGCTCATCTTTAACTTTAGAGCTTATGTGATCCTCCTTCTTTGACCTCCCGAAGTGCTGGGATTATAGGTATGAGCTACTGTGCCCAGCCAACCCATGGATATTTTCCAATAACTCTAGTTCAAAATCAGTCAGATCTTAGAATTGCTCCACAGAAAATTTAAAAAAGGAAAAAGAAAGAAAGGAAGGAAAATGAAGCCTAGCTCCTAAATGAATGATTTGTTTCAGCACATCAAAATGTTTTCCCAAATCTCCTGACTTAGTTCCAAACTCATTTTGGAGGGCATTGGGCCATGATGTTTCTCTGCTAAAAATGGCTGAGGATAACTGGTAAAGGGAAACTTTCTATGAATAACTGAAGCAGGAACAGCAGGTGCAGAAAAATGCCAGGCAGGGAAAGTTGTTGTCAAACACTTGAACTTCAGATTCTTGAGTCCTATGTAATGAAAGACTCTCTTGTCATGTAGTGGTAATATAATAATAAATAATAGTGCTTTATAGTGTATAAAGTATTTCTCTATACTTTGGTTCAGTTTAGGAGATTGGTCCATTTTATTCTTTTTACATCGCAAGGTGCTCGGAAGTTTGAAGTTTGCTCTGGGACATGCTCAGTTTTACAGAGAAAGAAGGTGAGGTTGAAAGGTCTCAAACTCAGACAGCTCAAACTTATTATTACACAAATGGTGACTCTACCCTTATGTACTGAGATAATTT
The DNA here is from genome assembly GCF_000181295.1 of Otolemur garnettii. NCBI lineage: Eukaryota > Metazoa > Chordata > Mammalia > Primates > Galagidae > Otolemur > Otolemur garnettii. The sequence continues at coordinate 196,857 of NW_003852543.1, read as the reverse complement.
CAAATGGATTTTCTCATCATCACTGTATGGACTGTTGTAGGACGGAGTTCTGAAAACATTATTAACTAAGATTTCTAGTAGAACTGGGGTTGGGCATTCAGTCAGGTAACTTCCAGAGTCTTTCAACTTCCCCTAAATGTGTGCAGTTTTGAAAGTGTTATTTGTACACAGGCAGAAATGCCTTCTAATGGGTTTCTCCTCATGTGTTTGCTGTAGAGGTCTAGCTAGGACTAGATCCTCTAGAAGATACTCATCTTGGAACAATGATGAGGCTGCTTGAACAACTGCTCATGTATTAGCATGGTGTCAGGAGAATCCAAGTCAGGTCTTAGTAACCTCAAAGATGTGGTCTGAGTCTCTGAGCACTTGGTCCTACCATGTCAGCCCCTTGGAAGAGGCCTCCTGGGTGGAAACAGAGTTGGCAGCTACCTGAAAGAACCCTACAATGCTGGAGCCCCTTGTCTACCTCAGCCCATCCTCCAAATACCCTGCCCCAATCCCAGGCACTGGCCCAAGAATACCAAGGACTTTCTTACCATCTCTAAATTTGGATGCCTTCAGCTCCTTTCTTCAACATTTCTCACTATTGCACTGAAATACTTTCCAATTGAGATGTTTCTTCCTTTCACTCCAGGGGACATTTCTATGGCTCATCATGGTTTTTCTGGTGTGACCCAAGGCTCAGACCATGGCCTTCTGCTTCCCCTCCTTGTCACACTCAAGGAGTCATATGACTTTCCTGGCAGATGATCTCCGAACTTCCATCACCTAGGCCTGACTGCTGATGAGAGCTTTAGCCTGCTTCTCCAGGTATCTATGCACAGCTCCCTGCGCTCTCATAAACTGTGACTGTTCCTATTTCTCTTTATTCCACTGATGATCAGGAGACATTTTGATGTTCTCTCTCCTTCTTCATTCTCCATGTCTTAATCAGTAATCAAGTCCAATCCATTCTTCCTTTTATAACATCTCTTTCTATCTTTATCACCAGCATCCTGGTTTAGGCTTCCAGAGCCATGTTCCAGTAGTCTCCTGGCTCAATTTCCCATGGACAATTTCAGTGCTCTGTTGACTTATCCTACCTCCTCTTGTTTGTGTTAGATTTCACAAAGCTTTCTTCTCCTAGCCCTTTTGGAATAGTTTTCCAGTCCTTTGGGTAGAAGAACTTGACTTTACTGATTTCTAGTCACTTCCTCCTGACTCTATTTATTAAAACATAAAAACGTTTATTAACATAAAGGTTTCTTAATTTCTGTAGCTAGTTTTACTATTATGCTTGTATTCATGAGATTCTGCATTTGGCACTCCCCAGGAACCTTCTCCAACATTTCCTATAAGGTCTCCATGCAGGCCCTTCACTCTTTTGTCACATCCTGCCTTTTATGGCCACTATCCTGATTCATGTCTGTCATGAACTTTTTTGCCCTATCTGGCCACACAAAACTCCTGCTCTGAGTTACCTACTCTTTCTTTGATCCACAGTGACACTAAGTTTAGCGGGATTAGCGGATAGATTTTTGTTTCTCAGGATGCAGGAGATGGTTGGAGCTGTGCTCCTTTGGACAAGTACGAACTTAGGCTGACTACCTTGGTGCTCTCAGTGAGGCCAGACTAGCTTTCCATTTATTTCTCTATTTTATTTTTTAAGTCATAAATACATAAATCATGTATACATTAATGCATTTATGGGGTACAATGTGCTGATTTTATATACAATTTGGAATGCTTACATCAAATGGGTTAACATAGCCTTCACCTCACTTAATTATTGTGTTAAGCCATTTATACTCTAAACTTAATAAATTTGACATGTACCCTTGCAATATGCACCATAGATGTGGTCCCACTGTTTAGCCTCCCTCCAGCCAACCTCTCCTCTCCTATCCCATCCCTTTCCTCTTCCCTTCTTCATCCTGGGCTATAGTTGTGTTTTATCTTTCATATGAAAGTGTGGGTGGTTATAAATTGGTTTCAAAATAGTAATGAGTACATTGGATACTTTTTCTTCCATTCTTCAGATACTTTACTAAGAAGAATATGTTACAGCTCCATCCATGTAAACATAAAGCAGGTAAAGTCTCCATCTTTTTTAAGGCTGCGTAATATTCCATGGTATACATATACCAAAATTTATTAATACATTCATGGGTCAATGAACACTTGGGCTTTTTCCATGACGTGGCAATTATGAATTGAGTAGCAATGAACAATCTGGTATAAATATCTTTGTTGTAAAGTGATTTTTGGTCTTTTGGATATGCATCTAGTAGAGGAATATGCATCTAGCAGGATCAAATGGCAGGTCTACTTTTAGATCCCTAAGTATTCTCCAAACTTCTTTCCAAAACAAATGTATTAGCTTGCATTCCCACCAGCAGTGCAGAAGTGTTCCCTTTTCTCTATATCCACACCAAAATCTGTAGTTTTGGGATTTCGTTATGTGGGCTACTCTTACTGGAGTTAGATATCTCAAAGTGGCTTTGATTTGCATTTCTCTGATGATTAAAAATGATGAGCATTTTTTTTCATGTGTCTGTAGGCCATGTGCCTGTCTTCTTCAGAAAAGTTTCTGTTCAAGTCTTTTGCCCACAATGAAATGGGACCACGTGTTCTTTTCTTATTAATAAGTTTGAGTTCTCTGTGGATTCTGGTTATCAAACCTTTGTCAGAAACATAACTTGCAAATATCTTCTCCCATTCTGAGGGCTGTCTGCTTGTTTTAATTACTGTGTTCTTGGCTGTGCAGAAGCTTTTTAGTTTGATCAGATCCCAGTAATGTATATTTGGTGTTGCTTCAATTGCCTGGGGTGTCCTCCTCATAAAGTCTTCTCCCAAACCAGTTTCTTCAAATGTTTCTCCAGGACTCTCTCCAAGAATCTTTATAGTTTCGTGTCTTAAGTTTAAATCTTTTATCCAGTGAGAGTCAATTTTTGTTAATAGTAAAAGATGTGGGTACAGTTTCAGTCTTCTACAAGTCACCAGCCAACTCACCCAGCACCATTTGATAAATAGAGACTCTTTCCTCCAGTTTATGTTTTTAATAGGCTTATCCAAGATCAAATGATGATAAGTATCTGAGTTCATCTCTTGGTTCTCTGTTATGTTTCATACATCTACCTCTCTATTTTTGTGCCAATACCATTCTGTTTTGATCACCATAGATTTATAGTATAGTCTGAAGTCTGGTAGCGTGGTTTCTCCTGATTTGTTTTTATTTCTGAGTAACGTCTTGGCTATTCGAGGTTTTTTTCTGCAGTAGTGTTTTTTCCAGATCTTTAAAGTATGACAGTGGTGCTTTTATAGGGATTGAATTAAATTTGAATATTGCTTTGGGTAGTGTGGACATTTTAACAATGTTGATTCATCCCAGCCATGAGCATGGTATGTTTTCCATTTGTTAACATCTTCAGATATTTTTTTCTCAGAGTTTCATAGTTCTCTTTATAGCGATCTTTCATGTCCTTTCTTAGGTAAATTCCCAGATGTTTCATCTTCTTTGGCACTACCAAAGGAATAGAGTCCTTGACTGTTTTTTCAGCTAGACTATTGTTGGTATATATAAAAGCTACTGATTTGTG
>NW_003852543.1:155907-192593 GCF_000181295.1 Otolemur garnettii | reverse complement strand
CTTCTGGTCCCAGACTTTTCTTTTTGGGAGATTTTGTATAGTCGATGCTATTTCAGTACTTGATATAGGTCTATTAAACATTTCCAGTTCTTAGGAAATCTAGGAAAGTGGTGTGCTTCCAAGTATTGGTCTCTTTCCTTCAGGTTTTCATATTTCTGAGAATAGAGGTTTTTGTAGTATTCATTAAGGATTTTTTAAATTTCTGTGGTGTCTGTTGTTATTTCATCTTTGTCATTTCTGATTTATGGTATTAGGAATTTTACTTTTCTGTTTCTGGTTATGTTAGCCAAAGGTTTATCAATTTTGTTAATCTTTTCAAAAAAACAATTTTTTGATTCATTGATCTTTCGAATAATTCTTTTGTTTTCAATTTTATTTAATTCTGGTCTAATTTTGTTATTTTCTTCTGTAGGGCTTGGGGTTGGAATGTTCTTCCTTTTCCAGTTGATTGAGATGTCCCATTAAGTTGTTGGCATCCCCTCTTTCTGTTTTCTTGAGGAAGGCTTACAATGCTATAAATTTCCCTCTTAGGATTGCCTTTGTAGTATCCCACAGGTTCTGATAATTTGTGTCTTCATTATAGTTTTGTTCCAAAAATTTTGTAATTTCATTCTTAATCTCATCTATGACCCAGCTATCATTCAGCATAAGATTATCTGGTTTCCATGTCTTTATATGAGTATGAAGATTTCTATTGTTGTAGAATTAAAATTTTATTCCCTGATCGTCTAAGAAAATACAAGGAATAATTTCTATTCCTTTACATTTGCTGAGGTTAGACTTGTGACCTAAGATATGATCAATTTTGGAGGATGTTCCATGGGCTGATGAGAAGAATGTGTTCAGTTTTGTTAGGATGAAATGTTCTATAGATGTCTGTTAAGTCCATTTGTTGTAGGGTCAAGTTTAAGTCCAAAATTCACTTGTTTAGTTTCTTATTGGAGGATCTATCCAACACTACCAAAGGAGTGCTGAAATCTCCTGTTATGGTGCTGGGAGATATCAAATTGTTCATGTCTGTGAGGATCTCCCTCATAAATTGAGGAGCATTCTGGTTGGGTGCAAAAATGTTAATAATTGAAATCTCTTCATGTGAGTCTTTCCCTTAATAAATATAAAGTGAACATCCTTATCTTTCCTTACCTTTATTGGTTTAAAGCCTATTGTATCTGCAAATAAAATTGCAATCCCTGATTTTTTCTGGTTTCTATTTGCCTGAATTATACATGTCCATCCCTTTACCCTGAGTCTACTTTTATCCTTTAAAGTAAGATGAGATTCTTGTATGCAGCAGATATCTGGTCTGAGTTTATTTATCCAGTCAGCCAACCTGTGCCTCTTTAGAGGACAATTTAAACCATTCACATTATTTGAGAGAGTTGATAAGCCTGGTAGTTTTTTGGATGTCAAGTTTTTCAAAAGTCCAGTGGAAATTTTTAATCCTTTTGCCACTGTAGATGTTGGGTTTTGATCAAAAATTTCTGAATGTGTTTGCTTTGGTTGTAGAACATTGTGCTGGAGGATGGGTCTGAGAATATCCTAGAAATCTGGTTTAGTTATGGCAAATTCCTTCAACATGTGTATGTCATTAAAGTATTTGATTTCTCCATCACAAATGAAACTCAGTTTAGCTGGATACAGGATCCTGGGTTGAAAGTTGTTTTTTTTAGGAGATTGAAGGTCAATGACCATGCTGTTATGGCTTGAAAAGTTTCAGCTGAGAGCTCTGCAGCCATTCTAATATTCTTCCCCATGTAGGTTATGGTTTTCTTACATCTAGCTGCTTGCATAATTTTCTCATTCATATTAACTTTAGTGAAGTTAATTATGATGTGCCTGGGGGATGTCTCATTTGGGTTGAGTCGTGCTAGGGCTCTGAAACTGTCTGCTATCTGAATTTTGGTGTCTCTTGCCATGCTTGGGAAGTTTTCCTCAATTATATCTTGGAGTAGAGCATCTGTGCTTTTAGGAACATCCTCTTCTTCAGGAATTCTTATAAGGTGAATATTTGCCCTTTTGGAGTTGTTCCACAACTCTCTCAGGGAATGATCCATTTTTGCTCTCCATTTCTCTGCCTCTTTGAGTGTTGGGTGTGTTCCAAGGATTTGTCTTCAATGTGAGAGATCCTTCTTCTGCCTACTCCATTCTGCTTCTGAAGGATTCTACTGTATTTCTCAGATCTTTGAGGGCTGAAATTGCTTGTGTGATTGTGAGTAAATCTTTGGAGATTTTGTCTTTGAATTCATTGAATTCTTGAGACAGCTTTTGAATTACTCCTTGAATTTATAATTCCAACTTTATCTCCATTCTGTTACTCTTATTTGCCATCCAAATTCTGAACTTGATTTCTGACATCTCAGCCATTTGTTTATGAATGGGATCTTCTGTTGTGTCTTCCTTGTTGTTCTTTGAGGGAGATGATCTACTCTGATTATTCATGTTGCCAGAGTTTTTCTGCTGATTCTACCCCATGATTATTTTCCACCATTTGGCTAGAGAAGCTGGTAAGGTGAAATTGGTTTCAGGACTCCTGTAGTTATAATTAACCAGCCCTTTACTAAAAGGCTAGGGCTAGTGACTACGTCTTTTCTCCTACAGCTTAACAAAGGTCCCATTCAGTACTGTAGCCTAAGACTCTGGGGAATTGCTTGGTGTGATGGGGCTCTAGGTGGCTCTGTCTTGTATTCAGCTAGTCTCTGTCCAATCCTAGTGAATCAGCGGCTTTGGGCTGAAATCTCAGCTGTAGAAAAATACAAACAACTAAAACACCCCACCCCCACGGGCAACAACTAGAAGAGGAGAATCAGACCCTCTCCTAAAACACCACCAGAGTACAACCTTGGAGGGTTCCCAGGTGATTGGCCCAGGTCAAGAGTTCTAAACCAATTGTCCCAGTCAGCACAAAGCAGATCAAGTGGGAAGAGTTCAAAAGGTCTCCAGAAACTAGACCACAGGAATCCACTGGCAGCTCAAGTGTGACTCGCTCCCATGCTCCCTGGAGTTAAAAAGGCCTGCCTAGCAAAAGAGTTAGTCCAGGGGGGCTGGTGCCTCCTTCCCCACCTTGCACCTCCATCACACCCAGTCACTGGTAACCCTTCAGGGCTGTAGCCTAGTTCCTTCCAATGAGCAAATGTACCAGGGACTTGTGCCTGCCAGAGTCAACGGGGAGTCAATGCCTCCTCAGTCAGGCTGCCACACTCTGCCACCAGCCGGCAGGGGGAGCTGAAGCCTGACTACCTCAATGCTCAATGGAAACTGGGGAGTTTTCCTCCTGAGTTTTTCCAAACCGTCTAGTTCGCCTAGCTTGCACACCTCTGGTGAAAGAGAGCAGCTTGCAATGCAGTGGTGCAAGGGGAGAGCCTGCTCTTGTAGTGAGAAGTAGTGAGCAGGAGGGCAGGTAGGGAGGGGAAAAAAGAGGAGGTGAGGGAACCTGTCACAGTGGGCCTGGCCAGCTGGGTATGACCACTCTGATCTACTCTCACCACATTTTTCCATTTATTTCTCAATGATATTTTTTATAAACCATGTGCTCAATTTTCTCAGCTTTCCTAAGCTCTGAATGTCTCTCAACAATCTACTTCCTTTGCTTCTTTTTTGGGACAGGGCCTCAATTCACACCTCATTGAGCTCTCTGATGTACAGTGCATGGCTACAGTCATGGAGTTAGGAGGAAGTGAGTAGAAATCAGAAAATCATATACCTTTTGTAGCCTTAGGAAAGTCATTTACCCTCTCTGAACCTCCATCATCTGTGTTAACTAGAAATAGTAATGTTTCCTTTCAGGATTAGCATGAGATTTAATGATACAATGAATATGGAAAACCTTTGCATGAAGCACTAAATAAGGATTATTATCAGCCTTTCTTTTTGAACCTTCAGATATCTCCATGTATACCGCCATGGTGCTTCCTTTATCTTCCAATTCACCTGCTCCCTGCACCTGATGCTGGCCACGGCAGCTTCCATCTTTCCCTCTCTGTTCACTTTTCCTTCTTTCTTGACAACTCTGCCTGCCCCATTGTCCTTGCTTTCCTGGGTACAGAAACCACTTTTCACTTGACCCTGTAGTCTGCTCCATCCCTGCTAGACACTGTCCTCCTCCCTTCCCTTTTGTAACCAGAGAGTTCAGTAAGTAGTCACCCCTGCTGGTGCATTTTCCACTCTGTCCATAACTCCTGTACTTCCTGTACTTCTTCCCAGTGCTCTTCCAAAGCCAGAAGATCTTTCCATCTTCTCAGTTCTTATTCTCCCTAGTCTTTTGGCAAAATGGAACACTGTGAACCACTACTCTGCTTCTCAAAACTCTTTCTTAGTTTTCATGGCACTTCAAACTTTTACCAGTGTGTCCCCTTCCTGCAGCCTCCTGACTCTTTTATCAACTCATTCTCTCCTGTCCTCTCTTGATGCAGTATCAACCCATCTCCTTCTAGTGGCTTCTCTCCAGGCCTTGTCCTCTGCCATCTGCCCCCACATAGAGAACCACTACCTCATTTTACTCTATGCTGGTTGAGCTGTACCACAAGTGTTGTTTATTTCTAGATTTCACCTTTAATTAGGATTATTACAAATTCAGGGTATTCAACAGAGGGTGAAGGAGCTAGAAATATCTCATCTTATAGGACATCAAGATAATGGATATAGTTAATCTACAGAAGAGAAAAACAGAAGAAATATAATCCTTGCTATTTAGCATATTTGAAATGATGCAAAAAAGAGTTTATGTCTACTGATTTGGGTCCCTGAAGAAGAAAGAATTTGATAGAAAGTACAGACAGTCAGATATAGAATCACTAACAAGCAATGCCTTCAAGTCTTATGAAGGCTCAGCAGTCAGACAACATGGGTCTACCACTCCTCAGCTACATGACCTCGAGCAAACTAGACCACTTATGTGATTCTTCATTTAATTATCTGTAAAATAAGGAAAGATCATGGCAGTACCTACCTCATAGAGTTCTTTTGAGGATTAAATAAGATAATGAATGTACAGTGCCCAGCACAAGGAGACTGCTCAATGCACATTGGCTATATCCCCACCTCCTCTATCATCATCATCACCACCATCATCACCATTATCATTGTCATTGTCATCATCATCATTAATCATTATCATCATCTTTGTCATCGTCATTACCAGCATTTAGAGCTGTCCAGTAACAGTGCTAACTCTTCACGGAAAAGAGGAATATTAAGCCAATTTGTATTTGGGACATGGAATAAGCTTCTGCTGTTCTGAGGTAAGTAAAAACAGATGATATCAAAGGTCCCTTCCTAGGTTTGCTCTCCACCTCCATAGCCCTTAAGCAGTTTCCAATCTAGGTTCTTTGGAATCACTAGTGGTGGCAGGATGCTGTCTAGTGCCTGGACCTAAACCATCCCTCCCTACATTTCCATGGCTCCCTTTTACATACATTGCCCATGGTAGACAGAGGCTTCTTGAGGGCAGGACCTTAGCAAAAGTGTCAGTGTCTACAAGCCTCCATCCCACACTGAGTCTCGTGCCTCCTCACATCACTAACACCAGCATCTTTGTCCTGTGCCCTTCTAAGATTTTCCATGTCTTATGGAATCAGACTGATGTTTAACTTCATCAAGTTTCTAACTCTGCTTCCATGGTAAAATTCAGGCCTTTAGTTTCATTTATTTTCTCCTGAAGCTGGCCCCAGCCCAGGCTTTGGTTTGAACTCTATCCTGGCATAAACATCTCTCACCAAGGTTATAAAACTAAGTGTGCAAGCCAAAATATTCACCTTTTCAGTCCTTAATCACCAGAGTCCATGATTCCTTTATTGCTGAGTCTCCTGCATCCACACAATCATTTCTCTTTCCTTAGTTTCCATTCTCCCTCAGGCCATTAATCACCTCTACTCCATAACTCATTAAATAAAACTCCTATGCTCAGTTTCTTCTCCTTAATATCATTCATCCACTTCTCTCTTCCTCAGAGAGTTCAGTGCTTCCATAGCCAATGATAGAAAAGCCAAACACCTTATATAACACCCAAAGTCTTCCATATTCTGGGCAATTTTCTTCTACAACTTTCTTGAAGTATTTTCATACAATAACATTCATCCATTTTAAATATACTGTTTGGTGGGTTTGGAAATGTGTATACAGATGATCAACCATCATCACAGTCAAGTTTAGTATATTTCTATTACTAACAAAGTTCTCTTGTGTCATTATGATGCACCTGCCTTTTCAACCCATCCCCTAACACCTGTGGTCTTATACAGCCACTAATCTGCATCTGTCGCTATAGTTTTGCAATTTCTAGAATTCATATAAACAAACAGTATATATTTTATGTCTGATGTCTTTGAGATTCATCTCCCATTGTTGCATATGCAGTTACTCATTCCTTTTTATTACTAAGTAGTATTTCATTGTGTTGATGTGCACATTTGGTTTGTTGCCAGTTTTTGGCTATTCTGAATAGGGTTTCCACAAATATTCGTGCACAAGTCTTTGCATGAACATATCTTCATTTCTTGCAAATAGCTATCCTGGAGTGAAACTGTTAGCTCATATGATATGTGTTTAACTTTTTAAGAAACTATGTGACCCATCTTGTACTCCTTTCTTGGCTTTGTCAACCAAACTGCCTCTTCAGAGTCTCCTGAACATGTCTTGTGTTTTCTGACCTCCATGAATTCATTTATCCCACAGGTGATCCAGGAAATTCCCTCTCTCTACACTTCTTCCCATTCAAGTCATTGTAATAAAGATTCATTTTTCCCTATGTTATGCCTTATATAGGGATATAGACATGGTTATGGCCAATGGAAATGCAAAACTACAGTGACAGAAAGTATATTAGTGGTTGTGTGGGACCACAGGTGGTAGGGGATAGGTTGAAAGGACACAGTCCCATGGGTGTGGTGGACACACCTGAGCGCATTCATATACAGGGCACATAACTGAGGTAGAGGAACCAAAATGACAGGAGATAAAGAAATGACACTGGGGGCATCAAGAAGGCTTGCTTGGGAGAGGCAGAAGCAATGTGAAGTAAAGACCTGGGGTGAGGGCAGGTAAGACTCATTTGGGGTATAGAAAATGCCCATATCAAATTCTACCTCACTTAGGAAGGCTCCCCTGTGATGTCATCAGAAGTGCTTGTCCTCAGAACTTCTACAGTGTGACCTCATGCTGCTCACCAACTTTTCTTGCCAGGGGAGTGAGTCTTTCAGCCAACTATGCAAATAAAGCTATATCTCACAGGGTCTAAGCTCAAGAGCCAAGCATTTCATCCATGGAAGCTTTGAGTGGAGCCCAGGGAGAGGCTAGGATACTGCAGAATGTGTCTACTGACCAGGAATCCAGCAGGGGGAGGAACAGGTCCAGAGAAAGCAAAAGTGGTCCTCAAGCTGGGCAGGTGGAGTGCATGTATATAGATATCTCTTCAAATTCATCATCAGGGTGGAATTATGTAAAAAGCAAATTCCCCATGAGTGAATGAATGAATGACTAAGAATATGTCACAAGTAAGCACTCATATGTGTTCCAGTATATTATACATATAATCTGGATCAATCAGCTGTGCAGACACTTGAACAACCTACAGTTCTCACTTGCTGTTTTCTGGTTAAGTGCTCAGCAATCCACATACAAAGTCGAATGTCTAAGAAAATAATTTCTTTGTGTTCTGATGTTGTAAAATATTGTTTGGATTAAAAGGGCAGGAACAAATTGATGGATCTGAAATTTTTTTCTTTTGGCTTGGAGATGACAGGGCAATCCATCAGACAACTTCCATGGCTCCTTGTGACATTTCAAGCTCAAATGTTATAGCTTTCTTATTTTTTCTTTTCTTTCTTTTTTCACCCCCTGGCTTTCTATTGAACTGTGCCTCTAGGAAATGCATCCTGTTGATGTGGCTTCTTTGACACTTGTCATAGAGCAGGCACGCAATTGAGGCTTGTCAAATGAAGGATGGGAAGACTCGGAGTAGCTTAGCAGATTGTGCCAAAGATGAAGTAGCTCCTCAATCCACCTGTGATGCTGCCTCCATCTGTGCTAGAGCATCAAGCAAAGAGTTCTCCCAAAACATAGCAGGCCCTAGAGTATGGTCAAGGACAGCTGTCCACATGTGATATCAGCAGCTGAGTTATGTGTACAGAGAAAATATCAGAAATCAGAACCCTTGGCCTCTTTACCTGGCTCCACCACCATGCAAAATGTAAACTTAGAAAAGCCACTTAAACTTTCTAAGCCACAGCTTCTCAATCTTTGCACCAGAAAAAATAACTAAAAGAACAAAATTAGATAACTTTAGACATATAGTGAAAATATTAAACACAACTAGAGATAAACCACATCCTCTATAGTAGTTCCCTTTTTCTGTATAGCAAAAATTCTCAAATCTTGGTGAATTAACACAACAAATATTTATTATCTCACAGTATTATGGGGAAAGGAATCTGGAAGGCTGTTCTCACAGACTCTTAAGACATTGGCTGGGGCTACATCATCTGAAGGCTTGACTGGGGTTGAAGAATCATCTCCCAAGATGGGTCACACACGTGACTGTTGGCAGGAGAGCTCAGTTCCTTGCTGGCTGTTGTCAGGAAGCTGAAATTTGTCTCCATGTGGATCTCTCTTTAGAACCACTTGAGGGTTCTCAACAGGGAAGTTGGCTTCTCCCAGAGTAAATGACTCAGAGCAGAGGTCACAATGTGCTTTATGACATGGTCCTAGAAGTCTCAGGCTGTGATCTCTTCAATATTGGTTTCACAGGTCAGCTCTATTCAGTCTTGGAGAGAACTACACAAGGGTGTGAGTTCCAGGAGGTGGAGGCCAGTGGGGGTCATGGTGGGGGCTGACCTCCACACCCTCTCTTGGTTTAAATGGTTCCTCTGGGAAAAAAAGGATATATCTGATTACAGGTCTTTATTCAAGGTCTTTATTCTCTAATCACCTCCCTGCCTAGCTCTCCCTCAAGCCTGCTGTATGGTTTCCATCCTTTCCCTTCCAGCTGAAATTCCTGCTGTCACTGTCAGCCCTTTGTTCTATACTAAAAATTCACCTCTAGTCTCTGATGGGGCTATGTAGAAATGGCTTTGCACTGCACTTGGTGGAAGGTCTCTGCTCTCGTCTCACAGTGCTGGCTGTGTTGGTCTGTCACCCTCTCACAGGTGCAGCTCACGTGAGATGGAGTTCCTGCTTTGAGAGTCAGAAAGGAGGTGACTGGATATGAGCAGTGAGGGAGAGGAGGGCCTGGGCACCTTCCCTGATCGGAAACCTGGAGTGTCTGCCTCACATTTGATATTTCCCAGCACGTGTTTGTGTCTGGGCTCATTTGATTCTATCAGCTGAAGTAGACAGCTGGCATCATTCCCTCTATTCTGTAGACTAAAAAACTAAGGCTCAGAAAGTCCTAAGAGGCATTTTCTGGAATCAGGAGCACAGGAAGGAAAGACACTGGGTAGTTAAAACACAGAGTTTGCCTCTTGCACTTGAGGTGTCTGTGGAGGATTAAGTGACATTAATGTGCATCCTTGAATACTGCTTCCAGATGATTAACTGGGCATGGAACGAGATCTCAGATCCCGGTTCTTTTGCTTTATCTGCACATTTCGCCACTCCTTCCAGATGGGACTGTTTCGGTCCCAGATGTCCTGGATTGGTTTCTGCATGGCCATGCTTGCCAACCTCACTGGGCTGGTGGCACATGGCTGGAGTGCCCCACAAGCTGACCCAGAACTGCTGCCTGCTGGGGAGGGCTCTGGCTGAGGAGTCCTGGGGGATCCTGTGAGGAGAGGCTGGGGGTGCTGCAAAAACATGGGCTTCACCATCCTTTAGCAAAATAAGAATCTTTTAAAACCCAACCCATTCAACCAAATGGATCTCCCCTCCCCATGCTGTTGCTGTAAGCCCCTGGGGACCAGGCCCTCCCTTACCACCAGCCAGCAGTGAAGTGACTGGCTGCAGGGGAAGGCCCCCGGAACCAGCCCCCCAGCCCTGGTTTTGCTGGAGCTCACCACACTGCCCCCACTCTGCTGACACCAGCTTAGCCCCTTCAGGTCCCTTGGGAAGATCACCAGAAGGGGGGCCCCTGAGAGCTGGGCACCCCACATGTCCAGTCCCATAGACCATTTGGGCAGCTGCTTCTCCAACCTTATCTTTCTTCTGCCTCCACGGAAACCTGAGAAAGACGGAAAGGGGGAAGCGGTGTGGTTTCCCAACACAAATAACTCCACAGAGCTTTCTCAGCAGTGACCCTTCGCCTGTTGTGTCAGCCTCGGGCTGAGGGAGGAAGGAAATAGACCTGCTATTGAGTATTTTTCTCCCCCTGTCAAGAAGATCAGAGGAACTGAGCAGGGGAAAGAAAAGGAGTGGAAAGCACCTTGTGGCCCCTCCTGTGGGATTTGTGTTGCTCTTCCCCTCCCCTCTTGAACTCTAAGTAAACAAACTCCCCAGCCGGGGAAGGCCCGGGGCCCAACTAGAGCAGCACATAAATAAGAGCCCTCAGCCTTTCACTCTGGGCGAGTGGAGAGGGCACTTCTGAGTGGAACATTTGATAGCCGGGGAGCACTGGGGGGAGAGGCCTCGTGTTAATTGAATCCCAATTTCCTTCTCCCAGGCCTGCTCTTATCTTTTTAATTATACAAGGCCTTTAATCTTCCCGGGACTTGTCTCTGTCATTAATGCGTGATCTCTATTAGAGATAGGAGTCTGTCTGTTCAGGGGTAATGGGAGCTGGAGCAGAGGCCTTTGGCAACTTTTTTGCTGTCTAAACCACCCAGGGTTACCCAGGGTAAGTCCTAGTTGAGGCGGGGTCATTTTGGGCTCCCCTGAGGTCTGGATGGCATTCCTCCTACTGTCTGTGTGTAAGATGGGCAACTCAGATCAGCCACAAGAGCCTCTTAGGGCCAATATCTGTTGTGGCTCCCAAACACACAAGTGACACTCTGGCAGATAAGGGGCAGAGGAGCAGTTTGGAGAGCCTGTCTCTGGTGACCTGCTCAGGGAAACTCAGACAGACTGTACTCATAGGATGCTAGGTGGCCAGGTGGGACCCCAGAAAGAGTTGGGGTATTCTGTATTTCCTAAACGTTGAGAGTATGCATTAGGGGCTTTTGAATGGCGGTTATGTTCTCACAGACTTGGGACACTCAGGGTTACACTTCTCTTTAGCCCCTGCTCTCCCAGCTGCCCTGTCAAATGGTTAGTAAACCAATACTTAGGAATGCAAAGGATATGCCCTCCTTGAAGGGGGTTGGCTCATATTAGGTGTTCAATAAATATTTGCTAAATAACATTTTTTTTTTTTTGAGACGGAGTCTCCCTCTGTTGCCTAGGTTAGCGTGCCATAGGGTCAGCCTCTCTCACAGCAACCTCAAAGTCCTAGGTCTAAGTGATTCTCCTGTCTCAGCCTCTTGAGTATCAGGTGCTACAGGAGGGCACTACTATGCCTGGCTAGTTTTTTCTATTTTTAGTAGAGACAGCATCTTGCTCTTTCTCGGGCTGGTCTGGAACTCTGGAGCGCAAGTGATCCTCCTGCCTTGACCTCTCACAGTGCTAGTATTACAGGCCTGAGCCATTGTGCGCAGCCTGCTAAATCATTTTTTGAATAAGGGTTCCAAGAGCCATTCAGTTGAAAATACAAATTCACAAGTATTTATTGAGGAATTACAGCTCCTCATTCATAGCTTTCACTTCTATTGCACATTTTTTTCCTCCTTGGCTACAAGGTGGCTTGCAGGGTTGCTTCATTAAGTCAGTCTGATATGCCACATGTCCTTGGGTATAAAGAAAAATGGGTAGGGCTGAGTCCACAAAAGAGGCCTAATTCTGAGCGGGGGAAATACCTTTTATTATTTAAAATATGTTATGTAAATATATATAAAACATGTATATGTGTACATGTGTGTATAAGACAATATATACACACTACATAACTGTTTATTTATACAATTATATATGCATATGTGCATATATATTTATGAACTGTCTTCAGAGACTTCTGCTATGTATGTGTATATATTTTACATGTACCTATATACATATCACACACATAAACATGGTTGAATATTATATGTATATACGTATTGAATATACATTTATATAGTTGAAATCACATCTGAGGATGACACACAGACTATTATGACTAGCAAACTGTATGCCCGAGTGTGTATTTGTGCAGAATCTGTGCAGAACATCAAATCTTATCAACTCCCTCACCCACTATGCAACCACCTTAGAGGTAACAGAATGCTGTTACTGACAGGTAACAGATGAAGGTCACATATCTAGAAGGTGCAAAAAGGACCACCAAGCCCGACCTCAGCCCCAAAGCTCCAAGGCCAGAACTTCTCTCTTTGACTGCAACCACAGTGTCTATTCCCAAACGTGTGCAGTTCTGGTCACAGGCTCTTGTGGAGACAATGATTCTGGATGTGTTCCAAAGAAGAGTTAATTAAAACACTCAAGGGAAGGGAGAGGCTTCTGTTTGAGGACACACTTAAAAAAAAAAAAAAACAAAAGAAAAACACCCCCAGAGAGCAGTAAAATCTGGAAAGAGACAGGATGAGCAGGGCGTGACAGAAGTCTAGGTGATGTGGCAGGAACCGAGAGGGAGAGACCGTGTGCCTGCCAGTGGGGCACTCCTGGAAGCTTAGAGGCAGCAGCTTTAGGACAATGACAAGGAAGTTCTACTTAACATGTTTCAAAGTTTTCTGCCTGCTGTGTGATCCCAAGAGACGACCTGGGCTGAAAATACAGACAGAACCCCAGCTTATGAATATACTACTGTGAGCTTCCCGCAGAAGGCCTGGCTTCTCACTGTCCAGTTCAGGCTCCCTCAGTTTCTTATGGTCTAAACCAGGAGTCAGCACACAGTTTTTATAAAAGGTCAGAGTAAATATCTGTGGCTTGTGGGCCAGCTTTGTCACAACTGCTCAACTCTGCCAGTAGTTCAAAAGTAGCCATAGATAATACAGACAGGCATGGCAAGTTCTACTAATGCGTTATTTACCAAATAGGCAGAAGCCTGAATTTGACCAATGAGGTGTAATTGCCAATTCTTGGTCTATACCAATTCAGAGCTGGGTTGAATTAAACTGGGAGGCGTCTACAGAGGCAGAGAGGACCATCCAGAGACTCTGGATGAGCTCCACAAGGTCATACTGCTGGAGTCCCACAGTGGACTATCAGGGTTGTCTGGGGAAAATATTTAGATCCTCTTAAGCTGGTGTTATGGAGGATGGCAATCAAGTGTCTCCATGCTGGGTGATCTGACTCTCTTAGATATATATTCATGTTCAGAGACCACCATTTCTTAGAAAATATTTCAGGCAGGAGAGAATTTGGAAATAGAGCTTTAAGAAAAATATGGCTATTTTAAAATTCCTGGAAATCAAAAAACAAGAAAGAAATCTTGAGGCTCCTTCAAGCCTCCCCCACCTGCACCTCTGCCTTCTCCCAGCCCTAGTTCTGAGACGGAATAAAATGTTATTTCTTGTATGTGAGTGGTATGACTCTGAGAGCTGATGATGTCTGTTTTCTGCAAATGTAGTTATACCTTTTTTGCATAGGGAGGTGTGCCCTCGCAAGCCTCCAGGGGGACCTATCCACTGAAAACATTCATCTACCACATTAGGGCAAAACTTCCATGAAAACAACCCTGCTTCACATAATCCGTTGGGTAGAGCCAGGAAGAGTTCAAATGTGTTGGTGTTTACAGCCCTTACAGAAAAGGTGTGTGTGTGTGTGTATGAGTGCTTACACATACAGCTGGGGGGGCGGTCGCAGCTGACAGCTCAGGAACGCATCAATGCTCAAAAGTTTCTAAGAACTATTATGTATGTGGCTTGTTTTTATTCTGGACCCATTGAAGATCCTTCATGAAAATAAAAGCTCAACTCACTTAAATATCCCCCTAGAGGGCTAAAATCTTAGTGGGAGACAGATGTATTGCGTGTCTGTAGCTCTTGATGGTCTCCCCAGTTCACCCTGTGCCTCTGAACTTTCTTGGCAGACTCAGTGTCATCTACCAAGACAATACTGGATGGGTGATGCCTCTGATGGTGGCTTCAAGCTGCAGGGGTAGAAGGTTCTCAGTTCTACAGACATAAAAAGGAATCTATTGGTTGGAGTTTGGGGACACAGAACAAGTGGACCTAAAGAAGCGTGGTGATGAGGGGACACTGGAATCTAAGAATTCAGTTGTAATCCAGCAACGTGTACCCAGGGAGGTCTCCACCTGAAGGCCACGTGAATCTGTCAGGAGACAATTCTCTGTAAGATTGCGCTATTTCCCACCTGTTTCTTGATCCCCAGACCATGGAGACTGTGTCCATATAAACAGGCCACTGCTGCAGACATGGCTCCTACAGGTGGGGAGAGCAGCTTCAGACTTCTGCTTTGGAGGCAGAAGGTCCTGGATGTACATCCCAGGTCTGGCTGTTACCACCGGTAGTTCATCACAGAGCTTATTTTGACTCTCACCCTCAGCTTTGGAGCATAGAGACTAACCTATTGAAAGTGCTCAGTAAAGGTCACTTTCCCTTTTCCTCCCATCACCAGTCCTCACACTTTTCTAACCTCTTGTTCAACCCCTGGCTGCCCACTGGGGAGCCTGCACCTCGCTAGGAAGCTTCTTCTATTGAACAGCCCCAGCTTTGAGCTCTTCTCTGACTCTATCACTACTCAGCATATAATTTCTCTTCAAATGTTTTTAATACTTGTCCCTGATTATAAAGATGATGTACATGCATTGCAGAAAGTATGAACAAATACAGAACATTGGATATGGAAAACACCGCTGATGAGTGTAACGGACAGTGTTAGCACTATTAACTTTTGGCTTCCTTTTTTCTGTTTTGTGCATGTGTGGGCAGGCACGTGTCACACTGACTATAGAGTTTGTACCCAGCTTTTCCTTTTCACTGACATTGCAACAATGTGACATTGTGACATTGTCCTTTCATTAAAAACCCTTTGAAGACATATTTTTAATGGTTGCTAAATATTCTGTGGCACAGCATTAATATGTATAATGTCTTCTAAGTTTGGGATAGTTAGGTTGTCTCTAATTTTTCCATATTATACATAACATGGAAGTAAACATCATTGTAGAAAAATCTTTGCCACATTCTGATTACTGCTTTGAGATAAATTCCTAGCAATGGAAGTCCTAGCCAAAGGGAGGGGGGGAGTTTTAAGGGCTTTGATATTGAGGGCCATGTTGTTCTTTAGTAAGGTTGTGTCAATTTCTGTCTTGGGGTACACTTCTCAGAATCCTGTTGCACTAACCAGGTTGAAGCACTCTCAACCATCAAATCATCAACACCTCACCCCCTTCTTACCCTCTCTGGGCTACATGGCCCTTTCTTCAAAATTCTCCAAAGGATACTTTCCAATCTCTACCATGCCAGCCTATGGATTACAGAATACTTTGTAATCATGGTTTTAAATATATGTTACCTAGAACAGAACACAATATACCAAATGTGGCCTGGCCCATTTTCACCTTCTTTATTTGGGATCCTATACTTTTATTAACACAACCTAAATTTGCATTTATTTTTAATTTTTGTTTTAGCGGCCAATTGGCTCATATAAGCTCAAGATGTACAGATATTTTGAAATCTCAATGCTCTGATTAATTAATATCACTTCCATTTGATATTGGTAACGCTGATTTTTTCGAGCTTAAATCTAAGACTTTTAAATTTGTCTGACTGGCAATAGTTTAGTGATCCAGTCTGTTTAAATTCTGGTGATGACCAAAGAAAATAGGTCCTGGTGCCTCAGGTGTGTTTCCATACCACTTTGCTTATTGGGCTCAACTTGGGGCTTTTGCCCCACCTATCTCTGTGCAGAGGTCAGGAGAAGGTCTTAGGGCTGTTGAGGCCAGGCTGCCTGGCGCCACCCTGGCTGGAAGTCCACTTACAAGTGTTCTCATGAGTAACTGGGATCTTGGCTTGAAACAACTGGAGTGAAAAGCATGCCTGACGCCTCTGAGAAGGGCTCTTGTGTGATGCTGAACAATTCCACCAGCAGGGTGGGGGCCTCTAGGTGCTGCGGGCCATATCCTTACCTGGCTGGGGTAGTCTAGGTAGACTCGCTAGGAAGCTTCTTCTATTGAACAGCCCCAGCTTTTAATCTCCAGAGCAGGCTTGGAGATTGTCAGGACTTGGGCTTGCTCTTCCTCCCTTGAGCTTCCTCCTTATACAAATAGAATGCAATTTCTTGGTGAAGCTGGCACTTAACTCAGTTTTACAGGCAAAGTCTGAGTGTCAACAGGGCCTGAGGCAAGAGTATAGATTAAGGTATGAGGCCTACTCTGTCCCAGCCCCAGCTCCCATTGGAATCTGAGGGGCTTTGTGTCTGGATGTGTGGACACCCTGGCTGCTTCACAGTCCTCCCCCAAAACAGCCACCCCTTGGCCACCCCAGGCTAGACATGCATACTGGAGCATAGTCTAGGTGGGGACGGGATCCACATAGGCTTGTGCATTTAGTCCCTCAGCTGTGTCTCCTCATTAGAAGAGTCATGGCTTAGGAGGCCAGAGCAGGACTCTTAAAGGCATAGAGCTAAGGGCAGGGCTGCTGGCTATGCCAGGGTCCAAGGAAATACTGCTCATGGGCAAAGTGTTTCATCTGTCTTTTGGTCCTACGGAGCTGAATGCTTCTGTGTGTGGTGGGGAGAGGTGAGGATGGATATCTAGAAGGATCGGCTGAACAGGTATAGACAGAAAACCTGAATAAAAAGGGGTTGGGTCCAAGTCTAAGGGGCTCTTTTCTACTTGTTGGTAAGAAACCTCAAGGCCATGAAGGATGTTGAGACAGTGGAAAAGACATTAGAGGGGGTAGGGAGCCTGAACTTGTATTCTGGGACCTGCATGTTCTAGCCACAGGCCCAAGGTATTGTGGCCAGCTAGAGTTCAGGGTCCAAGATATGAAAGAAGATACCTCTGTGTGGCTCGCAGGTCCTCTGAAAATGAATATGCTGTGTTCACAGCCCCTGTGCATCTGTGCTCTGGAGTGCCATAGCCCCTCTGTGTCCCTGCCAGAGGAGGCTGTGTCTCCTCCATCCCCTGAGCCACCCAGGCTTCCCTCCCACATTCGTTCAGTGCTTGGTTTCTATAAGCAGGGATAATGAAACTCTTATTTAACTCAGATCGGCTCAATTCCATCCCGTTCATTGTCTCTCATCAAATTCATCTCTGTCTTTTATTGCAATCATCATTTGCTTTTTTGAAAGAGGTGAAGCAGAAAGTATAAACATACGTTCAAAATAAACTCATGCCTTTTCCTTCATTTTTTCAAAGTGCTTTCACATAAAGTATTTATTACAGACTTAGGCAGCTGCTGTCATGAAATACAGTCTCAGATGTAGAATCCGATGAAAATCAATGAAAAGAAGCTCTAAGAGTAGAAGGAAGGAGAGAGCAGCCCCAGTAGGCCCACAGCCCCATTTCTGCCAAGGCTGGGCAATGACCAAGCGTCTGTCTGTTGCCATAGCTCATGGAACTGTTTAGAAATTCCCCCCTCATGCTTCTAAAATCCTTCTAAAAGGAAGATTTCTCCTTCTAATTTCTTCTTCCCATATTATGCTGCTTCTTAGAAACAAATCCTAAAAGTTCAGAGTGTGAAGAAGCTCTAGTCATCATTTAGGCCAGTGTATACCCTGGATCAGCAGCAGCCCCATCCAGAAATCAGTCTCAGGTAGAATCAGTCTTAGGCCCTACCCTGACCTGCTGAATGTGAAATTCTGGGGGTGGGTCTAGCCATCTGCGTTTTAATAAGCTCTCCAGGTGATTCTGAAGTACACCCAAGTTTGAGAACCATGGGTCTGGGCCAACTCCCAAATTTCAAACTGACGTCAATGGGTGGTCAGCTGCAGGGCTCGAAGGAGAACCAGCACCGAGGCTCCTGTCCTGACTGCCTTCTCCTGCCCTTGCCCTGCCTCTGCTGACCATTGGCCTGTCCTCTCCGTGGAGCGGTTCTGCTGTCCTGCTTCTAACTCCACATCTCTGAAGATGCAGAAGATCTTCTAATTGGTGGCTAGTGTCCCCACCACAGCAGATGCCAGTGCTGCTTCCCTCTCAAATATCCTGGATGGCTAACACTTTGGAAGTTACAGTTTCTGAGGACATGTGATTTCTGAAAATCAGAAGATATTCCCCCCACCCTCCACCTCCTTTGGTCTTTCTTCTCCAGGACAAGGCTATGTAACTGAACATGTTCAGAGTTTCCCCTACACCAACTGGATAAACAAGCCTCCCCAGGGGGTCAGGGTCATCTCCCACATGTTATCTTGGATTACGGGAGTTGGGTAGGTCCCACTCTCTTCAATTCCTTCCCAAACAGAGTCCAAAAAAGGGAGGATCTAAGCCTAGTGGAATGGGTGAGGGGAGCCTGGGACAGGCAGGGAGGCAGGGGCTGCTTATCAGGGAACCAAGGAGGTGGGGGGCACAGTGGTCACAGTGCAGCACAGACATCACCTGAGGCATTCGAGTTGGTCATAAATGATGACTGTAGTAGCAATGTTTACCGATAACTGAATTGGCATGTATTTTCTCATTAATCCCTGACAACAATTTCTCTTGCATCTGTACCCTGCTAGGTACCACCTGAGGTTGTTTCACATTCCCATTTCATTTAGTCTGCCTGACCACACCCTGGAGGAAAGAGGAGGAATCCAAGGAATGGAAAGTTTTCATGACTTGCCAAGGGATCCACAGCAAACAAGGAGCTGAGCTGGTCCTAGATCCCAGGTTTTCCCACTCGAAGATCACTATTCTTCTTGTTTCAGCAAGTTCTCTGTGCTTCCAGAATCTAGTGAGAGTGACAGTCTAAACAATCTAAGTTGGGATGGCACCTGGGGCCCAAACAACTGGTTCCTCCTAAAGCCTATGCAGGACAAAGGGAAAAGGGAAGCAGGGAGCTGGGACATGTCCAGGAAAGCACCAGGCACCACCTCATGTGACTTCAAGTGGGGCATCATGGGAAGCTCACAAGATCTGGGCTCAGAAATCCTGTACTACTCTTATTATCAGAATGAGATGCCCTGGGAGGAGGCTATGCAATACTGGATAAGCATGTGTTCTGAGGTTAACGCAAGAGCTATTCAGGGATCCAAAGCTCAATTTTTTTTTTTTTTTTTTTGTGATGGAGTAAGACTGTTAGATAGTCTTACTTTGTTACCCTGGGTAGAGTGCTGTGGTATCATCATAGTTCACAGCAATCTCATGCTCTTAGGCTCTCTTGCCACAGCCTCCCAAGTAGCTGGGTCTACAGGCCCAGTTAATTTTTCTATTTTTAGTAGAGACAGGGTCTCAGTCTTGCTCAGGCTGGTCTCTGAACTCCTGAGCTCAAGGAATCCACCTGCCTCAGCCTCCCAGAGTGCTAGGATTACAGGTGTGAGCCACCACAGTTCCAAAGCTCAATTTGAATGATGACACTTCAATTCATTCAAGAGGTGCTTAGTATGGAGAACCTATTATGCCATCATGCAGGTAGGTGCTGGGGCCTCTGTAAAGGCAAGTCAAAGCCTAGCTCCCAGCAACATTACAGCAATAACCAAAAGGTGCTGAGTGCCACAGCTCATAACTCCTCAGGTCATTAGTGACTTCTGGGGTCACCCCCTCCTTTTCATCCTAACACCAGCTGCAGTTCCTGACCTTTGGCCTTTGAGTAAGTTGGTCAATAAATACTGCCTTAATGCTTCTACTGAGCAGAACAATAGCTTATAAGAGGGTCTTAGACAGGTGGGCATTTTCTGCAGCCTAGGCCTTCTTTAAATACCTCTGGAGGCAAGATTGGAGTCTGCCTGCTTTTGTTGATCAAATCTACAGACACATGGCTCTTTCTAGAAGAAGTCTGGCATCTTGTTGCAGTAAGACTTCTCATGAATTAAATTACCTTAAATGTAGACAAATATTAAGCAGGAAGGTGGTGAAATCTTACACAAATTGGCAATTTCAGGGAGGTAATTGAAAGGGACTTTCTCAGGAGACATGCTCTTAACTAGGTTTAAGTAATGATTTGAAATGTTTTAATGTTTTACCTGTTAGGCTCAGTTTGTTTTTGGTTGGGATCTTGTCCTCTGATTCCTCAAGAAGAATGTCTATTCTTATCTCAGCTCCTCCTCTGTAGGACAGCTGGATCATTCACTGAGTTTCCAGACAGAAGCAGTAGGATTTGAGTTAGACCTGCCATGTACCAACTGTGTGGCCTTGAACAAGACTTGACTTCTTGAACTGAAGTTTATTCAACTCTGAAATGGGAATAAAAATATTCACCCAGTCTGAGTCAAGATCAAACTATCCTCACCGCTACCCCCCCATCACTACTAATCCTCTTAACTGAGTGAGCATTTGCCACGCCCCAAATTGTCCTGAGCACTTTATGTGGTTATCTCATTTAATCCTAACAACAATTCTATGATACCGATGTTAACAGTACTTTGTAGGTGAGGCAATGAATCAAAAAATACCTAAATAATTTGCTCTAAACCATGCAGCCAGAAAGGGATGGGACAGAAATGTGAATCCAGGCAGGCTGACTCAGGGTCTGCACTCTTCAGTCTCTGAAGCTGCTCTTTGGGAAGCAAGTCTCTCCTCCTTCCTCATCACTGGAAGAACCTTCTCTCTTTTTCTCATTGTCTTCTTTCCATTCAGATGACTAGATTTCCCTTTAATTCATCTGGATTCAGAGAAACAAAGGGGCATCTTTTCCATGCACTGATTCTAAAGCTTTGTAAGCAAATTGCTTTCATCTTCCTTGTGCGTAAAGATGTCTATGGGACCACATCCAACATGGCTGATACCTGGCTCTTCATATATCAAATAGCTAGTGAGGGTCATGACTGGTCCTGAGAACAGGAGACAGTGGCCCATGGAATGAATTCAATTTGTGCACTTTCCCAGGGCATGGGGGAGGAAATGACAGTGACTTGTTGCTTGGAAAATGCTGATGGGTGGCCTGGTATCTTGGGAATGTGCTCAGATGACCAGGGGATGTTATTCCAATCTCTTCTTCTCCTCCTCATTCCTGGGATGGTACTTTGGACTCCTCACTACTATTCCCAGGCACAAAAGAGAAATCTGAGTCTGTTGTTGTTCAATGTGCTTAAGGCTAATTTAATCACAAGTTCTACCTATGTATCAGTATGTGCCTGGTTCAATGCTAGTTATTTGATGCTATCCAATCTACTCTCATCAATCTTATGAGGATGCTGTCACTATCCATATTTTATAAATTAAAAAAACTACAAATAAGAGAGGTGAAGAAACTTCCCCAGTATTGATCAAGTGGAAATGATGAAATCAGGATCCAAATGCAGGGGCTGAATTCTGAATTACTTTGTTACGTGCTCATGGACGTAACAAAGTCACCATAAAAGGTCATGCTCACCTCAGACACTTACCTAGTGCAGTGTGTCACTCTGGCAGAACACCCTTGTTACTTTTGTATTGCACTAAACCCTACACATAGTCCCACCATCTTAGTGTCTGGCCTGAGCCAAGTTACCGGCATCTGTTTGTCTATGTGCAGTGCCATGGTCATTACAGTCGTGAACTCACCTCTCAGGGCCATTGCAAGAACAGATTAGAAGAAGGTGACAAAATCACTTTTTACCTCCTGGTCATTTATTCAGTTTCATCTAGTTGCTGATGATAAGTGCTGGAGGAGAAAGTAACCCAAGTATAGACCCTGACCTCCAGGGATTGCAGACTCAGGGAACTAGTGATGTGAATTTAGTAGCCCAAATCTGAGGCAGGGTATCCTGGATGCAAATAAAATACCTAGGAGAGGTAGAGGGAAAATGACTGTAATGTTGAAAAATGTTCCAAGGAGGTAGTCTAAGCCAGGGCTTTAAAGGACTTTGAAAGGTAAATGGTAGGATTTTGAGGTATTTCTAGACAATCAGCTTATGAAAACAAGTTGACTAGAGAACAGAAGTGGGGACACAGGCATGTGAATGAGTGGTGAGTATGTAGGACTGTGAGTCTGTCTTTCTGTGTGTGGAATAGGATAAGGTAGTAGCCAAATGTCCTAATAATTCAGATTATCATAACAAAATACTTTATGTTGGGTGTCTTATAAACAATAGCAATTTCTTTCTCACAATTTTAGAGGCTAGGAAGCCCAATGTCAAGGCAGACCTGGCATCTGGTGAAGGCCCACTTCCTGGCACATAGATAGAGTCTTCTTGCTGTGCCTTCAGATGATAGAAGAGGTTAGGAGTCTAAGGCATCCTTTTTGGGGGCACTAATCCCATTCATGGGGCTACACCCTCATGACCTAATCCCTTCCTAAAGACCCCACCATTTAATGCCATCATCTTGGGAGTTAGGATTTCATCATAAGAATTTTGGAGGGAGGGCAGTGCCTATGGCTCAAGGAGTAGGGCACTGGCTCCATATACCGGAGGTGGTGGGTTCGAACTCGGCCCCGGCCAAAAAAAAAAAAAGAATTTTGGAGGGGCACAGGCACTCAGATGATGGCACTAGTCTCTGAAGTCTTTCAAACCAGGATAAAGACTTCCTTCTGTATTGTCTAAGCAATGGGAAGCTCCTGCTGATTTTGACAGGGAAGCGCCATGATGACATCTGTTTGGGGAAGATCAATTCAGGGCTGCACCAGGGGGACTGTGTGAGCCCAGGGGCTTGGAAGTGGGTGACTCCAGGTGCTGCAAGAATCCAGGCAAGAGGGGATGAGAATCTGAGCTGGGGCCATCAGAGAGGGGGTGGAGAAGAAGTGGGGGCTACTGGAGACATTAGGGAAGGAGAGTGGACAAATCTTGGGCAGGAAGGAGAGGGAAAGGGCTACTTCTGTCATCAGCTTCTCTGTATTTTCTGGCCTTTTAACTTTGATCAGAGCCACGGATTCCCTCACATTCTTTTGCTTTACTACATTTGGATGATTTTCCTTATAATGATGGTCATAGTCGTAACTATAATAATTATAGTGGCAATGATAAGATTCTGAATAGCTGTAGGGCTTTTCTTCTGAGTATGCTAATATGTGTGAGGTGGGGATGAGAGGGTCCTGGCAGAAATATGATCAGATCCAATTTGCTGGAAAGCAACTCACAGCCCTGTGTAGAAGACTTGGCTGAGAGAGAAGTGTTTCTGGCCTTTGGAGCCTGGACTTGTTCCCAAATGAGAACACCTGTTTCTTGTTTGGAAGGGGCAGGAAAATTCCTGCTACCTGGTGGTATCTACTGGGTGCAAATAGGCTGGTAGTGATGGAGAAGAGTGTTTCAGAACTTACCCCACCCCCATTTCTGAGAAGCCTTTCCAGAGATCTCTAGTGGGTGACGATCCCTCCCTCCATTCCTACCTTAGGCCTTCCTGTTTGGACATACAATTAGCCTTTAATAATAGTACAATATACTATAGCATTTTATGAATTACAAAGGCTGTTTGAGTTTATTATTTCATTTGATATTCCCAACCACAGGGGCTACTATCAGTATCATGCCCCCCTCTACAAATCTATTTATTTGTTCAACAAACGCATTGAGTGGAGGTTGTTAAATGCTGTGAGAATCATGTGTGATGCTGGGGGCGGGGCCCCCAAACCAAGCCCTCAGAGGCTAAGTGATCAAGACCCCCAGGCAAGATGCAATCTGAGGTCTTCTTTCACCGAGGTTTTGCTCTTATCCCTGTTCCACACCACCGGTATCTTAATTTTTAACTGTAACTATTGAATTTGACCACTTTATTTCTGCAGGTTTTAAACATATTTTTTGTCTTCCTGAGCAATTGATTTTACAAAAGACTGTACAATTGCAATTTATTATTACTAGAGCCTATTTGTGGTTAGGAGTGAGCAGGTTTGTTTTATATCCCCATGCTTAGCAACACAGGTATGCAGCAATTGATCAATAAATATCAGTAAAGCAGAAAGGTCCTCACTCTCCAGCCTGACTCGAGGTGACTTCTTCTCAAAACACTGGTCTCTAGCCTCATCTCTAGCAGTCTTATGAGCACTTTATTTCTGGAACATTTGGAATCTTTTCTTTTAAATTATTTTGCAGCCAGTTTTAAAATGATATCTAATATTTTGGAAGAATATTAGTGTGCCCATTATGAAGAGAGAATACTTGAGGCTAGTAGGAACCATTTAAAGTCCTAACCTCATTTGCAGTGGTTACCTGGCTGGTCTTCACTTCCCGTGGGTTCTTTAGACAGATGTGGAAGGTTGGGAAGTCATAAGTACCTCATGCTGACAATTTCTCTGAGTGTTCTCTTAGTGGGAGAGGCCGAGAAACTCTCCATTGCCTGAGCACATGCTGCCATCTTGTGCTGGAATTTGATATGTTCTGGTCTTTTTCCGTCTGTGCCTTCTATCAGCGAAATGCATCCATTTAGTCAGCCTGCGCTTGCAGAGTGCCAGTTTTACTTCCAGCCACTAGGTGCTGGGGATACAGACTTGAAAAAAAAAAGACAGAAATGGGGTGGTGCCTGTGGCTCAAAGGAGTAGGGCGCTGGCCCCGTATACCAGAGGTGGTGGGTTCAAACCCGGCCCCAGCCAAAAATGCAGGGAAAAAACCCCCCAAAAAACAAAAAACCCAGAAATGTCATCCTCTTGGGGCTTACCTTTTGGAGGTGTGTGGAAGTTGGGGAGATGGGCATAAGTACATACAGGAAGAAAACAAGATAGCTTCGGATAATGTTAAATGGTATGACAATAAAGCAAGGTGCTGTGATGGAGTGACTGGGGAAGAGAGCTATTTCAGTGGTGGTGGCCATAAAGGCTTCTAGGCTGTTCCATGTGCAATGGAAATACTGGATGGTTTAAAGAACAAAGATGGGCAAGTCGGAAGTGCCATAAGAGGATTTTTGTGTTTTTGTCTGGACTTTCCATTATATTCAACAAATAATTAAAAACATGGTTGGAGCTTCCCCAGAAACTGTGAGCAGGGACTTACTCTCACTAGAATCATCTGGGAGATTTTACAAAGTGCTATATTGCCTAGGCCCCATTCATGAGCAATTAAATCAGAAGAACTGTGCATGGGACCCAGGCCTAGGTATTTTACCTCATCATTCTGAGTGATTCTAGGGCACTGCTAGAGCTGAGAACTGCTGTGCTTTCAGGAAACCACAGCTGAAGGTGGTCAGCTAGAGGCTGGCTGTTAAGATGAGGACCGTGCCGGGTGTGCATGTGGGTGTTCTGAGACAGCGGACTTGGGTGTGGGTGGGCTAACCACCACTCACACGGGCTGTGTGGGAGAAGAAGAGAGCAGATTGCAGAGTTCTGGGTATTGATGAAAAAGCTGGGTGAGTTTGGGCTGGACTCCCAAAGTGACACCCATGACTGCATGGTTATATTTATCATAAAGGGTGTAAAGAGTTTCTTTTTGAAAACAGAAAAGGCGCAGACTGAAAAGAGTTCAGAGCAGAGGCAGATTGGTGGCTGAGGGGCAGGTCTGGAGACTCCCTAGCGGCCCCTGGCGGATATGCCATCCTGTCTTCACAGCATCCCATTCTGCCTGTCTTCTAGATACTTCTCTTCCAGTGTGGATGAATCGTCAGCCCTCTTATGGTTTGCAGATGACAGCACAGCAAATCTACCTCACAGCTCCTTAAAGAGCGAATTTATTAGTTCAAGTGACAGAAGAGTTTAAGGGAGTGGTTTCAGATTTGGTTTGATCCCGGAACCAATCATTGCCACCAGGAAAATGCCAAGCTCTGATTGGTCTAGGTGGAGTCACATTTGACCAATGGGAGTACAGGATGGGGTCAGTGCCGTCATAAGAAGAAAAGGGCTGAGACTCTGGAAAGAGTTAACACACTGGAAGAAAATCGTCAAATTAGAGCCAAGGGATGCTTGTGTGACCAAAACAAGCCAATGATCCCTGCAATGATTCTATAATATGGAGGACAAATGTGGAATTTCTAATCTCCCTTGTCCCATGAATGACTCTGGGTAGCTGGAGGCTGGGATAGGAGATTTTGAGAAGCCCCGAGACCATCACCTCATGTTGGTTGAGTGATGGGAAATGACGCTGTCGTTGTGAGTGACATGCTAGACAATGACTGGATGTCTTGCTTGCATCCCCTTCCTTTCACATCACCTAGACCTCTAAATAGAGGGATGCCTTGGGGAAAGTTATGCCTGTCTGCAGCGACAAGGAGTAGAAAGAAGAAAGACCATCCCTCCTCCACTCCATGGTTGGGTGATTTTTGGATATTTTTTTTCGCCTTTAAAGTAGACTTTTACTTTTTAGAGTAGCTCTAGATCCACAGCAAAAGAGTTTCCATATACTCCCTGCTCTCACCTTACCCTCTTCTTACTATTAACATGCCACCCCAGAGCGGTAACTTTGTTACAATCCAGCCACAGTTTACATTGGGGTCACTCTACATGTCATTCCTTCTATGGGGTTGGACAAATGTGCAAAGACGTTTCTACCATTTTAATATCACAGAGAGAAGTTTCGCCGCCCTCAAAATCTGCTTGATGTATTCATCCCTGCTGGGCCCCTCCCCTATGCCAACAACTGATTTTTTTGGTTGTTTTTTACTGTCTCCATAGTTTTACCTTTTCCAGAATGTCATATGGTTGGATCCAGACAATGTGCACTCTTCAAATATTGTCTTCTTTCACTTATTAATATGCATTTAAAGTTCCTCCATCATAAGTTTTGATAT
The DNA here is from genome assembly GCF_000181295.1 of Otolemur garnettii. Classification (NCBI taxonomy): domain Eukaryota; kingdom Metazoa; phylum Chordata; class Mammalia; order Primates; family Galagidae; genus Otolemur; species Otolemur garnettii. The sequence continues at coordinate 165,973 of NW_003852543.1, read as the reverse complement.
CTCATTTCTTTTTAGTGATCAATAATATACTAATGCCTGATGTACCAGTTTGTTTATCCATCCACTTATTGAAGAGCATCTTGGTTGCTTCCAACCTTTGTTAATTATGAGTGAAGCTGCTATAAACAGTCCTGGGCAGGTTTTTATGTGGAAGTACATTTTCCATCCATTTGAGGATTGCACAAGGAGCACAACTGCGGGATTGCATAACAGCATGTTTAGGTTTGTAAGACTACTCCAAGCTATCTTCCAAAGTGGCTGTACCATTCTGTATTCCAACCAACAATTAATGAGAAGAGTTCTTCTTGCTCCACATTTTCACCAATATTTGGTGTAGTCTGTATTCTGGACTTTGGCAGTTTTAATAACTGTATAGTGGTCTCTCATTTTTGTTCTAATTTTCAAATTCCCGGGTGACATATGATATGAAGCATCTTTTCATATTCTTATTTGCCATCTGTATATCTTCCTTGGTGACTTTAATGTCTTTAGCACATTTTAAAGCCAAGTTGTTCATTTCTTTTTTTTTTTTTGCAGTTTTTGGCCGGGGCTAGCTTTGAACCCAACACCTCCGGCATATGGGGCTGGTGCCCTACCCCTTTGAGCCATAGGCACCGCCCTAAAGTTGTTCATTTTCTTATTTGTTAAGTTTTAAGTGTTCTTTGTATGTTTTGGATAACAATCCTTTGTGAGAAGTGTCTTTTTCAAATATTTTCTTCCTGTCTGTGGCTTGTCTTTTAATTCTCTTGAAGTAGATAGAAACTTTTTATGTAAAGTTGAGTTAGAGCCTTTTTTCCAGTCACAAATAATATAAGTCTTTGTTGTTAGGTCCAGAGTAATGAGGATGTGATGTCAACACAGCCGGAGAGCCCAGGGACTGGATCAGTTAATGTGGCAGTGGGATGCCGAGTACCCGGGAAGAGGAAGCAGGGCTCTGTGCAGTACCAGCAACTAGAATCATCAGATTAAAACAGTAAGCTCAATATCACAAGCAGGGAATAGCTGATGGAGATGGCAGCATGGTGGCTATGGGCTAAGCAGAGTCTGAATTAAGGCAAGAACACTGACACAGGGGTTATGCAGTGAAGGTTCGAGCTATCATTATTTGTGAATTCCTTATTTTTGGAATTCCTCTGAAATGCTCTTGGCCTTGGCCAATTTGGGAAGAAAACACCTAGATTTTTCTTGCTAATCTCTGTGAATTCAGAACCATGATCAAAAATCAAGAAAAAAGTAGTATTGAAAGTCTTCCAAGTGCACCAGGCAGTTCCTGGATTCTCAGCTCAGTTTTCAAGCTAAATATAAGAGGGTGAGAAAGACAGAAAGAAAGAGGAGAGAATGGAGGGAAGGGAGGAAGAAAGAAAGAAGAGGAAAGAAAGAAATGAAAGGAGGGAAGAAATCAGGCAAGTAGGGAAGCAAGAAATGAAGATTTTCCAGAGGCAGAAGTGTACAATTTAAAATCAAGAAAAGACAAGCACAGCAGGAAACTTAGAGAACCCTTGTCCCACCTCCTCCCCAGTCCCCCTTGCTTAGCCTCAGCTGCCCCACTCATTCTGTTGCCCAGGGAAGGAAAAGAGGGCCAGAGAGAGGGGAGTTTTTATAAGACCCCTCAGCTAGCTCAGGGCATTTGTTCCTTTTCTACTTAAAAGCTCTAAAGAATGAGTTTCCTGCACATGACACAGTTAGAACCTCAGCCGCAGACTGGAAGTCATTAACCACTGAATGTAACAAGGAGCAGATTTGCAAATCAGGGAAAGAAAGCAGATAACTTAATTTCAGTAATTCAGACAGTCATGCAGTTTAACAGCCACAGTGACAGTCTTGCAAGTTTGTCAAGGAGAAATGACCCCGAAGTTGTGAGAATTCCTAAAGCAAAGAAAAGTAGAACAACAAAATAATTTTGTTTTTGGAAAACACCCAATACTTATTTCAAAAGAATCAGGTTGGTAAAACCACCCTCCTTTCCAGTTTGTCTCTTGCAGGAAGAGAAGTGCAATTAAGCACAGTAACTTGGCGTCCAGCCTCCCTCCTCTTCCTATTCTCCCAGCAGGTGGTCCATGGTTGTCCTTTCCTATTGTTTATTTCTCCACTGGTGCCAGCCCTGCCTGCCACATGGCCCCAAGTATGAGAAAGGACTTCCACAGTGATTACAACTCCTAAATTGACATTTTGATAGCCTTGGGACCTTGTTAGCTCTTAGGCCTTGATGCGGGGTCGAGTCACCTGGAAAGCTGGCTCCACCTCTAGAGATGTGATTTCGGTGGTCCCTGGTAGCATCTAAGGGCTGACCTGTTAAGCCTACAAGGTGATTCTAATGTGCCTTGAGAGCATTTCTTGCCCATGGAAGAGGCACAGTCTTTAAAATTCACCTTTGCCAAAATTCCGAGACATCAGTAAAGTTTTTTGAGGGTTTTCTTAGAAACTGCATGAAGAGGCACTTTCTAGTATTACTCCTAAAAGGTGTGGGCCCAGGAACAGTCTCTCCTATCTCCTACTGAGAGTTCCTATTACAAGTTCCTGTAGGCAGAAGCTAGGACAATTATTTCTGTTGGGTTGTTTTATATGTGGTCATAAGACAATATCAAATTCTAGCACAAAATATGAGCACATTAACAAGGAAAATTCATAGTCAATAACTTCATCATCACAAATAAATAAAACCCCAAGGCACTAAACTCTCTGAAGATAATGGATATAGGAGAGATAAAACCAGTAACCATACAGGATGCAGGAAAAGTAGTAGCGAGTATAAAATATGTAGCATTAATCCAGACTTTAAAAAGAAAAATAAAATCCTAATATGGAACACCTAACCAAGTAATTAAAATGGTTAGAAAATCAACAAATCAGTCAGCCTTTGCAAAAAGCTAATTTTAAAAGTGAAAAAAATCTGAAAAATATTGAAACAAAGGAGTTATTAGCCCAGGAATGAAAATGAAGATTTGATTCTTTATTTAAAACTGTGACTAAAACAGTCTGGCTTGACCAACCAACATGAAGGAGAAAACGTATTATGAGAATATACACTTGTTTTTAGAAGGCAATTATCATCACTTAAAAAGGTAATTATCATCACAGAAAAATCATATTTTTCCCCCAATGTTATATACCAGTTCATGGAACTGTAACTGCTATGGACTGCTTTGCAAATTAAATTAAGCCACTCAATCCAGACTTTCACAAAGTCCAACCCCTGGGTCATAAGGAAGACTTACTCTCCAAACTTGGAGGTCCCAAGAGAGGGAGCGACCAGTACCTGGGGGAGCCACAATTGCTCGCCCCTGCCCACAGGGGGTACTGGTGATCACTACTTTTTCCTATCTGATGGCTATTGGTCCCTGCACTAGCCAGTGGGTTCTCTGGAGCAGGCAGAGGACATTAGTCCGTCTAGGACATTTATCCGGACTGCCGGGTATTTTTGCTGCACTGCCTGTCTTGCTTAGCAGCCAACTAGTCCCGGGGCCTGCCGTCTGGCCCTCCAATGGTCTGAGGGACAGTGAATTGGCCCCCTGTTAAAAAAGTTTGAGGACCCCTGTGAGGGTGGACAGGTGGTGTGACTCCTTTCCCAGGACACTGCTTTCCATCTGTGTTCTTTACTGGATTCTTGATGCTGGCGCTCCTTATACCCAGACCTCTGTGTCCTGCACCAGCCACTCCCAGATAAGTCCACACTGTCTCTGATAGCCCAAAATGCTGTGCCCAGATTGACCCCTTAGTCTAACCACTTAAGAACTCCAGCCAATGTCTTTGTCCTTATGCTCAGATATTCCAAGGACTGGAAGCCACTTTCCTTTACCCCATGTATACCATTCCCATTCTCAACCAAACCCAGAAGTTTTCCAAACCTTTCTCTAAGGGTGAATTCCTACCGTAGCACGGTGGTTACCGCGCCAGCGATATACACCAAAGCTAGTGGGTTCGAACCTGGCCTAGGCCAGCTAAACAACAATGACAACTGCAACAAAAAATAACTGGGTGTTGTGGCAAGCGCCTGTAGTTCCAGCTACTTGGAAGGCTGAGGCAGGAGAATTGCTTTAGCTGAAGAGTTTGAGGTTGCTGTGATCTCTGATGCCACAGCACTCTACTGAGGGCGACATTGTAAGACTATGTCTTCAAAAAAAAAAAAAGGACTTTTATCTGAGGAATGTGAGTTCTTTAAAATTATCCAGCCCAAAGGGACATTAAAATGAGACAGCATTCATATTCTACTCCCCCTTTTGAACTATGTATTCATCTCTTAAAGCTGCTTGCTGTTGTCACAAGTAGCTGTAAATAACCCAATAACACCATAGAAGCTGCAACCCAGTGTTTAGCCAATCACTAATCAATGTTACTTCTGTAAATTGATTTGGAATTGCTAACAAACAACTTTGTATCAGTGCGCTCCTGTACCTTTTTTTTTTTTTGGCTTTAAAAATCCACATATAACTGCTGCTAAACAGGGTGTCAATTCAGGACAACTTGAATCTATATTCCCAGGTTGAAGTCCTTTATTTTGGCTCTCTCTACTTATGTTAATTTTGCCTCAGCTTCTTCCCTTTAGGTCAACATTATTCTTCATTATTCTCTCCCTCTGGGCATTTAGTTCCCTTGACCCTTCCACACAATGTTTATTATCTCAGATCTTTTAAAGCACAAGTGATTTGTTTACTGACCTTTTGTTTACTTATCCTGTGTTGAGTATTGATTCATCCTTCCAAAAGTAGACAAGATGACTCCATATTTTCTTTTTTGATCAGAGATAAGAAGCAAAAGGGAACATTACAGAATATAAAGTCCATTGTTGGGTGCCTTATGGGAACTGTGATTATAGATTATATTGTTCTTGGTTTCTGGAAATTCACTGTCTTCAAGAGCATGTAGCACATGTATACAAAACAACTACAATAAAAATGTAACTCAAAAGTATCAGTCAGATCACAAGTTCTTTGTGAGTAAAGTGGAATAGTGGCCAGAGGAATCAAAGAAGGCCCAGTGAAGGAGGTTGTGACTAAGCTGTCTCTAGACAATTATTAGGAGATATATATATATATGGTTTTGTGTGCCGCTAGCCTCTGGGGTGGTTTCTTTCTTTTTTTTTTTTATTATTTGGGATGCATTGAGGGTACACAGAATTAGGTTACACTGATTGCATTTCTTAGGTAAATTCCCTCTCGTAATTGTGTCCTGCCCCCAAGAAGTGTGCCAGACACTGTGACTCCCCAATCCTCATTCTCCTTCCTTCTCTCCTCTTCCCCATTCTGGTACCCCCACCATGTATTAGGTTATCTACTGTCTTCATATTAGAATTGAGTACATTGGATTCTTGCTTCTTCATTCTTATGATGCTTAACTAAGAAGAATGTGTTCCACCTTAAACCAGGTTAATACAAATGATGTAAAGTCTCCATCTCTTTTAATGGCTGGCTAGTATTCCATGGTGTACGTATACAAAAGCTTGTTAATCCATTCCTGGGTTGGTGAGCATTAGGCTCTTCCCACATTTTGGGGATTGTAAATTGAGCTGTGATAAACAGTTTAGTGCAAATATCCTTATGATAAATGATTTTTTTTTCTTCTGGGTAGATGCCCAATAATGGGATTGCAGGATCAAATGGGAGGTCTATTTGAGTTCTTTGAGAATACTCCATACTTTCTTCCAAAAAGTTGTATTAGTTTGCAGTCCCCCTGGCAGTGTAAAAGTGTTCCCTTCTCTCCACATCCATGCCAGCATCTGCTTGAGACTTTGTGATGTGGGTCATTCTAACTGGGATTAGGTGATATCTCAGGGTGGTTTTGATTTGCATTTCTCTGATGATAAAGGATGATGAGCATTTTTTATTGTCGTTGTTGAGACAGTCTCTCACTATGTCACCCTCAGTAGAGTGCCATGGTGTCACAGCTCACAGCAACCTCAAACTCAATTTGCTTAAGCAATTCTCTTGCCTCAGGCTCCCAAGTAGCTGGAACTATAGGCACCTGACACAACGCCTAGCTATTTTTTTTGTTGTTGTTGTTGCAGTTGTCATTGTTATTTAGCAGACCCGGCCAGGGCTCGAATCCGCCAGCCTCAGGTGCATGTGGCTGGTGCTGTAACCACTGTGCTATGGGCTCCGAGCCAGAGCATTTTTTAATATATATATATATTTATTAGCCATTCGTCTGCCTTTTTAAGAGAAGGTTCTTCTGTGGCGTTGTCATCCAGGCTGATTTATCCCTTGAGCACAGTCAGCACGTGAATCATACCTTTAGGGGCTCAGGAAAATGTTCAAATTTTTATTTCTGTTAAAGTCAAAACAATAAAATATAATAATATTATATTAAGTGCATATTGGACTGTATTCAATTTTACACAAATAAAGTTATAAAATATAATTTTAAATATTTGTTTATGGAGGAAGAAGCTCATAGATACAAAAATTCCTAGAGTCCATAGAAGTCATAATGTAACCCTGACTATCACACCTAACGAAATTAACATTAATTCCTTGGTATCACTTGTTACCTTGATCATAACTGAATTCTGCAACCATATCAGAATGTTTTACAGTTGGTTTGTGAGCATCAGGATCCATGACTACAATGACTCATGTGTCTTTAATCCAGGCTGGTCATTCTTTCCTCTGAGAGTCATGCCATTGACCTGGCGTGACTTTAGGTTGTTTCACTCAGGGGGACTGTCATACCTCCTAGATTTGCCTGCTTGCTTCTTTGTGGTGTCATTTAACTTCTTTCTCCATGTCCTGTATTTCTTGTGAAGAAAGTTCAGGCTTCATGTCTCATGAAGGAGGTCCCAAGGCTTGTTACCCAATTTTATTGATGCTAAGATTAATTACATTCACTTGGTGATAGCGTTTTAACACATTACTATTGTTGCCTAACTGTTTGTTTTCCAGTTGAGCTTCAGAATGAGTGCTGGGTGTTTTTCACCCCTTTGAAAAAGAGAGGAGCAGCCTCTAACAGCCAGGCCTGGCCCTGGCCCTGTTGAGCTGGCCTGGCCCTGTCAACTGGGCATTTGTGTTGTCCTGTGAACCTAAAAAACTTCATATTACACAAGACCACTTTGTGCCTGCACTTTTCAAGACATAAACAAGACCACTCCATAATCACATTTGAGCACAAAGCATGAACATTGTTCCAATCACACACACGAGCAGACATCTCCCTATCTTAGCCAGGATGAGTGACTGCTACTTCCTCAATTACAGCTTTAAACCATTAGAGATCTGATATAGGTGTATGCCCTTCTAGATAAAATTTATTTAGATACCCAATCCTGGAACTACCCTTGCTTCCTAACAACATCCAGTCCAAAACAAAGTCCCCCCATTCGTTAAGACCTTCTTCAAATCATCACTGAACGCAAGTCATTTAAGTCGTTTCTGGCACCCTCTGTGTGAGACACTCCACAGTTCTCTGTAGTAGGTATTCTTTCTCACTCAATAAGTAATAAACTCGCCTTGTTCAGCTATGGGTGTGTTCTTGGTCATCTTTGAGTAGAGGGCATTAACACCATCACTCTTCCTGGTAGCTCAAGGGAATGGGAGGTGGTAGAGGGAAAGAGTGGCTGAGGGGTCTGGGTATTGGTGAGAATGTCTGGATATAGGTTGCATCTCTAGGTGTGAGTACCACGAGGACTCCCCTGAGTTTTCACCTGATTTCCTAATTCTGTGTGTAACCTTGACTTCTCTAATTTTAGAGCAAGGCCTGTGTGCACTCTGCTTTGTTTCTCCTGTTCCCCCCCAATGACTATTTCCATCAGTCACCAGTAAGAAGAGGAGCATTTGAGGACACCCCTTGGTGTCAGTTTGCTTCACTGTGTATTTGGTTGTATTAGTGAAAACTCTCAGGACTTAGAGGGTAGCGTGGAGGGTGGGGCTGTAGGCTGAGTTAGGCGCTAACTCCTTCCCTCTTTCTCTCTTTTTCTCCAGAATCATCTTTTTGTTTTTCTTCAATTGCCAGTTTCTTTATTGTATTAGGTTATACCCCTTTCTTTGCTTGATTGCAATGAGTCATTTTTTATTGGCCTTTATGATTTTGTTAGTATTGGGGCAAGGAAATTCTTCATTTTCTTTTTTCTAATACTGAAGCTGTCTACTCTGCCCGCCCCTGCCATGCTTCTATAGTTAAAAAAGGACACGTAAACACACTCTGTCTATGGGGAAATGTCTTTTCTGTTTTACCTTTCCTGCAAGTTCTCCTTTCAGTTTATGCTTTTGGGAACAAAATCTAGTTCCCTTGTCTGCCCTAAAGTTCACCTCCTTCAGGTACTGAGACAGAACTTGATTAGATGGAAGAAAGATAAAACATTTAATGAGACATTTGTAATCAAATAAATATCGCATTGTTATCTGGTATGTAAATTTTATCTTATTACAGTAGCAACATGTGCTCTTCCATCATAGTTCATGCCACATGGTCATCGTCTCATGTTTAGGGGGACCTCTCTCCTTAGTAATAGCCCATCAGGGGGGCACTCCCATGTCTAAGTTATTTTGTTGATATGCTGCATATAAATTGATTTCCCAGTGTTTTAGTCTGTATTGTGTTGCTATAACAGAATATCTGAGACTAGTTAATTTATAAAGAATGGAAACTTATTTCTCACAGTTCTGGAGACTGGGAAGTACAAGAGTCAAGTGCCAGCAGGTTTGGTGTCTGATGAGGGCCAGTCTCTACTTTCAGGGGGTACCTTGGTCACTGCATCGTCTGTGGGAGAAGGGAATGCTGTTCTTCACATGTCAGAAGAGCAGACAAACGAGAGACAACAAAGTCACTCCTGCAAACCCTTTTACATCTATTCATGAGGGCTCTATTCCCAAAAGTCTTCCGTAAAAGGGCTCCTTTCCATGTGTTGCACTGGAGATTAAGTTTCCAACACATGAATTTTGGGCACACACTCACACCATTGCATCCAGTAAATTTTATTTTCTAAACTAGTTCTATTCTCTGGAATAACGTCAAGTAAGTTTATGTGACCTCTTAAATCACCTTTCAACTGGCTAAAGCCCAATATCATGTCCTCTCTAAGCCTTGTCTTCTGATTAAACATCTGCAGCTGCTAATACTGACCTTTATATGACAAGGAAAACAATCTTTGTATCTCCAGAAAGAGACTTTATTCGGAAACTTTTGGTTTAAAATATTCACCCAGAATTGCAGTCATTAGATTATGTCTCTCGATAAAGAAATGTTCATGAATTCAGCCTACAGCCACACCGCACTGTTGGTTTGTGTCAAGTGTGTGGATGGTTAAAATATTCATCTGGTTTCCCCTTACCTGTATTAGTATATCCAAGTATTTGAACTTAAATGCAGGATGTCTCCATTTATTTACATGCTTTGATTCAAGCATGTAAGTTCTCTGAGGGTCATCATTGTCTATTTAATCGTGGGACCTGGCACTGTGATAAGATTAAAAATGCTTCCAAAGAGAAATAGTGTTTTGTTTATCCCTTCCCCCTTGTGAAAAATTTGTGAAAAAACACTCAGGCAGCCGAACAGATTTGTTGAGGGTGAAATTTTACTTCACCACCGCTGAGCACAGGACTAGAACGTTTAGCTGGCAGGAAGTGAGCAAACCCTTTGTCTCCTCCGCAAGCAAGAGGAGCATGTGGAGAACAAACACTCGGTCCCCTCCACCTGCCGTGTTGATTTTGTTCTGTTCCCTCTTGCCCTTGCTGAACTGCTTGCTGCAAGAACTGGTCTGCATACGCAGAACTCGCAGCTTAAGTTTCCTCCTGACCGTTCTGAGCTCCTCACCGCACCTGTGCCTGCTCTGCTCCTACTTGTGAAAAGAGCGCGTGCTCACATCTGCACCAACATAGACGGTCTCCACCTGGGCACGGTCTTAGTCCATTTTGTGCTGCCAAAATGGAATGCCATCAGACAGTGTAGGGACACCTAGAAGTGTTTGGGCTTTCTCATCTATGGCCCTGCTGGAGGGCACCTTGTATTCCTGGATAGCCACAGCTGTGTACAGTGAAGTCATGCGTAGGTAACTGCTGCTTGGCATGTTGCCACTTTTGTTCCCCTGGGTATAAAGGTGCACAGGACCTTTCCCTGTGTGGATTATGAATTATAGATT
>NW_003852543.1:150378-155213 GCF_000181295.1 Otolemur garnettii | reverse complement strand
ACTTCTACATTAGAAAAGAAAGAACACTGATGACCTGAATTTCACTTGAGGCAGATGACATTTCTCCTCTACTCCCTGCTCATCAGATCACACAAGTGGCATCATTTCATTTACTCATTCATCTAACTAATAATCATTTATGGTTTACTACATTCAGTACACTGGGCTGGGTGTTCGGAGCAGACAGTACACTGGGCTAGGTGTTCAGGGCAGACAGAGGGAGGACATAAAAAGTTTAGTAAAACCATCTTTGTCCTCAGAACCTCACAGGATAGAGTGACCCTGACCAGGCAGAGGCACGGAAGGAATGAAGGATGGTGAAGTGCATTTCTCAAAGAGCATTCCTGGCCCGCATCCTCAAGCTCCCCTCTCCCGACCCCCACTTCTCACTTACTTGCTTACTTTTCCCAGCTCTCAGTTTAGAAAGTGTTTCTCCCTAGCAACCTTCCCAATCCCTCATGTCCAGTGATGCACCCTTCTCAGCACTCCTCGAGTCCCTGTGTAGGCCTGTCAGTGTACACACCTCCCTATGTCTGAGTACCTGGTTTATATCTTTGTCCTTTCAGTAGCCTTAGAGTTTGTTTTTTGCTAAGTCTCAGGGCCCAGCACAAGAGGTGGCCTCTAAATATTAACCAGATGAATAAATTGGTGGAGGTTATTTAGCTTGAAGAAGAGAGCCTTTGTAGGGCAGAGATCATGAGAGCTGTCCTCAGTTGTGTGAAGTCTGGCATGGACCCTGTTGGAAGGCAGAATTGAACTGAGGGATAGGCTTAGAAGAGACAGACTTTGGCTTGACATCAGAAATGTTACTATAATCAGAACTATTCAAACCCATAAAGGGTTATAAGAAGAAGGAAGAAGTCTTTCATCACAGGAGTGTTTAGGATGAAGCCCAGTGTGCAATCGGTGTTTGCTGATAATGGAAGTACAGAGATGATCAATCAGTAAAATCCACCAGAAAGTACATGACAGTTTTCTTTTTCTTATTTTTTTATTTTTTAAATACAAAACTAATACCAGTCCATAGTAGAGGATTTGCAAAGCGTATGACATTAGGAAGAGAAAAATAACAACTGATAATTCTGTCAACAAGATGAATCTCTAAGATTTGGGTGCATTTCTTTTCTATCTTTTTGTACAGTAAAGTTTGAAATGTAACAACAATTTTAAATTTATCTTGATGGATTAAAAAATATGTAAACATTTCCTTTGTCATTACTTTAAGTCACTGTTACTTTTAGTGATAGTGATTATTTAAAAGGACCATATGCTTTTTCTCTACTGTTTCCTGGTTTTGGATCCTATCTAGTTTTTCCTTAATATGAATAATGCTGAGTTGAACAGAATTTGTAGGTTTCTAATAATTTGCAGATATGTGAGCCGTGCTAAAAAGAATGTTGCAGTCATAATTAGCCAGTACGAAGTTTAAAGAAATGATTATTTTAAGCATTCTATCTTAAACATATTTTATATGATGTAAGTAAGAAGACTTTCTTACTCCTTAAAGTATTGTTGATGAATTATTACTAAATTGGGAAAGGTGGCTTGCCTCTGGAGTTTTCTAATAATCATAGACAATGAGGAAAATGAAGAAATACCATTCTTCCGCCTTCCCTTTGTCAGCTGTAACTGTAGAGCAGGAGTGCCCTCTAATGGCCAATTAAAAAATAAACAAAGAAATTAAAATCTCTGCCATGTTATAATAGCACATCCTCCTCTAGTGGCTAAAATGGATAAATGCACTTTGTAATTACAATGGGTAGTATTGCTTAATTTATATTTATAGATTCATGAGATGAAGAGCTGGGAGGAATCTTGGAGAACATGTAGCTCAACTTCCTCATAAAACCAAGATTCTGAACAGGGAGGTGACTTGCTCAAAGCCACAAAGCCATTACAAACTGAGCTTAGAGTAGAGCCCTTCCTGATGCCTGGATTAATGTTTCCTGCTGGCCAGCCCTACCCCAGATGCTGAAACTATGTCTCTGTTTTCCATTCACCAATCTCCTTGGACTGTGTATGTGTGTGTGTGTGTGTGTGTGTGTGTGTGTGAGAGAGAGAGAGAGAGAGAGAGAGAATGCACCAGGAAGGGGGCCCTAAGAGTTCTTCCCCACTAACAGTATGATCATATATCAACAGATTAACTTTTAACCTCACATGTGCACCATGCAGTTTCCCTAAGGTCCAGTGCTCACTCTCAGCAAGCCCTGACTTAGTTTCTCCTCCTGTTATTATACTAGGACTCTTACACTCAAAACCTGAAAACCAATATTGCCGCAGAGTCAGTCTTTTCCATGGGGAATAACTCTAAGCACTGACCCCCTGGACCAGCTGATGAGGGAACCTCAACACAGCTACTGCTGCTTTGTTTTTACCAGGGCTCTCAGGAGGGCTTCTCAGAGGCAGGGTGTCTCAGAATGATGTGTGCATTCATTCCTCATAGCTCAATGCTGAAAAGCTCATCATGTACCTTTATAGGAGATGGCGCCATACTGAAACAGCAGTCTGCCTCTGTGATCCTTTCCACTGGGTACTAAAAATCCTAATGGGAAACTTTTCTCAGGTCTCTGAGGCTAGCAGAGCTGAGGTTGAGTTTGGAGGCTAACAGACTGAGGTTTCTACACTGACTTCCTAGTTGGTGCTTGGCCGGCTCATAATCACATTCCACATCCTGCGAGACTTTCCCGAGAGTCAGCTAACTGGACAAAGAAGAAAGAGAAGGGACTGGAGAGAAGTTCCAGGATAGTCACAGCCAAGGGGAGGATGGCACAAATGCATTCAGTAAAAGAGAGCAAGGGTAAGTAAACAGGCAAGAAGAGAATTAAGAGAGAAGAGATTCACAAAAGGAAAAGGGGGAGCATTGTGAGAAGAACGTGAACAGCAGAGTGCCACCCTGTAGGAAGGGCAGGTGCGCTGAGGGCAAAGACACTGCAGCTGGGATGATTTAGTCGTCAATGACGTGGCCATGGTGAGTTTGCAGTTTCAGTGAAGTGGTGAAGGCAGTAGCCAGGTTGTAGTGGGTTCAGGGGTGAGAGGGTATCAAGGAAGAGGCGGCTGTGAGTGCAGACAACTCTTTAAAAGAAGAATCTAAGGGAGAGGAAGAGAAAAGTGAAAAGAGGCAATAGCACGCCAAAGGAAAGGAGACTGAAATTGCTGCAGAAAGTGGGGCAATGGACGGGGGAGGTTGGGAGGATGTTGGAGGGACAGGCTTCTCTGAGCTGGAGGGCTGACTGATCCTTATTTTCAATCAGCACACGGGGCACAGGGCAGTGGAAGGTGGGGGAACTGGATAGAGGCTCCTTCTCTGTGCACTGACCTGCCCAGAGCAGGGACAAGCTCTGGGGAGAAAGTACAAAAAGAACTAAAGAAATTCTTCTTGAATTCTGCTGGCTTAGTCCTAAGTTTGTTTCTCCAACTCCGAAGTCTCTCAATTTCATTTCAATTTTGGGTGTCTCATTGTATGAACTTCATTTTATTAAGCATTTTTCTAGGTCAACGTGCTTGTGAGTGATTTCAATCAATTTTTTAGTTAACGCTTTCTTCCAGGCATTTTCTGACTATTGGTTGTAAATGTCTTTTCCCCCCATAGTCTGTTTTAATAGCGGCTATTTTGCACTTGAAAAACTGGGATAGTTCTTTCTCATGGCTCTCTTGGCTCTGATGTAGCAAATGTTCTTGAATCCCTTTCTGTTGTCTCTGCAAGGTGCTCACCTTCTTCTATGAGTTAGTTCTGAGGTCTGCCTGTTGGTTTCTTGACAGGTGTCAAGAGTTACTTGATGGCATGGCTGCCGGGGAACTCCATGTGGTTGTGTGTGGCATCCGTCTGGGCACCCCAGAGCTGCCTTCCCTTCTCTACCTGTGTCGGGGTGGGAACTGCTTCAACAGAAGGATGTCCCTGGGATTCAGATGATTCCCTCCAGATCACCGAGGACCTGAGAATGATCACTCTCACTAGACAGACATCCCAATGGCTGACTTCACAGTCTCAACAATTCTCTTTATGTCATCCACGTTTCTTTGTTTCATTTTGCATTAGGTCCACTGGGTGGACATTGACGAGGAGGACTTCATGTGGGACTAGTACCCAACCCCCCACCCCGGTACTATCTTAGAGAACCTTGTCTATCTTATTGTCTATTTTGTCCTAACTGTGTGAAATCCTTATTTATTGCAGAAGATAATTTGTCTGGGAGATTATATTAATTCTGTTTTACATCTGTTTTTTCTTGAGAATTTGAAGACCCTAACATAGCACCACATTTTTTTCCCAGATTAATAATCCTTTTATTGATAAAATATGCTCGCTTTAAACTCCAGGCACCATGCATTTCCCTGTTAGTCAAACATGGCTATCTTCCCTTTGATACCCTCTATGTTCCCCGTCTTGGTTAGGAAGATTTCTATCCCTTTTACTTTTCTTCATGTGGGTTTTCTAAAAGGTGAAGGAGTAATCCTGACCAGCTGCCAATGACTAAGCCAATTACCTGCCCATAATTCTTAATTAAAATGACATAGTAAGAGTCACAGCCCTCCCCCAAGACAAGCCCCACCTTCTGCAGGCTGTCAGATCCCACGTGGAGCATCTTGTAATCTTGCTTTTGGTGGGCACCAGATCTGGTATCTATTCTTCTGAATGCAAGGAGGATAGAGAATCAGTTGATGTGTGTTATTGGTCTGTAGACCCAGGCCTGTGTTTCTGAAAACTCTCTCTTTGGTTTAGATTAGGGTTCTCAAACTTCCTAATGCCACAACCCTTTAATACAGTTCCTCATGTTATGGTGACCCCTAATCATAAAATGATTACTAGCAATGGAAATAATTTTTATGGTTGTGAG
>NW_003852543.1:148031-150358 GCF_000181295.1 Otolemur garnettii | reverse complement strand
CCACAACATGAAGAACTGTATTAAAGGGTCATGGCATTAGGAAGATTGAGAATCACTGGTCTAGATGCTAATGTCTGCATCCTTGAGGCCACCACACAGTGATTCTCAGCCTGCCAGTCATTGCTCAGTCTAAGTGCCTGATGTACGGCTCTCTACTTGCTAGTAAGTGACAAAGGAAGGGTCCATCCAGCCCCCTGTTGGGCTTTAGGAAGCTGAGAAGTCTGGGCTTCCTTGCCCACTAGGAGCATGAATGGACATGGATTCAAGAAAGTATGATTAGCCAAGAGCAGAGGACTTTTAGATGAACCATAACTCAGTCCAGTAATAAATACTTAAGCCTCCCTTTATCACCGATGACCCCAGAAGTTTCCTGGCCTGTCCTCATGATGCTCCATAGACTCCCTCTTCCAGCAACTGTTCTTCCTGGGCTCCTTTCACCTGCCCTTTCCTCTTCCTCCTGGTGCTCCACCTCTTTCTCTTCCATTTGGATAGGAGAAAGAGAGGGGTAAGCAGAAAGGGCAAACAAATTTGTCTAGTTCACCTGGTCAGGACAGATTTTGACCTAAGTGGGGTGGGGAATGACCAGACTTAGGAACAGAGAAGTTTGCCAGTTCAAATGACTGCTGCAGTTTACACTTGACATCACTTGCTTAGATTAAGAACCTGAGAAACACTTGGCTTTGCTCTTGAGTTTCCTTGAAGTTCTCTCTTTATGTAGAAACTTTAGGTGATTTCTATTTATTTATTCATTTTTCCCCCAAGATTTTATGTAAATGCTTGTCCTTACATGCTAACCAAAATGATCGTGGTAGTCAGGTCACATGTCTCTTGCAGGGCTCTGTGGCATTCTGTTTTCTGGGTAGTATTTTTATATATTGTGATCCAAGTCTCTGCTCAGAAGAGATGGGAGAGGCATTCTACCTCTTCTCAAGTGTGGGGAGACACCTCCTTCTTGGAGTTGAATTCCAGAAGACTTGACATGTTAGTGTGACAAACCATGAGATCCATGGGATGTCCCTCACTTTAGCCTCTGTCCCCTCCAACATGGACAAAAGGATGCTGAGCCGTTGGGCACATTAGAGGAGATTATAATTTATGATCCCAAGGAATATTCCTAGGTTCTTGAGTTGAGAGCATCCCATGCAGATTTGCATATTCAAACAGAAAGTCTTACACACATGCGGGCACAACCACACACACTCACACCCACACCCTAACCTGGGCCTTCTAGAGACTATCTCAGTGGACATTACTGATTTTAGTTTCCTGAGGTCTGATTGCTTTGGGAAAACTAAAGCAGTGTCTGATAAACAGATTGGGCAGCAGCCCCATGTTTTTCTCTAACCAGACAAAAGCCCACACGTTACAAGTTGAGCAGCATTCTTGTGCACCTTAAGATGCCTCAACTCTCAGACTGTGTTGATTGCACAGCCATCCAGGACAGGAGTGGCCTGATAACATGTGTGGTACATTGTCCACTAAGGTGACCACAGTGATTCCTTCCATCCCCAGACACTAGCCCCTTGGCAATGTAACTCCTGAATCCTCCCATTTAGAGATGAGCCTAATTAGCCTTCCCTTAGAGCTGGTTTGCCTTTTGAATTTGCTTTGACCCATAGAATGTGGCAGAAATGACGTGGTGTGAGTTTTGAACCTAAACTACTCTTGCTGTCTTGGAATGCTGCATTGAGACTGCTATGTGAGAGGCCACATGTAGCCAGCTGGAGGATGAGAGGCCATGTGGAGGAGAGATGAGCCATCCCCAGACCAACAGTTAATAGCCAACTTCAGACATGTGTGTAGGGCCATCTTGGATCATCCAGCCATAGGAGTGAGCAAGCCAAGTCCCAAAATAGAGCCCAAATTGTTGACTTAGAGAATTGTAAGCAATAAATGATGGCTGTTATATGCTGCTACCAATTGGGATGGGCTGTCAGGCTGTAATAAATAATTAGAAGAGTACATGCAAAGGTTCTGGGCCAGCAGCCAATACCAGGAGACCTATAGTAGAAGGATAGAGATGGGCAGGAGTGAGGCACAGACAGGGACATAGCCAGGGGTCTTGCTTATGCCATGGGGTTGGGGTTATGTGCTGGGTTTGGAGACCAATTTCAGATCCAAGACAAAAGTGAAGAGGAGATAAAGATAAATTAAGACAAGAGGAGCAATAGCTGAGAAATCTTCTGGGCAGTTGGATTATACCAGGAAGCTCTATCTTTCAATCCAGATCTCCAGCTTTGAGGGATGGTGCCAGAAGGGACATAGAATCCATATGACTTAGAAGTTAGGCTACAATTCATACTTCATCACACTTAGCTTTAATGTTG
>NW_003852543.1:139862-147647 GCF_000181295.1 Otolemur garnettii | reverse complement strand
GAAGGGTGACAAAATGAAACTCTGTCTCTACCAAAAACAAAACAAAACAAAAAAACAGTGAAGAATCAGTGTAAATAGAATTTAATAGTTTTGAGCATGAATTTCCATGTGAGATTTTATTCTACCTTTGATTCAAGCTGTGCTTCAAAAGTAAAGTGTCTGAGAACGGTCACCAACCAAGTTAATTTTACTCAATTCCAAAGCACACTTAAAGAGTTTTATTATAAATGATATTAAACATCAGGAAAAGCACAGAAAATACCACAATGAGTGCTGAGATACAACCCCACAAAGACTGGACAAATCTTAGTATTTGACCTCCTTGTATCAGTTTTCTTAAAGTCGTAACACATTACAGAAACAGTTGAAGGCCGCTTTGCATGCCCTGTCTCATTCCATTCTCCCCTCTTCCCTGTGGCATCTCTCTTTTGTCTTTCTTTTCTGTCTTGGATTCTGAACTTGCAGTGTAGTAGAGAGATGGTGTACAGACAGTGTTCTGTGACAAATTCTCTTTTTCTTGTGAAACGTGATTGTTGTTGAGAAAAAGAAACACAGGGCACTCGTTTAGAGATCTGTTCATTTAATTCCCTTGTTCCCCCAAAGGAACCATTATGCTCAATCTTTGCACACTCTTTTGCTGGTCCCTTACAGTGTTCCAGGTTCATTGAGTGTCTGGGATGCAGCAGTGAGGCAGAGCACACACGGTTCTCTTCCTTTGGAGCTCACTCTCTTCTGGAACCTTCTAATTAGTTCACAGTGTAGTCCATCATCCACCCTTAGCAGCATCATTGAGAACTGGTGGATGTAGAAACCCAAGCCCTGTCCCAGGCCTGATGAATGAGAATCTGCACCCAGTCTCAGGTGATTCACAACACAAGAAACTCTGCCTTTCTGGAATGACACCATTAAAAGCAGGATCTGTAGACCTGGCAGGCTTTTACTGTTTGCTATTGGTCCAGACACAAGTACAGAGGTTGAGAGTATGCATGAGAGTATTATTCTCACACTAATTTGGCATGGTCATGACATCTACGTGTGTGACAAGTGGACTCATCTTGCTGGAGAGGATATGAGCCTCAAGCTGGCAGACTCCAGGGTAAGCAGCATACAGCCTGGGCCGCATCCTAGCCTTGAGAGGTGGGGCCAGGCTTGGTCGGTGAGGGATGGAAAACAAGAAACTCGGTCTGTATCATTGATATTTGGAGAATCACTCTTCTAGAAGGCACTGAAGGCATGGATCCAATAACTATAGACACAAAATAAAAACATTACCATGAAAGAGAGGAGTGAAGTATTCTAGTGATCACTGTCAGAGGGGTTTGGCCTAGTTAGAAGTCAGGAGAGACTTTTCCCCCAAAGCAACACCTAAACTGAAACTTGAAAGGTAGTAAGTAGAAAAAGCAAGAGAAGGTAGAGGAAGAGCTCCTGAGATGAGGGAACAGCATGTGGCACGGCGTGTGGTGGGAGGAACTTGGTGACTGTTTCTCAGCGCTGCCTCCTGAGGCCAAGCCCGTGTGATCGTCTCACAGAAGTCCCTCATTCACATCTTATTTCATCGTCAGTAGTCTTATTTTTTTCAGCTAATTCTCAGAAGCTTGGCATTTTCTTTGATGAGAGGGGTATTAGAACTTACAAAAATAGAGGAGGAAGGAAAGTCGCCAGGCATAAATTCACGGCTGGTCCCAGGCAGGGGCAGCAGCCACCTGATGAAAGAGTTGACCATTCAAAAAGCAAAGCCGGCTAGATGGCCAAGTGTGGAGGGAATGAATCCTAAATGCAGTCCTACTGAAGCCATTACAGTTTCTCAACATGGAATAATGATTATCCTGAGCAATCTTCAAAACATCCATCTGTGAGAGTGTGGTACATGTTATAAAATGTGCTAAAATATGATTAATCATCTTATGAGGGTCATATCTGAAAATCAATATCTTTCTTGAATACTGTGAAGCATAAGTAACCACCTATAATATCCAGTGGGAAATATCACATACAAAAACCCCACGAAATAACAGGAAATGATTTAAGCTTGAATCATGGAGGAGCCATATGAAGAAAATTAGAAAATATTACACAATGATATAAGGAAAAAAGCCATAAATAACTGCAGAAGACCATTCTATGTTCCTGAATCCAATTCTTTTAAAATTTATTTATAAGTTAACCACAATTTTTGTAAATATCAAAATTCAAACTTCTTTAAATGGATTGTTATAATAAATAAACACCAGCTTATTTCTAAAGTGGGTAGGGTGTTACCTTGAAACATAAGGTTTTGGGCTGGTCACAGTGGCACTTTGGGAGGCCAAGGTGGGTGATTGCCTGAGCTCAGGGCTCTGAGACCAACTTGAGCCAGAGTGAGATCCTGTCTCTCAAAAAAAAAAAAATAGCCAGGCGTTGTGCTGGGAGCATGTAGTCCCAGCTACTCAGGAGGCTGATGAGAGAGGATCACTTGAGCCCAAGAGCTTAAGGTTGCTGTGAGCTATGATGCTATGACACTCTACAGTGTGACAAAGTGAGACTGTGTCTCAAAGAAAAAGAAAAAGAAAAACAAGGTTTCAAGACAAGTCCATAGATAATGTGATTTCACCAATATATGTTGAAATCACCAGAAGTGAATAAAGCTCTATGACTCAGCAATCCCTCGTTGTACATGAAGTAGTGAGGAGGGGTAGCTCACACTGAATGGGTTGTATGCTTCCGACTAGCTTTGAAATAGTGAAGTAGCTGGACACAATTACCTTGCAAATATCAGTTTTGAAAATTTTCCGAATGTGTTTAATTATCACTTATATTTCTTCTTTAAAGGTCTGTCGTTTATTGTACTTTTATTATTTTTGATTTGGCATTTTTAATTTTTATTACATAGCATCCAATTAAAATGGACAAGTTTTTAGCAAAGAAAAATTAGAAGACAATGCTAGTGCATTGAATACTGCTTTATCTAGTACCTCAGAACTAAATTAAAAACAATTAGTCATCAGTATAATGAAGATTATTTATCATTTGGTTTCATACATAGTAAAAGAAATCCACTACGTCCCACATGCATGATTTGTGGTGAAATATTAGCAAATGAAGCTGTGGATCCTAGCAAATTACAGAGACGTACAACTCAGACGTTCCCACTTGTCTGAAAAACTGGTGGAATATTTCAAACGACGTGCACTCAATAATACTAAACAAGCAAAATATATGGACCAAATATGCAACAACATAAGATAAAGCACAAGAAGTGAGTTATGCAGGTACAGAAATCATAGTTAGGAAAATGAAATCTCATACAATTGCAGGGTCCGTTATTTTATTGGCCTGTTGTGCAATTGTAAAACAATGTTTGGAGAAGAATACAAAAGGGAATTTTGAAAATTCTGCTTTCAGATGTTACAGTTTCACCATGTGTTAAGGATTTATCTGAAAATATAGAATTTCAAGTAATATCTCACCTCAAAGACGTAAACATGTTTGCAATTCATGTGGATGAATCTACTGGTATCAGTGGTACACTCCAAAGTTGACCATTCAATAGATTTGTCTATAAAGAAGAAAGCAAAGAATGACTTTTATTTTGTCTGCTACTCTGAACAATAACAGAGGGCCAAGATATTTTTGATTTGATAGATAATTACTTTAATCCTAATAATTTGTTTTGGGATTCCTGCATAAGTATTTGTATGGATGGAGCCCTATCTATGTCCAGAGGTATAAAAGGATTTGTTACACTTGCACAAAAAAAGAGTTCAAAGGTTATTTTTACACACTGTTTTCTGCACAGAGAAGTACTAGAGTCAAAATCATTAGTGCCTGAATTATAAAAGGTCCTAGACAATGCTATTAATGCTATTAAAATTATTATTAAAAGTGGGCTTCTGTGGCTCAGTGAGTAGGGCACCAGCCCCACATACTGAGGGTGGCAGGTTCAATCCTGGCCCCAGTCAAATGGCAACAAAAAATAGCCGGGCATTTTGGTGGGCAACTGTAGTCCCAGCTCCTATGGATGCTGAGACAAGAGAATTGCCTAATCCCAAGAGCTGGAGGTTGTTATTAGCTGTGATGCCATGGCACTTTACTGAGGACGACAAAATGAGACTCTTGTTTCTAAAAAAAAGCAGGCCATTGTAATCAAGATTATTTCAATAGCTACTTCTCATATGCTGCTATTATTGCATTACAAAAGTGGGATGGTTATCTCGAGGAAGAGTTCTATCAGGATTTTATGACTTAAAAGAAGTATCAATCTTTAAAAAAATGCAACATTCTAAATTAGGTGATTTACATTGTGATGAAGTTTGGTCTAATAAAGTTGCATGTCTTGCAGATTTATTTCAGTGTTTAAATACTGTTAAGATGATTTTAAGGGACAGAAAAGGAAATTTGCAGAATAAATGTAGGGGTGGGATAAAATAATTTTATGTTTGTGACTACTGAGTTTCGATTGTGCAACGAGATTTTATGTGTAATGTAAATGTATAATAATTAACACATTTAAATACTGTATCAATAGTAGAAAGATTAAGAGTATATTTTTGATCATGGCAGAGTAATTTATATTAGGCCAAACTTTCCTACCAATAATAATTATGCAATAGTAATTATACACTCTATACAAAATACATAAAATAGCTATTTGAAGGTGCCAGAAAACAACAAAGGTCTGGAAAAAATTGGAAGGAACATGAATATCAGAAAAAAAGCAGCCAACTAAGTGAGCTTTACATTACACTGGATTCCTGCCCTCTCCCTTCCCCAGGGCAATTCTAGAAGTAAAGTATATCAGAAAGGGAAAGTTCAGTGGATGGGTTCAACAGCGGTCTGGAGCCTACAGCAGAAAGAGTCAGTGGACTAAGAAAGGATCTCTGTCAAAACACAGAAAATGGAAAGACTGGACACACTTAACCCTGTGTTCAAGATGTATGGAATGCTATGAGCGACCTAATACACAATGATTGCCGTCTGCTAAGGAGGATGGAGCAGGAGATGTTTGAAGAGACCCTGGCCCTCAGTGTATGTTCTCAACTTGGGCCACAGCAAATGCCCTGCCCAGTGGGAAGTTTCTGCCTTCCCCTGCCTTTCCAGCTCATCCCTGAGTGTGGCTACCATGTTGCTGCAGTCATTTTCTGCTCACACCCATGCACTGAGCTGACCCCTTCATGAGCTTTATCCTTTCCCTTCAACTTGTCCTACAACCCCCCATACAGCTCTAGGTTTGAGATGAGAGTGGGTGTTGTTGCAATCACGATGGGCGACACAGAGGTCTAGTCACCTACCTACGCAGCTTACTCATACTCTCTGATCTGTTTCCAGCTCAGGATGGAAATTTCCATCTCAGGCTGCTGAGCCTGGCTGACTTTATGACTTGGTGGGTCTGAAGCACTCAGCTCATGATGGGTAGCTTTGAACTCACACTCGCTTGATATTTACAGTCTGTGTTTTTATCTCTACTAGGTCCCTGGAGCACACCAGGAGCCCTTTGTTTCCCCCCAGGAGACCTACAATTCTCTGCTTCAGGAGGCAAAGCTATCCACAGAGCTCCAGGGTCTGTGTTGTGATTCTTCCACTGGAGTTTGCCATAAGCTCCACACTGAATCTTTTCCCTTCGCTGACACCTACATCATAAAGTCTGCTGGGTGAAATGAGCCACACATCAGGGCTTCTTCTGCAGAGCCCTTTCCTATTCCAGGCCAGTCTTCTACTCAAAGCCTCTGTGTCACCTGGAACACAGTCCAGAGAAACGCAGAATGTGTTGTCCTGAGATCTCTGTGATGCTCACCATCCACTGTGCTTCTTTCTTTGTGGCAGGGTATAGAAGATGCAGCGGCTTTCATGCATCCTTACATTGTGCCCATTAGGTGGGAGCATACCAATCCTCCTCTTCCCTTCTTCCCTCCCTCTCCTCCCTTCTCCCCTCTTCCCTCAACTTGAATTGAGTTTTTCTCTTGTGTGGGCATGTATTAGTTTATCTACTGGCTTCTTATTAGTACTGAGTACGTTGGATACTTACTTTTCCATTCTTGTGATACTTTACTTAGAAGAATGTGTTCCAACTCCATCCAGGTTAATACAACAGATGTAAAGTCTCTATCTTTTTTATGGATGAACTGTATTCCATGGTGTACATACATAATCGTTTATTAATCTATTCCTGGGTTCATGGGCACCTGAGCTGTTTCCACAGCTTCGTGATTATAAATTGAGCTGCAATAAACAATCCAGTATGAGTGTCCTTATGGTAATTTTTTTTTTTTTTCTGGATAGATGCCTAGTAATGGGGTTGTGGGATGAAATGGAAGGTCTCTTTTGAGTTCTTTGAGGATTCTCCATACTTTTTTCAAAGAGGCTGTATTAGTTTTCAATTCTACCAACAGTGTACAAGTTACCTTCTCTCCATATCCCTTTTCTAGTTCCTAGATGTCTGACATTAAGTTGTTAATTGGTGATCTTTCTGTCTTTTTAATGTAGCCTCTAAGGCTATGAATTTCCCCCTGAAGAATACTTTTGCTGAGTCCCACAGATTTAGATAGTTTGTGTCCCTTTTGTTGTTCAGTTCAAAGAATTTTTTCATTTCCATCTTAATTTCAATCTTGACCCAGTAGCCATTCAGCAGCAGGTTGTTTAATTTCTATGACTTTGTGAAGGTTTGATGGTTTCTCTTCTGACTGATTTCCAGTTCTACTATGTATTCCACTGTGTTCTGAGAAGGCGCATGGTATGACTTTGACTTTTTTGAATTTGTAGAGACCTCTTTTGTGACCGAAAAGATGATCAGTCTTGGAAAATATCCCCTGTGCTTCTGAGAAGGATGTATATTCTGCAGTTTTGGGGTAGAATGATCTGTGAATGCCTTTTACATCCATTTGATTTAGAGTTTGGCTTAAGTCTACTATTTATTTTCTGCCTTGATTTGTTGAACTCTGACAATAGGGTGTTAAGGTCCCTAGCAATTACAGTGATTATTTTTTTCTCTTAGCTCTATCACAATTTGCTTTATGTATCTGAGAGCGCCCATGTTGGGGGATATATATTTAAGATTGTTATTCTTGTTGGATGGCTCCATTTATCCTCTTTGTCATTATTTATCATTTTTGACTTAAAATCAATTTTATCTGATAGAATGGCTACACCTACCCTCCTTTGATTTCCACTTGTATAGAATATTTTTTTTCATCCTTTCACTTTTAGTCTTTGTACAGCCTTGTGGTGTAGATGTGTTTTCTGGAGACAATGGGTACTTGGGTTGTGTTCCTTCATCCATTCACCCCGTCTGTCTTCTGAAAGACATTCAGTCTATTAGCACTTATTGATAGTGGGATGTTGGTGTGTTCATTCTGTTAGGGAGACCCTTATTGCTTTGTTTTACCTCTCCTTCTATTGTTTTACAGGAGTTGTGAGTTTTTGACATTTTTTAAGGTAAATTTACGCTGATATCTGCCATGCTGATTTGTGTATAATGCTGTTTTTTTCTTGCTCTATTTTGTGCAAAGTAGTTCTGGTCATGGCAAATTGCCTCTGTGTTTGATTGGCTGAAAAAAAATTTATTTCTCTATTGTGAACCTTAGTTGTGCAGGATACAAAATTCTAGGCTGATGGTTATTCTGTTTGACAAAGATTGAAGATAGGGTCCCAATCCCTTCTGGTTTGTAAGGTTACTGCTGAGAAATCTGTGTTTGGCCTGATGGGTTTTCCTTTGTAGGTTATTTGATGCTTTCACCTTGTTGCTTGTCAAATTTTCTCCTTCATTTTGAGTTTGGCCTTTTAAGAATGAAATTATAGCCAGGCTAAGTGGCT
>NW_003852543.1:137872-139460 GCF_000181295.1 Otolemur garnettii | reverse complement strand
AGAGGAGGGGAGGGGGGAGATTCTGTCGAGGGAGGGTAAAAGGCAGGATCACACCTATGGAACACATGACAAGGGTACAAGTCAAATCTGTGAAATGTAGAACATAGATGTTTTGGGACAATAATCAAGTAAATGAGGTGAAAGCTATGTTGATTGGCTTAATGTAACCACGTTAGATTGTATTAAAAAAAATCAGCACATTGTACCCTACATATGCATGAATGTATCCATGATCTATGTGTATTTGACTTAATAAAAAAAAAAAGAAAAAAAATCAGCTCAGAATTAGTTCATAATTTAAATGTAAGGCCTGAGACAATAAAACTCTTAGAAGAAAGCAAGGGAAAACTTCTAGACATTTGACTGGGAAGTGATTTCTTGGGTATGACACTGAGAGCATAGGTAACAAAAGCAGAACTAAAAATGAGGATTTTATCATATTAAAAATCTTCTGCACTGCAAAGAAAACAATGAATAGAGTAAAAGACAGCCTATAGAATGGGAGAAAGTATTTGCAGATGCCATATTTAATGAGGGAAGAATATCCCCCAGATATATAGAACTCTTACAACTTAACAACAATAACAACAGCCTGAACAAATAACCTAATCAAAACATTGTTTAAGGACTGTAATAGACATTTCTTAAAAGAAGACTTACAAATGGCAAACAGCTATATGGACACTGACTCAGTGACCTTGAATTTTATCCCATCATTCTGGTGTGGGCTCATTTGTAGGATGTATGTATCTAGGTGGAAGAAACAGATATAATGTTCAACACACCTGGATGAAAATCTCAAACTCAGCCCTTGCTGTCTGTGTGGTTTTGAGCAAATTACCTGTGCACTCTGATGAGCAATTTTCTCATCTGTGAAATGGAGCAGTGCCGTTACCAAGGGATATCCTGTGGGCTTAGGCACATGATGGGCCATGAAATGTATTATTTTAGTGAAAATCACCCATGTCTCAGTTTTGGACATTTAAATATCTTAGACCGAAGAGGCTATGTAAGATAATACTAGACAGATGTCATTTTCAACTAGAAGTTATCCAGATTTATTTGCCTCACTCTGGGATATGAGTTTCAGGTACCTTTGTTTCCACCATAAGCAACTCTCTCCACCCACTATGTGTAACGTTAAGGCATTGAACAAGGAGATTACACACAACCATAGCTTCTTTTTTTTACATTTTCCCTGATCCTTGTTTAGGTTAGTTTTCTAGTGCTACTGTGAAAACTTTTTTAAACTTTCATTTCTTAAAACAATGGAAATGTTTTCTCTCATGGTTCTGGAGGCCAGAGACTAGAATCAGTGTCCTTGGGCCAGAATCATGGTGCTGCAGGGTGGGCTCCTCCAGAAGCTCTAGGGGAGGGTCTACTCTTTGCCTCCTTCTGCTTCTGGTGGCTGCAGGTTTCCTTGGTTTGTGGTCACATCGTTTGGGTCTTTATCTCTGTGCTCACACTGCCTTCTGCTCTTTCTTCTGTGTCAAATGTCTACCACTGTTTTATAAGGACACTACGACTGCACTTAGGGTTCACCTAGTTAATACAGATAACAATCTCCCCATCTCAGTATCCTTAATTT
>NW_003852543.1:122550-137767 GCF_000181295.1 Otolemur garnettii | reverse complement strand
GTATTCAAGTACTAATAGTTTCTGTGTATATGCATCATAATCTCTCTTTCTCTCTCTTAATTCCCTTTCCCAAGTGTATCTAGTGCCCACTGTGTTCAGGTTCTGAAAGGCACATACAGGAGGGTCATTGCTAGGATTTATTAAAGATATGCTCTGTCCCTTATTCTCATGCAAAATGAAGGACACAGCCAGAGATGGCCCTTAACCCCTGGATAGAAGTTGCGTTTACAGTTGTCTTTAATGGTCATGTACTATTATTCTCTAGACCTTAGATTGTCTTCAGGGCATGGAGGGTATTGATGGCTCCTGGTTCAAATAAGATCCACCTTGACCTCCTATCTTAACCCTTTCCCCTCTCTAGGGAGGTATATTTGATGTGCGTGAAGTGACAAAACTGTCCAAAGTATAGAAATGAATATAATTTTGATTCCGTGTTTCTAGTTAAATTCATAAGATATTTGAAATATTTTGAAAAGTTTTATATGATAATAATTTTCTAGTTTATCTTGGTTCAGCAAATAGAAGAAATTTCTAATTTAGCAATGTAATGTGCAATTTCTTCATAAATTGGTAAAAAAATCAGATGTTTGCTTACCTGCTACTCAATCTAGCCTTATCTATTGCTGAAGGCTCTTAGCAAGATCCACTTTCTCATCTACTTCTTACATCTGTTCCCTGCAGGGCAAGTTTCAGGCAATCAGTAAAGTGTCTCCTCATAGACTCCAGTGGTGAACTAGGTGGGCAGGGACCAGAGGCTCCGTATAAACTCAGCTGAGCTGGATGCTCCTGGAATCTCTGATGGCCTGGTCTGGGCTTTGGTCAACAGTTAACTTGGCACCTAATTAAGCAGAATAAACCTCTGTCTCCATAAGATAGAATATCCAGGGACTATTCTGCAGACTTGTGTGTGTTCTGGGTGTCCTCTGTTCCACCCTTTGGAGAAGAGCCCTGTGAATGGGGCAGCATAACTGTCACATTCAGTCCAGCCTCAGCCTCTGTGGGACCAGAGGAACCACCTCCTGGAAGCTACAGATAGAGCCTACTGCCTTGGGAAGCCCCTGAAGAGGGTTCTTGTTCAGGTCAGAAGGCATGCAAATCAACTCCAAGGAGATCTGTATTTATTTAACTCTAGGCCCCAATGGTAGAGTAGCCCTGGCCTTAACTACCAGCAACATTCCCTTGACCTTAGGTCTAGAAGCAGCAGATTCTGTGGAAACTACAAGATGAGCTTCCTGGTCCTGCTCCTCTGCACCCTGGTACTGGGATTTCAGGGTAAGTACATTTAATTCTTGCAGATCATGAACAGGAATTTTAACATCTGACACAGACATAATGTTCCCAAATCACACTGTAACATGTAGAGAAGTTTTAATTTAACTCTTATTAGTAAATTAAGGCAGAAGTGCACAGAGCACTGAACCCATCCTTGGCCTCTGTCCCTGTTCCCCTCTCCATGGCTTCCTCTCTTAAGAGGCTTAGCAGGGCCCTGCTCAGACTGTGAAGAAGTGACTTGTCCATTAGCCTCTCAGGATGGCGCTGTGCCATGCTGCGTCCTGTTGCATAACTGCCCTGGTCCCGAGGACACCAACAGTCATGTCTATATGAATTCTCATACATAGAGGAAGGTGGGAAGGCCAGAGGTACTAATGTTTGTGACATTTGACTTTTGCATGGTTCTTCTAAGGAATAGGGATAAGTCTTCAAGAGAGGTAACACATTGTGCTTCTTGGATGGGGTGTCCTCACAGGCTGCAGGGGGCAGATTGTCCTGACTCAGTCTCCAGTGACCCTGACAGCATCTCCAGGTGACTTTGTCTCCATCACCTGTAGAAGCAACATGGCGGTAGGTACCTCCATGGCCTGGTACCAACAGAGAGCCCAGGAGACCCCACGGCTGCTGTTTTTTGGGGCTTCTGCCAGGGCTTCTGGAACCCCTTCCAGGTTCCGGGGAAGTGGTTCTGCCACTGACTTCTCCCTCACCATCCATGGGGTGGAAGCTGAGGACTTCGGTGTGTTTTACTGCCAGCAGCACTTCAGCCGGCCTCTCACAATGACAGGTCCCCAAACAAATATCCTCTTTATGGGCCGGAGACCTTGCCTTGTTGCAAAGGCACCTGTTTCCTGCTGAAGCCACAGTTTGAGAGGAGTAAAAGGTCTACAGGGTCTGTGTCTAAGTTCTTACTGTCTGTGTTTTCTGAGCTGGTGAAGCAGGGGAAGGTTGAAGAGTTGTTACTTCACATTAAACCACATCTACAGAGAGGAGAATTGGGCAAGGGGATTGGAGGCAAGTTGTGGTTTAAACAGATGCTGAACATGGGTTAGTTTATTGCTTTTTCTTTTGTATATGGAAGCATAACAGAGCACCTCTATAACTTAAGAAATTGATACTATGATGTATTATTGTTAGTGAATCTGGGGTTTGCTGGAAGGTTTCTCTGCTCCTTTGCCTGGGTCACTTATGCAGCTGCAGTCATCTGAGTCAGTGGGCTGGGTGGTTACTGTTGGTCTCACTCATCTGCCTGGTGTTGGGGCTGGTTGTCGGCTGAGAGCCTCAGTTTTCTTCTTAGTGACATGCCTGAAGGAGGGGAGATGGGAGTAGTCCATCTCAGATTCAGGCACTTAAAAGAAAATTGTAAAAAAGTTGAAATGAATAATATAAGTTACTTTTGTTATCAACATGCACTGGCAGTTCTGAAAAATACTAGAAATAAAATAATTCTTCTCATGGAA
The DNA here is from genome assembly GCF_000181295.1 of Otolemur garnettii. Taxonomy (NCBI): domain Eukaryota; kingdom Metazoa; phylum Chordata; class Mammalia; order Primates; family Galagidae; genus Otolemur; species Otolemur garnettii. The sequence continues at coordinate 135,038 of NW_003852543.1, read as the reverse complement.
ATGACTATGCTCACTGCTCACCCCCAACCATTTCTCATGTCCCTGAACAGCCTTTACTCATGTCTGTAGTTGGTGCTGGCTAATGGCTGGTGCCTGAGTCTCCTCTATGTGACCTCTCATCTTCCCATGGGCTAGATCGGTTTTTTACCTTCCAAGGGTAGAGCTGGAAGGCCTCTGTGCTCTTGATCACAGTGTTGCTTTCTCCTCACTCTACTGCTCAAAGCAAGTCCAGAGACCACTCTAGATTCAATACAAAGAGAAATGAACTATCCTTTGTATTGGGGGATCATGTGGCAATGTTTTTCTAATCTATCATAAATGTCTTGATGTATACACTTAACAAGAGTGGTGCAGTATAAATGAATGGTTGCTATGTTCTGTGAATTGAGTCTTGACATAAGAAGTATACTTTATTCTCATCTTCCAGTTGATGTCACTAAAGAAGAGAGAGGTCAAGAAACGTTGTCAAAGTTCACCCAGATCATAAACCAGAATTCTAATCAGAAAATCTGCCTCACGGAAGCAGGGAGGGGTCTGACACGCAGAGGGATCCTGCAGAACTGGCTGATGGGACAATCTGCAAGAGGCCCTGCTGGACAGCAGCCATCTAGCTCCTCACAACACTTCCTGAGTACAGAACTTTGTCTCTTAACACCTATCGGTAGTTTCATTAATTGTTCTGAAGGTAATTTGTGTGATTAAGTTTGTGGCACTTCTAATAGCTAAGAATAAGATGAAAAAAGCTCCAGAAATGGAGCTTCCCAGATCCCATGGGAAAGATGATATGTCATATTATTGCAAGATGATGCAAAGAAATAAGACAATAACATGAAGGAAAACAGAGAAAACATTAGACTGAGGCCTTGGAATAAGAGCTGGAGACTTTCAGTTACTCACAAGAAGCCTAAATGGAAATGAGATGTCTCCTGCCTGAGCACCAGAAGGCAGAGGGAAAATTCTCAGTTAATAATGAACGATCAAGAGTGTTAGAGGCACTGGACACCTCATAACAAGCAAAAATGGAGCTTCCCAGATCCCAAATGTTTCCTCAATCTAACCCCCCACACTCCACCCCTGCCCCACCCTAGTGCAGCCCCCATTATCTTCCACCTAGACCACAGCCAAACTCTCCTTAGAGATCACCCACTTTGTCCCTTCACTTCCCTGCTGTCTATTCTCAAGCCAGCTGCCAGAGTAATCTTTGAAAAAGATGAATCATGGTTCTCCTAGGCTCAGAATCTTGCGCTAGATTCCACACCCCATCATATAGAGAAAAGGTCCAGGTCCTCTCAATGCCTACCAGTCCCCACCTGCCCTGGACCCTCCCTGTTACTTCTCTGAGAACTTCCACAGCTCTATCCTCTGACACATGGGACTCCAGCCTCCTGGTCTCTTGGCTCTGCCCTGAACAAGCCTGCACAGTCCTGCCCTTGAGCTCTGTTCTCTCTGGTCCCTTAGAGATTATGTTTTTCCTCAAGCCCCTACTGAGCTCTCTCCCTCACCTCCAAAGTCAACCCAGAGCATCTCTTCTTAATGATTCCTTTAAATGTGTCCACACCACACCCTGCTGCTCACTATTGCAGGAAGCACTTTTCATTACTGACATTACATAATTTATTTCTTTGTGATTTTGGACTTTATAGCATGACGCTCTGTAATAAAATTTAAGCTTCAGAGGGTCAAGGGTGTTTGCCTATTTTGTGCATGTATTTCAATGAAATGTAAGTTCCTGCACGCAGTAGGTGCTCAGAGTGGGAACTTCTTCCCTAGAATTTTGCATATCTAGAAGTGAGAGAGAATTGTAAGGAGCGGATTAAACTGTTTGTTAAGCTGACAGTGTTGTCTTTGTTTTCTGTGTTCCTTTCTCATTCTCAGTCTTCAGGAAATAAAAAAGAAATCATAATTCTAAGTCCTTGATTTATGTACTTACGTTATAATTTAGGCCATATTTTCCAAAAGATTAAAACAATGATACAACATTATTACATTATAGTTTATCATATTACATATATAATATGGTAAGTAATAATATAAACTATACTATCCCTGACTACTGTAAATATATTGACTCTCTAGTTAAAAGACAAGATTTATTAGATCATGTCAGGAGTCAGTAGATATTTAAATATTGAGAGTCACAAAGAAAAATTGAGTATACCATATAGCTATTTATATAAAAACAGAAAAAGCGAATTTCAACAAATTTTATTAATGAATTCAAGTAGAATGCAACCCAAAGTGTTTCTCAGCCTGTCCAGGGGAACATCACTCCCAACACATCTGCATGATTCTGAGGAACACGTGGGAACTCCAGATGGGACTTTTATTCTGATAAGGAGTGTGAACAGAGAGCTTTCCAGAACTGTTAAAGGGGGAAGGTCCTGAGTCTGGGTGGAGGGATGCCCTGTGCAGACTGAGGTGGGATGGAGGATGGAGGGTCACCAGGGATTGCTCCTTGCCTGGTGGGCAGCACCGTCATCTGTCTGCAGGGAAGCGGTACCACCCACACTAAGGGGTCTGAGCCTGGGTTCCGCTCACCCGTGAAGGTGTGGTCGTCTTTGCATCCACAGTGCTGGGCATAACTGAGCATTGCCCTTTACTGGTTCTTGTAAAGAATGAGGTGGCATCAGGGCTCACAGAAACAGTGACTAACCTGCAAAGGGAAGTTGTGTCCGATCAATGACTCTTTCCAACCAGCTACAATCAATCACAAGGGAGATATCCAGCCACTTTGGGGAAAGAAAGACAGAAAAGAGATCATGGGCATTTATTTTATTTCTAACAGTCTTGGGTCAAATGCCATCTGCCTGAGTTCATGAGATTGGTGAGGCAAGAGGACATGTGGGTTAAATCCTTCCCCCCTGGCTGAGCCAATGGCCTTTTCTGGCCTGATTATGTATGTGGGCCTGGGCTGCTCAGTGCAGAGCAGAGGAGGAAGGTGGTCTCTGCAGCTGGAAGCCCTACATGACCACCCCAGATGCTCTCCATGTCCCTGCAGCCACCCTGCTATCCAAGTATAGATCAGTGCCTGAGTCAACGCTCTGGGGCAGGGCTGCTCAGGTAGGGCCTGGAGGTACCCTGGCTTGGGCCAGCTTTTCTGCCTTTTCTCACACTTACTCTGTGTGTCAGTGAAAACTCTCTCAAGGTTGTTTGTTCCTGGGACCTGACCACTCTTCTTGGCAAGCACTGGAAGCTCAGTGTAGATCTACTGTCCTGGTCTTATTGGAATAACAGTGGGTATAATTTAGATTACATTGGCAAATTGTTCATTTCCAATTCCAGACACCACTGCAGAAGCTGTCTCCAGTCTCCCTGTCTTTGTCTCCTCATGAAAGAGCCACCCTCATTTGTGGGGCCACAGCATTGGCACCTCCGCACCTTGGTACCAGCAGAAACCTGGGCAGACCCCCAGGACCCTCATCTATGGAACATCCATCAGGGCCCTGCACATCCCAGCACGTCAGGTGGAAATGGGTTGTGGGTCTGGGACAGACTTCTTTACCCCCACCATCCTCAGTAGCCTGAAGTCTAAAGATCTTGCACTTCATGTTATCAGTGTGGTGGATGTGCCCCACAGTGAGTCAACGTGAAGCAAAACCCTCCAGGAACCACAGCTGGTTTTTTTTTTTTTTCCCTGAAATCATCTGCTTCCTTTCTGGGCACCTCCTGTGGTAGCAGCTCAGTTTTAGCATGTTTGCCTTTTGCCTGCACTTTCCTCTACTTTCCTTCGGTGTGGTGCTGTGCCATCGCCCACCTTCCTTTCCTCTGTCTCCTTCCCTTCCTCCCTTGTTCCCTCCTTTCCTTTCTCTTCCCTCCATCATAAATAAACTTTTTACTTCTATCTATTCTAACATTTATGTGAGAATGCTCTCTCCCCTATGCCATGAGCACTTAGTGAGCTCCCAAACCCAAAATTATGTTTTGTAACACCCAGGGAGAAGCCTGTTCTTTGCAGATGAATCTGCTACCCTGGTCTGTCGTCAGATATCTGGGGACACTGGGTCTGTGCTGAGTTACTGAGATGAGCCAGCCCTACAGCTGTGCCCAACTTGCCCACCCTCTGCTGATTTGCATGTTCCCAGGCCACAACCCTTGCCCTGAAGACTTATTAGCATGCTAGTCACACTCTGTGCAGGAGTCCGTCCCCATCAGGACACAGCATGGACACGAGGGCCCCCACTCAGCTCCTGGGCTTCCTGCTGCTCTGGTTCCCAGGTAAGGAGAGAGAACACCAGGGATTTACTCAGCCTGTGTGGTCAGTCCTGCTTGAGTCCTCAGAGGTGTCCTCTTATGATTAATTTTATGAATGTTTGTGTCTATGTTTCCCATCTCAGGTGCCAGCTGTGCCATCCAACTGACCCAGTCTCCATCCTCCCTGTCTGCATCACTAGGAGACACAGTCACCATCACTTGCCAGGCCAGTCAGGGCGTTAGCAATTATTTACACTGGTATCAGCAGAAACCTGGGAATTCGCCTAAGCTCCTGATCTATTCTACATCCAATTTGTACCCTGGGGTCCCATCAAGGTTCAGAGGCAGTGGGTCAGGGACAGATTATTCTCTGACCATCAGTGGCCTGCAGGCTGAAGATGTTGCAGATTATTACTGTCAACATGGTTATGGTACCCCCACACAGTGTTACAAGCCTGAACATAAACCTCCCAGGGAAGCAGGTGTGTGAGGCTGGGCTGCCCCAGCTGCTCCTCCTGAAAGGATTTCTGAAAAGCAGCCCTGCTCTGAAGGTCTCTGCATAGTTTTGGTAGAAGGGACCTGAGAGGCTCCAAGGTGCCCTATGTCTCTCTCCTTCTCCTTGTCCTAGCAGCACAGACTGCCAGTGCCTCTCCTGATCTCACTAGGGAAAAAGGTGATTATACCTTTTACAATATAATCTCTCTTTTATGGTATAATTTAGTCTCTGTATGGCATCAGTGGAAGTTATACTGTACAGGAGAAGCCACTCTAGATATTCCATCTAGGATACTATTATGTACAAGGCATAGGAGTCTAAACTCTGGTGTTTAAATGAGTGGCCTGGGGATATAGTAGTCAAAGATGGGAATACTAGAAAGTGGGGATACCCTGGTCTTCCCCAGAAGCCAGAGGACATCTTCCCTGGAACTCATAGGCTGTGTCACCATATGCTCCTTGGACTTGTCTGGGAAGCCTGGGGCAGGGGTGCTGATGCTCTCAGCTGCCTGTAGCACCTGGCCAGGTGAGTCAGCAGTTCCCATGTGTGTTCTTGTGTCTGGCTGCAGGTGCTGGTGGATAGTATAGAATTCTCCTCTTCCAAGTTCCAAATCTCAAGAAGGGTCCCCTCATTAAGCAACTCTACAGGAAGCCAGAGAAAGAAAATAATCTCTACCTAAGGTGCTTCCAGAATGATGATGATGATGGGGAACTGTCAGCTGATGTCACATGGTCAGTATTTTTTGGCTTTCAGAATTTTGTGAGTTAGTTTATGGAGGTCTGAGATCTTAGCAAGATGCATTTATGGGGTTCAGGGTACTGCTTCGATATACAATGTGAAATGTTTACATTGAACCAAGTAACACATCCATCATGATTATACTCATTTATTAATAATTTTGAAATGTACCATTGTATTGTGCACATTAGGTGAGGTCCCCCCAGATACCCTCCCTTATCCCATATCCTCCCTCCCCACCCTTCTCTCTCCTCTTCCCATCTACTTTATGGACTATACTTAAAGCTGAGGACCGCATTATCTCTCTCTCTCTATCTCTATATAGCAGTCATTTGATAAAAAAATAACTTTCTTGACTATAAATACATATAATACGGTGGGCCTAACTTGGCCCCACACAACACCCCCCCTCCCTGCCACATCCTCTCCTGAAACAAAGACCACAAAGGGCCTAGCTAGCCCTGCCCCTAAAACTCCTGCCATAAGACCCCTAGCCCAATAGAATTTCCAGGCCAGCAGTGGAACTTTTCTACTCCTACAGCCAAATAAAAAGCTGTCTCAAACTGTGCTCTGCACAGATGCCATCTTTAGCTCTGCCCACGTGGGTTTCTTTCACTTTCCTTAGACCTGGCCTGAGTTTCTCCATTCTCCAATCTTGTTTCTGGCTATCCACCATAGGCCTTTCAACACACACACACATACACACGCATGGTTAGGACATATCTCAGGGTGATTTTGATTTACATTTCTCTCATAATTAGCAATGATGAACATTTTTTCATGTATTTGTCGGCCATTCATCTATCACTTTCAGAGAAGTTTCTGTTCAAGACTCTTGCCCAAATGGGGTTGTTTGCTCTTTTCTTATTGATTGATTTGAGTTCTCTGTAGATTCTAGTTATCAACCCTTTGTCAGATTCATGACGTGTAAACATCTCCTTTCTGAAGGCTGTTTGCTTTAGTTGTTGCACCCCATGGAAGAAGCATGGAGAATTCACAAAGAACTAAAAATTGACCTTCCATTTTCATTACTAGGTCTCTACCCAGAAGAAAAAAAATCTTTTTACCATAAGAACATTTACAGTGGAATGTTTATGGTGGCTCAATTCACGATTGCTAAGAGGTGGTAGCACCCAAGTGCCTATCAACTTGAGAATGGATTAACAAACTGTGGTATGTGTATACCATGGAGTACTATTCAGTCATAAGAAAAGATAGAGATTTTATGTCTTTGTGTTTATTTGGATGGAGTTGAAACGCATTCTTCTTAGTAAAATATCACAAGAATGGACAAACAAGTATCCAATTAGTATCCATACTAATATGAAACCAATATGTAAACAACTACATGCTCACACAAAAGGAAAACTCAAGTATAATCCAGTGAGGGAGAGGGGTGGGGAGAAAAAGGGGAAAGGGGAAGTGGGTGGGTGATTGGCAGCTTCTCACCTAATGTGCACAATGTGAGGGTTTTCAGCACCACCTTGGGTTAGAGGCTCACATACAACTTGCACTTTACCTTAGAAATGAAAACAATGCAACTTAAACATTTGCACCCTTATATTAATCTGAAGTGAAAAAAATGCATCAGGTTACAGTGTTTAATGTCCATGCATTATTTGGAATGGGACAAGATATTAAGTTATATAAGATGTGATAAGCCAAGGGTGAAGGTTGTAGTTCCCTGGGGTGCTCAAGTCATAAGAAAATAATATAGAAGCAGCAATTAGGAATAAATGTTCTAATACTGCAACCCTATATCAAATTAATAACCTGCGGACTTCTATGCAGAAGATTATAGAAAAATAAATAAAACTGCATGAAAAAATATTAAATGAAATCAGAAGAGAATTGAAAACTAAGAGGAACTAGTTTTTAATTTATTATACAAAATGGATAATATATCAATATATGAAAGTCTTTATAAAAGTTATGCAAAAGGGAAAATGGGGAAAAAGACCCATAATATGAAAAGAAAAAAAGACACAAACACCTGTGAAAATAAGCACAAAAAAATTTCAACTTTGCTAATAATTAGAGAAATGACAATGAAAACTACTTAGAGGTAGCACCCCCACCTGTCAGTTTGGAGAAAATTAAGAGAAAAAGAACTCTGGAGCCCATTTTTAAACAGATTTATGAAGAAATAAGCAGTTTCATTAATAGCTTGTTGGGACAGGAACTAATACTTCCCCTTTGGAGGAGAATATGAGGGTATCTGTAAACCAGCATTAACATTTAACTTTTGACCCATCATCCATTTTGCAGAAATTTTCCTGAAGATATTCCTTCAACAGCAATAGAAAAGTACACATGCAGAAGTTATTCACTGAAGCATTGTTTAGAATCACAATATTGAAAGCATTCAAAATGTCCATCCATAAAATTGTAGTTGGAAAAACTATGGCATCTCCCTATAATAGAGTACCTCTCAGCTGTATAAAAAGGAGGGTGATCTCTATGAACTGAAATGGAGTGATTACCAGGTATATTAATAAATAAAACAGCAATATGCAAACAGAAATCTGTATGTGCTATTATTCATATGAGGAAGCAGGGGGCACCCAACACACAAACAAGCAAAATCTGGAGGGATAGACCAGAGGTCCTTGGGAGAGTCATGAGAGGGAGGAGTTGAGGCAGAGGGAGGGCAGTGGGTGAGAGGGGATTGGACTAGTGTCACATGGGTCACTTCTCTGGGTACAATTGTTCTGCTTGTGAATATTTGAGTCTTTGGAGGCCATATTAGTATTTCAATATTCGATATAAATAAATAACTAGAATCAACAAAGATAAGAAAAATTGGAGGGAATATAAACAAAAGCAAATGAAACCAAATGCACCACAAATAAACAAAATAACCAGGGGAATGGCTAGATAATTAAAGGACAAATGTAAATAACCTTGGGATTTAGTATTGTGTCTATTTTCAATAGGACTAAAGGCAAAATAATTGTGAATGTCGTGCTTGAGTTAGTAGCTCTGATTGCCACAGGGGCACAGGTATGTACAGCTGCACATTTTCCATTCTTCTTCCCAGGGGATGGCTCAATGGGATTTTCCTCCTGAGTTTAGAACATGGGGTCTCTGTGGTTTGACAGGTAGTGAGGCTCCAGGGCTACTTCTGTCCAGTGGAGGATTATGCTCTCTGCTGGCTCCCTGGGCAGTGCTTCTGTATAATACAGCTGGGGGCATCCAGGGTGTTTCCTGGGAATTATACAAGGTTGTAAAATCAATCTCTCTCTCTCTTGCTTTTCCTTCCTTCATTCTTTTTTTTGTCAAGTTATGAACTGAACAGCAGTATAGTGCCTACCTCACATTTGGGGCTCAAGACATATTTATGGAAAAATGTGTAATAATGAAATTCTATTTAAAGTTTCTAAGATAAACTCAGGGATCAGAGAGAATCTCGGTGAGCACTAAGCCAGTCTCTGGAGTGATTTAGGTCAGGGTATGTGGTGATCTGGGACTATGTGTAAACAATAAAATGTGGATGTGGATGAATTTAATTGTGATTTATTATTTCACAAGTCACAAAGTACTGGCTTTGGGCTAAAAGATGGAGGATCACTCATTCTTTTTTTTTTTTTTTTTTTTACATAAAACATGGAAGCTGGACAGAGCTAGACCTGGGAAAGCTCTGGGGAAGAGAGGACAGAGTTGAGTAACCCAGGGAACTACATGAGGGACCCCTTCTAGCCCCCAACTAATACAGGTATCATGGCCTTTTCTAGAACCAGGAAGTAAAGTAGCCAACAAAGACACGGCTGTCACCCTTCATACTCTTCTGTGGGTTTAAATCTCCACAAAAATACAGGACATACTTGGTTTAGAGAAGAAGGAAGAGGATGATCCTACCTCCATAATCATTTTGCAGACACCACCCTCCCTGGTAAGATTACCAAATGGAGTGTTGCTTAAATATGCCCATAAATAAGACTTAAAACCCGGTTTTCTGTGGAGCTTTATTAGCCCTGTCCTCCTAAGACACACAGAGAGCTGAGGGAGGCCGGTGGGACAGACAAGAGAGAAACTGTCCCCAGGTTCTGACTGGGAGGGGGCAGCAAATGCATGATACATGCCCAGACTAACTGAGTCTTTGAGGACCCCAAGTCTGAGGACTCCACAGTCACTGCCTTGCTATTAGGGTGCTGTGCAGCTAAGTATGGTGTGGCCTCCTCAGCACTTGGATACTGCACATGGAGGGGAAATCCCAAGGCATAGACTATTGGCATCTAACTGAAAACTACACATCATTATCTTTTTTTTTTTTTTTGAGACAGGGCTTCAAGCTGTCCCCCTGGGTAGAGTGCTATGGTTTCACTGCTCACAGCAACCTCCAACTCCTGGGCTCAAGTGAGTTTCCTGTCTCAGCCTCCCAAGTAGCTGGGACCACAGGTGCCGGCCACAATGCCCGGCTGTTTTTTGGTTGCAGCCATTATGGTTTGGCGGGCCTGGGCTGGATTCGAACCCGCCACCTTAGGTGTATGTGGCTGGCGCCTTAGCTGCTTGAGCCACAGGCGCCAAGCGCATACATCATTATCTAATGTGACCACACATACATAGTACCTGGCATCCACTTATGATCTCTTAAAGGCATAAGAAGACAATATGTATGAAAATGTGCAAAAAGAATTTACACATCATCCTACAAATGGCAATGTCAAGTTACAGAAAAAACCCTCAGGATTCTCCCATATTTGGCCACAAAAGGGGGCCTATCACATGCACAACATTGACCCCAGAAGGGGCTCTGTGTCCCTGATAATTATGGCCAGGAGACTACACTGATTTGGGCTATTACTATTTTTTCATTATCACCACTTCTTCATTCCATTTCTGAGTTGAATCATTTCCAGCAATAATTTTATATGTCTCTCTGCTACCTTTTCATCTGGAAAAACACAGGGCCATAAGGATAAATATCACGCATCAGAACTCCAAGGGTATTTAGCTGAAAAATAGTTCTCTCTATCACATAGTGTCAGCAAAGCAGAGTGTAATTCTTGGTAAACGAACCTAGAAGAAAATACATACTACAGAGAATTGTGAGTGTGGGGTCTGTCTGATAAAGAAAAGGAGTGAGGACCATGTCCTCAGATTTTGGTCTGGTCACTGAGTAGCACCAGGAGAATAGGGATCCTGGTATCTTCATGCAGGCAGGAGAAAGGGCAGCACCTTTGGGTCTTCCCACGGCCAGTAGCCACGGACTAATAGACACAGAGTTCATGCCCACATTTGCTCACCTTCACAGCCACCTCCTGCCCCCAGAGTGAGGGTTGACCTGATCTGTCATCCCAGATCTGCAGAAACTGTAGCCACAGTCTGTCAATGAATGTGAAAAACAGTGGCTTTGGTTAGATGTATAGCATCTTTTGTGTGGAAAGGATTTCGGAGTTGCTACTACTTGCCTTTTTTCCCTGTTAACACCTTCTTCAAATATTTCTTCTTTTACATATTTTTCTCCAAAGCCTAAGTCAGGATAACTCTATATATTCACATCTGGCTCGTCCTTCTCTTATAGTCACTCTCTGCCGTCTACCTTCTCCTAGGGTTTTACCTTTCACAACAACCAAAAGACAATCCACTGATCACTCAGATAACAAATGGACGTTGGAAAAATACCTACTTTGAGACCTAAGTAGCAGGTCAATGTAATCACATATTCTTGAACTGTGGCTCCGGCATTTCTGATTCTTGGGAATCGTGTCTCATCAGTGTGAATCCTGGGGTGGCACCCATATAGTATCTCATCCTCCCAAGTTGGAAGTAGGAAAGAGAATTTTGTACCTCTCCTCTTGATTTCTGAAGTGTCCTAAGTGGTGGAGAATGTGATCTATTTGTGCAAATAGTTGACTTAGTAAGGGCTGTGCAGTGGTGGACACCACCATGTTTTGATAAATCTGGCTCATTTTTCCTTTCTCTAGATTATCAATATTCCAGTGGTAAATGGCTCTCACAGAAAAATGTGTTATCTAGCAGTGAACATAACTTATTTCTTCAATATTATCTATTGGGCAACAAACGTTATTTGGATCTAAATTCTGAGAAAAAGTTAAGACAGAATCAGATAGGGTCTCAGTCTGCTTGTGCTGCTATAAAAAGAAAATATCCTCACACTGGGAAACTTATAAGTAACCAGCATTTATTTCTCACTGCTCTGGAGTGGGGAAGTCCAGGATCAAGAAAGTCGCAGAGTCAGTTTCTGTGAGGCTGACTCTTTCTGCGTTTTAGATGGAAGAAATTAAGGAAATTAAGGAAGCATATAAAGCCAATGCAACATGGGATCCTGGAGTTTTACCCTGAAACATAGAAAAGACAACATTGGAAAACTCAGTGAAGTTCAAATAGGAATATAAATTAGCTAGTAGATTTGAATTAACATTAATTTTTAATTTTAAAATGGTCAAAGAAAAAAAGTCACTATTCTATATTTAGCTAAACTATCCTTCAAAAAAAAAAAGACAGGAAACCATGACCCAGCAGATATGCCCTAAAATAAATCGAGCAGAAATTCTTCAGAATCACAGTACGAGACAACTGACAGTTACCTGGATCCTTAGGGTGGAATGAAGGCCTCAAAATAGAAAAAAAATGAGAAGTTAACAATTTAAAATAAATGCCTACCTTGATACACATGACTTCCAAGTTCAGGTAAATCAAACTATTGTGATAGATGAAAGAAAGATGGAGGCATCTGTGGAATTTCAAAGAATTTATACTTTTACCTAAATAGCAACTATGAGTACAACATTATTCAGTTGAACAATGAAGATTTGCCCCCCCCGCCCTTTCCCCTGTGCCTGTTATTCCTCTTTAATAAAAACAAAAAACCAACCAAACAAACAAAAAAACACCAAACCAAAAACACATGATCAAAGAAATGAGAATCATGAAATATTTAGTGAAGCTCAGCCATATGAAATAGAAGAGAAAAACCAAGTTAATAAATAGAAGGAAACATTTCATTATGTCCTTTCTACCAATTAGGCAGCATAGATTGTTAGTACCTTGTTCTGAAGCATAGAGACATTCACTGTCTTGCTTACAGGAGAACCCCCCC
>NW_003852543.1:120884-122461 GCF_000181295.1 Otolemur garnettii | reverse complement strand
TCCCTTGGGAGTCTGAGATAAAAGCTCAGCTCTGACCTTGCCTTGACTGATCAGGACTCCTCAGTCCAACTTCTCACAATGAGACTCCCTGCTCAGCTCCTGGGGCTGCTGGTGCTCTGGGTCCCTGGTAAGGACCCAGAAGGAGATGAGGAGGGGGAGTGGGATGGGAAGGGGGGCTCTGGACCCCATTGCCTCCTGTGTGTGCTCTGTCCACATGTTAGATGTGCATGTCTTGTCCCCCAGGATGCAGAGTGTGAGGTTCAGATCTGAGAAAGTGAGGGAGATTCCAGAAGGAGCAAGGACCTGTGCTCTAGTGAAGACTGACAGAGACAGGGAGGATAGTGGATAGTGAGTGTGACTTCTAGAGACTCCTTTGTGTCATGAAAATATCTGTTCCCTTTTGAAATGACATATTTTGGGGGTCTGATTCTTAATGACAGAAATTGATTTGGCATGAAAGAAGTAAGAAGAGAAACTTAAGAAGATCAAGTACAACCACCTTGCATTTCTCTCTCTTTCTTCCAGGATCCAGTGGGGATGTTGTGATGACCCAGACCCCACTCTCCCTGCCCGTCACCCCTGGAGAGCCGGCCTCCATCTCCTGCAGGGCTAGTCAGAGCCTCCTGCACAGTAATGGAAACACCTATTTGCATTGGTACCTGCAGAAGCCGGGCCGGTCCCCACAGCTCCTGATCTATGAGGTTTCTAACAGGCACTCTGGAGTCCCAGACCGGTTCAGTGGCAGTGGGTCAGGGACAGATTTCACCCTGAAGATCAGCAGGTTGCAGGCTGAGGATGTTGGGGTTTATTACTGTGCACAAGGTACACAGTGGTTTCCCACAGTGGTACAGCCCCGAACACAAACCTCCCTGCTGGGTGGCCCAGCTGCCCACCAGTGTTGTTTGTCTGGTGAGCAGACATGATAGCCTGAGTTATGGGGAACCAAGGGGAACTGGTTGCATGTGACTGCCGTGGACCATGAGGGCCACAGCTATACTACAGACAGAAATAGGACCTGTGAATTGGGACCTTGGTCTGAAAGAACTTGAGGAGAATGGAGGGGGTTCAGATGCCCTATGACAACCAGATAGGACTGAAGAGAAAGTGAATGAAATCCCTTCCTAATCTTCCCTGCCTGGCCTGCATTTATTTTCAATTAAATCCATTCAGCGTAACAGTTTTCAACACTAAGACCTTTTCTAGGTTTTATTTTGGTTGAATAGTTACTGGTGCACATGCAGCTAGACAGGGTTAGGGATATAGTCTCTGTTCCTGCCCCTCCATGAACCTTCAACCCCCTCCACCTCTTTGTAAGTGCAGGTCTGTGTAATAAAGAGGCAGGCCCAGCATTCACACTACTGTTTCAGGGAGTACCCAAGTAAAAGTGTGCACAATTGGCTCTTGACTACTGGATGGACTTTGTTAAATCTATTTAAAGTCAAAGGTCTGTATCAAAAGCCTTACCTCAGTCCCAGTCACAGCATGTTGACATATAAAGGGAGATTTAAGAATTCCAAATCTGGATTGTAGCAATAAATAACCAAGTTTGTAAGAATTAGGAAACATACATTTGTATG
>NW_003852543.1:109454-120775 GCF_000181295.1 Otolemur garnettii | reverse complement strand
AGGAAGGACATGAGGTGCAGTCAGCTGTTGGTACAGTGCCCAGCTCTGCTGCTCACATTTGTTGGGGTGGGGATCCTGGTGGTGTTTGGTTGGAGCTACAAACCCTGATGGAAACTCACATATGTGTCTTGGAAAGACTCACAGCATTGATAGTCCCTGACTGGTCCTCAGGGTATGTCCTGATGCCACTGCAAGCTTGTGGGGAAGTCCTGAATCAATGTGGGCTCTAGGGCCTTAGTGACTGAAAGGTTAGTGACGTTCCCATCCAGATGTACCTTAGGTCAGGCTCTCATTCCTAGTCATCCCTGTAGGTACAGATGTGCTTGAAACAGTAGATTCTGCCAGTATATTATATGTGGACATGACTTGAAAGAGGATAGGCATTTAGGAGAGACTTTGTATTAAAATAGTTCAGAGGTTGACCAGGGCAGAGCTGGGGTTGGGGAGATCAGCAGGAGATGTGGTGACATGAGCCCAAGGTCCGTGTCTGAGACACACACAAAGGACAGTCAGTGCAGCATGAGGGGACGGAACCTGTGGGAATGCAGGAGGTTTGACTGTACCTGCCTGGTCCAGCCCCAGGCACTGTTCCTTACCTAGCCCTTAGCAAATGTCCCAAGGGGAAATCCAGCCTGGTGCTGAGGATTCAGCCCTTGTCCAGTCTGTTAAGGCAGCTCTGTGCACCTGCCAGGCTCAGCTGGATCCTCTTCCCAGTAGAATTCTCTGCCTAGGCTGAGTCTGACTCTCCAACAACTCTCGACTTTGGTCAATGTCACTAAAGGTCACAGTGACAGAACATATCTCCTCTACAAAGTGCATTTCCTCACTGGATTTGTAGGCCATCTATTCTTTATTTCTTCTAGAGTGCTCAGATGGTATCACAAACATGGCTTAATTTACTTTGTGTTTTCTTCTGAGTTTGTTACCGTTTCTTTGCTTGTCTTCTGAGATCTACTACATTGTTACCAAAAATGAAAGTAATTTTAACATTTACATTAAATTACAATGGGGAATGCCACCTTGTTATTGAGGTATAAAACGTTCATGTCCAGAACAATCAATAAATGCTGGTGACACGATCATATTTATGTAGGGAATGAAGGAAAAACAATGGTGAAGAAATGATGATGACCACGTCAGAGTTCACAACACTTGCTACTAAATATGACTTACACATTCCAGTAATAAATACACGGGGTCTTAGGCTTTAAATTTGCCACCTTTAAACAAGTGGTCTAATGATAATTTGATCCAAGAAAGTACCTACCAATTGTGGTGATATTTCACGACATAAGTAAATAAATGTTTGAATTAACAAAAAAGGAGTCCTATATTCTATTTGAACATTTAGGACAGTGGTGACATCTTGAACCTAAACATGCTTCTAGAGGATACAAGTCAGTGGTGTTACTGGCAGTGTCTAATACCCAGTACCTGTTATACTGGTCATGTTCATAGACTTACATGAATCTCAGAATTGAACCCTTAATCTTATAATAACCAAAATGTTTTCTAAATTCCCTTGGTCTTCAGCCAAGTGACTGGTTTGTTGAGGAGAGGAAGCATGTTGTGTTCTCTACAGGATCTAGCCTAGTTATGGGTGCACTAGGATCTGCTTCATTCATACCTGTGCAAAGACCCAGAGTCAAGACTTACTGGGACCATGTATCTAAATCCTGTAAGAGGCTATGTTGTAAATCTGCCAGTAGATGGGAGGCAAAACCCACAATAAACAAAAGGAGCTTCCTGATCTCAAAAATACTGGCAGAGTAATAGTGTTAGTGCCCAGTTATCAATGTAGAGCCCTTAGGCTGGCATGAAATCACATGTGTGACATGGGACACTTGGGGGGAGCTGCCACTGTGCTGAGATGTGTGCAGACCCCCTCAGTGACCCACCGAGACGGAGAGTCCAGTCTGGACTTTCTCCACTGCCCTGGTTGTGTTCCCAAAGCCCATCTGCTATAGACTTAGTGGTATTTCACAAATTCCTATTTGTAGCTTGAACCCCCAATATGGCTGTGTTTGGAGGTAGAGCCTATACAGAGGTGATTAGGGTTTAATAAAAGCATATGGGTGGAGCCCTTATTCAGGAGGATTAGTGTCCTCATAAAAGGAGACACTACAGACCTCACCCCCCACCCACCCTCCAGTCATGCACTGAGGCAAGGCCACAGAAGGACCTGGTGAGGAGCCGGCATCTGCAAACCAGGAACACGGTCCTCATCAGACACTGAAACTACTGGACCTTAACATTGGAATCCCCATGTTTCTAGATTATTGGATATAAATTTCTGTGGTTTAGATCCCCCGGCCTTGGGTAATCTGGAGTAGCAGAGTGAGCAGATTCACATCTCACTGTCCCCACCCTCCCTGAGCAGAACCCTTGCAGACATGGGAACCCAGCTTTGTTCCTCTTCCTCCTGCTGTTCTGATTCGTGGTGAGGAAGGAGGACTCAGGCTCATCCTCAGCTTTTCTGCATTAAACATGAACTTTCCCTGAAGATTGAGTTGTTGGCCAGTTTGGCTTTCTGATCAGAACTGTGTAAGGACAAATGAGCTCCTTTTTGTATTAATATTTGGGGGTGTCCATGTTTGTTTCCCACTTAGGTAACAATGGCAACCTTGTGAGAACTCGATCTCCAGCCCACCTCCCTGTATCCCAGGAGAGAAGGTCACTGTCCCCTGCAGTGCTGGTCAGAGTGTGAACAGCCTAGAACCAGCAGAACCCATGACTGGCTGTGAGCTCCTGCTAGGTGTCTCCCAGACATGATGCCTCCCCAGGTCAGGGCTCGTGGGCCTAGAAAAGGTCACCCTGGCCATCAGCAGCTGAGCTGCCTTCAGGGGCACCTGTCGCCTTTTGGCAAAAGCCACCCTCAGTTTGTGTCTCTGTCTGGGGTTACTCAGGATCTGGAGCCTTCTCAGGGGAGCAGGCTAGTGACAGTTCCGAGATTATGTCCTCTCTCCTCTTGAATTCTCCCACCTATTCTATGGACACCTCTAGACTATCTCATGGGTGTAACAGACGGGGGGCTTCAGAGTGTCTTTCCCACCTCCTACTCTGAACTCTTGATGCCATATTCTCCCCTCATGCAGGGCCATCCCATATTCAGAGCTACAACCTTTGTTTTTTTCACATCTGGCCCATGGTAGAGTCTGTAGCTCTGACTCCTCTCCCTGAATTCCTGTGGATGGGCCATTGAGGGTAGTCATGGTTATTGGAGCCCAGAAAGGAAAATCTCACATACTCAGAAGCTTGTGCATGGGGAACACAAGGCCCATTGTGCACAGAGTCTGAGCAGCCACATGAGCCATGACAGCTGGTCAGGGACACAGCCAGGGTGAGAGACATGGCCCTGCCAACTTCCCTGGAGTTTCTTGTAATGTGACCATGCGGCCACTGAGCAATGTACGTGTGCTGCTCTATTTGATGGAGCCACGTGGGGAGGGTCTGCCCACACTGAGCTCTGGGGACAAATTGTTCCTCCACATGGGCTCAGACCCGCTGCCTGTCCCCCAGTACCTGCTGCTCTGTGATTCTCAGGTCCCCTCAGGGCACTCAGTGTTCTTAGCAATGGTTGGGTCCTGCTCGGCCTTCAGGGAACGGGGTGGGGGGGGGATCCTGAGATTCCTGACCCTCAGGCTGTGCAGTAGGGAAGGGCTGTGGGGTGTGACCCCTATTGCTGC
Source organism: Otolemur garnettii (assembly GCF_000181295.1). NCBI lineage: Eukaryota > Metazoa > Chordata > Mammalia > Primates > Galagidae > Otolemur > Otolemur garnettii. The sequence goes on along the minus strand of NW_003852543.1, from coordinate 117,089 downwards.
CTCTAAATGTTCATACTGCATTTATATTTAAAATCATATGTTATAGTAGATATTAAAGTTCTATCTGTTAACAGAGCAGACAAGTGAATTTTTTTCCCCACACCCCGTCTCTCTTGTACCTCTCCCTTTTCAAAATACTTCATGAAAGAAGTATCCAAAGCCTTCAAATGCAGGTATTGCGAAGCTGCTTATAAGTTTCAAAGAAAAATGAAAGTTTGAGTGGGCCAAAACTGAGCAGGAGGAGGAGCACTTCGGGCTGGAGGAGAAGGGGAGGGCATCATGGTAGCAGAGAGAAGTTGTGAGCCAAGAGCAGAGGGAGGCTGTGAGCCCAGAGCAGTGCTATCAGGGGCAGAGCCACCCTCAGGGGACCTGTGATCAGCAGCAAAGAATTGTTCCAAAGGAGCAGTCAGCAGGTCACATGTGTGAGGGAGATTTCCAAGCAGGGGGAGCCACGTCCACCACCTCTATTTGCAGCCCCCAGCCCCACCAGTGTTGTTTGTCTGGTGAGCAGGCACCATAGGGCAAGTTGTAGGGAACCTAATGGAACAGGTTGCGGGTGACTCCTGTGGACTATGAGGGCCACAGCTGCACCTAAGACCTCACACATAGGACTTGTCAGCTGTGATGGCCTTGGCCTGGCAGAACCTCAAGGAGAACGGAGCGGGTTCAAGTGCTCTCTGACAACACAACAGGACTGAAGAGAAAACAAATGAAACCTCATCCTAATCTTCCCTCCGGGACTGCGTTTATTTTTCAGTTGAATCCATTCAGCATAAGCTTTATCATGAAGTCTGACTCATGGCCATCCAACACTAAGGCATTTCCTAGATTTTATTTTGGTCGAATACTTACTGGTGCACATGCAGTTAGACTGGTTTAGTGACACAGGATCTGATTTTTTTTCCCTCCACACCTTCACACCACCCTACCCCTTTGTAGCACATGTCTTTATAATAAAGAGGCAGGCTCAGCATTGACACTGTGGTTTCAGGGAGTGCCCAAGTAAAACTGTTCACATTCTTGGCTCTTGACTACTAGATGGATTTTGTTAAATCTATTTAAAATCAACAGTCACATGTCAAAAGCCTTTGCTCAGTCCCTGTCACAGCATGTTGACATACAAGGAGAGGTTTCTGAATTCCAAATACGAATTATCAAAATAAATAACCAAATCTGAAAGCATTTGTATGCATATTGAACAGAATTGTGGAAAATATAAGATAATATGAGGTAATTTTTTGCCCCCTAAAAATAAGAATATTAGGATTGGGGCATCAGTAGAAAATAAGAACAGGAAAGATACAAGGTAGAGTCACATGTTGGTACAATACCCAGCTCTGCTGCTCATGTTTGTTGAAGTGGGGAGGCTGGTGGTGTTGGGCTAGGGCTACAAACCCTGAAGGAAAGTCACATGTGTGTCTTGGAAAGACTCAAAGCCTTGGTGGTCCCTGAGTGGCCCTCAGGCTGTGTTCTGATGCCACTGCAAGCTCGTGGGGAAGTCCTGCATCAAGCGGGGCTCTAGGGCCTATGTGACTCAAGGGTTAGTGGTTTCCATCCAGGTTCACGTGAAGTCACAACACACATTCCTAGTCATCCTGGTAGGTACGGGTGAACTTCTAACAGTTGATTCTGCCAGCATCTTATATCTTGAGATAACTTAAGAGAATGAGCATTCGGGAAAGATCTTGTATCAAAATAATTAGGATTAAATAGATTAAATCTTAATGAAGGACAGTCAGTGCAGCATTTGGGAGAAAACCCATGGGAATGCAGGAGGTTTGATTCTACCTCTTTGGCCCAGCTCTAGCCACTGCTTTTGGTCCAGCCTTCAGCAAATGTCCTAAGGGGAGATCCAGCCTGGTGCTGAGGGTTCAGCCATTGTCCAGTCTGTTGAGGCAGCTTAGTGCACCTGCTAGACTCAGCTGGATCATCTTTCTGGTAGAATCCTCTGCCTGAATCAAGCCTGACTCTCAACAATTCTCAACTTTGGTAAATGTCACTAAAGATCACAGTGACAGAACATCTCTCCCCTATGAAGATGAATTTCCTCACTGGAATTGTAGGTCGTCTGCTCTTCATTTCTTCTATAGTGTTCTGATGTCATCATAAACATGGCTTAATTTACTTAGTGCTTTCTTCTGAGTTTGTTGCACATTTTTGCTTGTCTTCTGAGATCTCCTACATTGTTACCAAAAGGGAAAGTATTTTTGATATTTACATTAAATTAGAATGTGGGAACACCACCTTTGTTATTGAGGTGGAAAACGTTCATGTCCAGAACAATCAATAAATGCTCATGACACAGTCACACCTATGTGGAAATGAAGGAAAAGCAGTGGTTGAAGAAATGATGATGACCACGTCAGAGTTCACAATCACAATTCTTGCTACTAAATATGACTTACATATTTTAGTAATGAGTATATGGGGCCATATGCTTTAAATTTACCACCTTTAAACAAGTGCTCTAATAATAATTTGATCCAGGACAGTACCTATCAATTGGGTGATATTTCGTGTTATAAGTAAATAAATGTTTGAATTAACTAAAAATGAGCCCTAAATTCTATTTGAACATTTAGGACAGTGGGGACACCTTGAAGCTGAATGTGCTTCTAGAGGTTGCAAGTCAGTGGTCTTAATGGTAGTATTCAGTACCCAGTACCTATTTCACTGGTCATGTGCATAGTCTTACATGAATCTCAAAATTTAGCCATTAATCTTTTCGTAACCAAAATCTAAATTCCCCTGGTCTTCTGCCAAGTGACTGGTTTGTTGAGGAGAGGAAGCATGTTGTGTTCCCTACAGAATCTGCCCTAGTTATGGGTGTACTAGGATCCACTTCATTCACACCTGTGCAAAGACTCACAGTCAAGACTTACTGGGACCAGATATCTAAAATCCTCTAAGAGGCTATATCTCAAATCTGCCATTAGGTGGGAGGCAAACCTCACAATAAACAAAAGAGATCTTCCTGATTTCCAAAGTACTGGCAAAATTATAGTGATAATGTCCAGTAATTAATGTGGATCCCCTAGGATGGAATGAGGTCTCATGTGTGACATGGCAGGAAACTGCCAGTGCACTGAGATGTGTGCAGACCAACTCTGTGTCCTCTGCTCTGAGACTGAGAGCCCAGCCTGGCTTTTCCCTGTTGTCCAGTTATGTTCTCAAAGCCCATCTGCTATAGACTCAGTTATGTGTCACAAATTCCTATTTTGATTTTGAACCCCCCATATGGCCTTGTTGAAGGTAGATCCTATATGCAGGTAATTAGGGTTAAGTAAAACCTTAAGGGTGGGGGCCTTTTTCAGTAGGATTAGTGTCCTTATATAAGGACACTGTAGACCTCACCCCCACACCCACCCTCTATTCATGCAGAGGAAAGGCCATGTGAGCACCTGGTGCAGAGTTGGCATCTGCAAACCAGGAACAGGATCCTCATCAGAAAGAAAATATACTAGACCTTAACATTGGAATTCCCATGTTTTTAAATTGTTGGAAATAGATTTCTGTGGTTTAGGTCCCCTAGCCTAGGGTACTTTGGAGTGGCAGAGCAAGTAGATTCACATCCTACTAATCTAACCCTACCTGAGCAGGACCAGTGTCAGGAGGACCCTGGTGGACATGGGAACTCAGCTTGTTCCTCTTCCTCCTGCTATTTTGACTCATGGTGAGGAAGGAGGACTCATCCTCAGTTTACCTACATTAAACAAACTTTCCCTTGAGGGTGGAGGTATTGGCCTATTTTGCTTTCTGATCAGACCTGTGTAAAGTCAAATTAGTCATCTGTTTGTATTAATATTTGGGGTTGTTCATGTTTCTTCCCCACTTAGGTGCCAATTCTAACCTTGTGAGAATCCTATCTCCAGTTCACCTCCCTGTACCCCAGGAGAGAGGGTCACTGTCCCATGCTGGGCTGGCCAGAGTGTGAAGAGTATCCTAACCTGGCACCAGCAGAACCCAGGACTAACTCTGAGCTCTTTCTAGCTCTGGTACCTCCCAGACATGATGTCTTCCCAGGTCAGGGGTTATGGGCCTAGAAAAGGTGACTCTGGCCATCAGCAGCTGAGCTGCCTTCATGGGCACCTGCTCTCTACTCCTGTCACCTTTTGAAACAAAGTGCCCTCAGCTGTGGCTCTATCTGGGTTTGCTCACAGTCTGCGGCCCTGTCTGGGAGCATGGTGGTGACAATTCTGAGATCATGTCCTCTCTCCTCTTCTGAATTCTCTCACCTATTCTGTGGGCACCTCTAGGTTATCTCATGGGCATCGCTGCATGGGGTCACAGCATCTCTTCCACCACCTACTATGATCTCATGATGTCAACTCATCCTCACCTTATGCAGGGCTGTTCCATCCATCTTCAGAGCTACAACCTTTGTTTCTCTCATATCCGGCTCACCCATGGTAGAGTCTGTAGTCTGAGTCCCCTTGCTGAATTCCAGTGGATGGGCCATTGAAGGTAAGTTATGTTTACTGGAGCCCAGAAAGTAAAATGGAAAATAATCAGAAGTTTGTGCATGGGGAAGACAAAACACATTGTATACAGAGTCCTAACAGGTGAGTAGAGAGACCACATAAGGCCCTGCCAAAGGCCTTGGAGTATCTTGTAATGTGACTGCATCGCCACTGAGCCATGTACATGTGCTGCTCTGCCTGATAGAGCCACGTGGGGAGGATCTGCCCACACTGAGCTCTGGGGACAAGTTGTTCCTCCACCCGAGCCTAGACCCACTGCCTGTCCCTCAGAACTTTCTGCTCTGTGATTCTCAGGTCCCCTAGGGCACTCAATGTGCTCCGTAATGGATGGGTCCTGCTCAGCCATCAAGGACAGGAGTAGATCCTGAGTTTCCTGACCCTCAGGCTTTGCAGTGGGGAAGACTGGGGGTGGGTGTGGGTGGGTATGGCTAGCTCTAAATGTTAACACTACATTTATATTTAAGTCATACTTTATAATATAAATTGAAGCTATATCTGCTAATGGAGCAGACAAGTGAACTTTTTTTTTCATGCCTCTTTTCCCTTGCACCTCTCCCTTTTCAAAATACTTCATGAAAGGCAGTGTTGTTCAACAAAGCTTTCAGATCAAAGTATTACAAAGCAGCAGTATTACAAAGTATTACAAATTTCAAAGAAAAATGAAGTTTTGAGTGGGCCAAGGCTGAAAAAGATGAGGAACATCTCAGGATGAAAGAGAAGGGAAGGGTAGCAGGGTAGCAGAGGGAGGCTGTGAACCAGGAGCAAGGTGAGGCTCTAAGAAGCAGCACTGTCAGGGGCAGAGCCACCCCAAGAGGACCTACAAGCAGCAGCAATAAATAATTTCAAGGATAGAGAAGAGCAGTAGTCTGACAGTCAGCAGGCCACACATGTGAAGGAGATTTCCAATTAGGGGAGGCCATGTCCACCACCTCTGTCTGCAGCTCTAAACCCAAGCTGCAGAATCCCTTTCAGCAGAAGCAGCTCCCCAGCAGAGCCCCTGTCAGCAGCTCCCACAGTCTAAGACCCAGGGTTGGTGTCTGTGAGGGTTGGTACCCAGCATTCCTCTGTGACTGTGTGAAGGCTGAATATGAGAACCCCAGAAGCAGGACACCCTCTATAAGGAGCTCCTGCTGGTGCTGGATCTAGGGGCTGGCTCTGGCCAGTTGGCAAGGACTCTTGTCCAGGCCTTGTATGTCTACTAGGAAGCTGAGGACACAGAGATCTCCTTTGACCCAGAGAACATCATCATGGACATTGAGGTGATAGATGAAGGTTGGTAGTGTGGCTATGGTGGTACACTTTGGCACATTCCCTCCTTACTTCATGGAGCTCAGTGAGGAGGACTGGGGCCTCATCTTTCCCTTCCCTCTGTGACTTGGCTTATGTCCACATAACTCCAGTCTCTTCTTTATACTCTTCACTGCATTCACCTTTTTGTCTGTGTCAAATGTGTACCTTTGTCTTATAAAGACACTAGTGACTAGGGGGCAGAGCAAGATGGCAGACCAGAAGGATAGTTTGGCTGACCTCTCCTAGTACAACTTGGGAATAAAAAGAACTCAGCCATATCTGGCTTGTGGACCTTACCTGGAGTCATAGCTCAGGGAGCACAGCGAGGTGGTGATGTATAGGAGATAGTGTGTGATCCAGAGTGATGGAGATCTGACTCACTACACAAGTGATTGGGAGCCAGTGGGAATAACTGCCCTCCCACACAGGTACAGGGATGGGAGGAAGCCTTTCAGCACTTTTCAGATTTTAGGAAAGCTGAATATTGAATGGAATGCTTGGAAGAGTAGGAGGACTTGACCAGTATGAAGCAGCTAGATTCAAATATCAGGAGGAGTGGATTTGCCACTGGTTTGATGGCTGGTGGGGCAGCCATACTGGGATGGCTGCCATAGTCAGCCTTTATGGGAAGTTAGGGAGAGGGTCGTGAGGGTGGGCCTCTTAGCAGGGGCCTAAAGAATAGCTGTCTTTGTTCCATCTGCCAGAATCAGGATTCCACTCTTGGGACAGACTGAATGGCTCCCCCACCCCATAGGAACAGGTGTTAGGGTGCACTGTGGGACTTGCCTCTGAAGGATTCTGGAGAGCTTTTTGATCCCAACTTGGCAGGGTCTAAATACTGAAAAAACAATCAGACAATCACCAAGGGCAACTAAGTTAGGAACAAGGACCATCCTGGAAACTAGAGAGAAGTTGCTGGCTGTGTTCTCCATACCCTGAAAAACTACAATGCCACCCCACCTGGTGTCCTAACAACATATTTCTCTGTGTGTGTGTGTGTATATATATATATATATATAATATGTATATATACATATAATATAGCAATGTATTATATATTACATATATATGTAAAACTTTTTTTTTTTTTAGGTTTTTTTTCTTCTTTTCTTTGTTGCTGAGGTTGCTGCTGTTTGGGGCTACTTGAACCTTTTTTGTTTTGTTTTGTTGTGGTTTGTTTTTTGCTAATTTGATTGGTTGATTTGATTCTTCAGTTCCATATTCCATTTTTACATTCATCAAGAGCATGGGCTTTTGTATTTTTCGTTATGGTATTCTAGCCTCATTTATTCTCTATACATCACTGCTCTCCATTATCCCCTTTGATATAGAATCTTCTACTTTTCTCATCTTTTCCACATAAATCACTCACGCAGCAGCTAAGATATCCCTTCCTTTTAGGAGGTCTTTCTTTCTTTCCTTTTTCTCTTCTCTCTCTCTCCTTTATTTGACACAATTGTATTTTTACTTTCCTTTACATACTCTTATTTTATTATTATTATTTTCTTTCTTTCTTTTTTCACTAGGAGTGGGGTAGCATAGCTGTGGTCTGGTGGGGAGGTCACAGGAGTAGTCTGGCTCAGAAAGGTCAAGAGATCATGGTCTAGGGACCCTGCCACCTTTGGCCCTGGGAAGACAGTTTTGGAAAGGGGCACACTACAACATTTTTCTTTCTTTTTCATTTGTATTTATTATTTCCTTCCTGCTTTGTGTTTTTGCTCTTTTCTTTCTCTTCTTATTTTTGGCAGAGGAGGATTCTGGCTTTGAACAGGCTAGTAAGAAGCTCCTGATTTTGAGGAACCCATCTGGTCTAGCTCCTCACAAATGCTTGAGTTACAGGCCAGCCTTAGCACTGTGCTGATCA
>NW_003852543.1:105400-109434 GCF_000181295.1 Otolemur garnettii | reverse complement strand
TTTTTCATTTGAAACATTTTTTTTTTTTTTCTTGCAGCTTTATTTTGGTGGGGGCTGGGTTTGAACCTGCCACCTCTGGCATATGGGGCTGGCGCCCTACTCCTTGAGCCACAGGCACTGCCCCCTGGAGAGCTTTTTGATCCCAACTTGGCAGGGTCTAAATACTGAGGAAACAATCAGACAATCACCAAGGGCAACTAAGTTAGGAACAAGGACCATCCTGGAAACTAGAGAGAAGTTGCTGGCTGTGTTCTCCATACCCTGAAAAACTACAATGCCACCCCACCTGGTGTCCTAACAACATATTTCTCTGTGTGTGTGTGTGTATATATATATATATATATAATATGTATATATACATATAATATAGCAATGTATTATATATTACATATATATGTAAAACTTTTTTTTTTTTTAGGTTTTTTTTCTTCTTTTCTTTGTTGCTGAGGTTGCTGCTGTTTGGGGCTACTTGAACCTTTTTTGTTTTGTTTTGTTGTGGTTTGTTTTTTGCTAATTTGATTGGTTGATTTGATTCTTCAGTTCCATATTCCATTTTTACATTCATCAAGAGCATGGGCTTTTGTATTTTTCGTTATGGTATTCTAGCCTCATTTATTCTCTATACATCACTGCTCTCCATTATCCCCTTTGATATAGAATCTTCTACTTTTCTCATCTTTTCCACATAAATCACTCACGCAGCAGCTAAGATATCCCTTCCTTTTAGGAGGTCTTTCTTTCTTTCCTTTTTCTCTTCTCTCTCTCTCCTTTATTTGACACAATTGTATTTTTACTTTCCTTTACATACTCTTATTTTATTATTATTATTTTCTTTCTTTCTTTTTTCACTAGGAGTGGGGTAGCATAGCTGTGGTCTGGTGGGGAGGTCACAGGAGTAGTCTGGCTCAGAAAGGTCAAGAGATCATGGTCTAGGGACCCTGCCACCTTTGGCCCTGGGAAGACAGTTTTGGAAAGGGGCACACTACAACATTTTTCTTTCTTTTTCATTTGTATTTATTATTTCCTTCCTGCTTTGTGTTTTTGCTCTTTTCTTTCTCTTCTTATTTTTGGCAGAGGAGGATTCTGGCTTTGAACAGGCTAGTAAGAAGCTCCTGATTTTGAGGAACCCATCTGGTCTAGCTCCTCACAAATGCTTGAGTTACAGGCCAGCCTTAGCACTGTGCTGATCAATGCCATTTCTTCTATCATTTTCATGCTCTCATACTGTCCTCCTTCTCTTCTGTTCTTCAATTATGTTTTTTCCATCCCTCTTCCTTTTCTTCTTCTTTTCTTTTCTATTTTCTTCTTTCATTCATTTCCTCTTATTCCTCCCTGCTTACTCTTTGCCCTTCCTTTTGGCCTTATGTCAAATGGCCAATTCAATACCTGAGCTCACATAAGATAATTTAAAGCAAATGGGGGGGGGTGAAAAAGGAGGACAGAGGTGAACAAGAATAAAGCACACATGATGAGCAACCAACAGAAAAATTCAGAAAATATGAAAAACCAAAATAGAATAACTCCTCCAAGGGACCATGAGGCAGCTACTACAGAAGACTGCACCTGTAAAGAATTAATGGACTTGACAGAATGGAAATTTAAAATATGGATGATAAAGACAATAAAGGGAATGGATAAGAAAATGAAAGGAGAGAACCAAAGATAGGTAGAATATAGAAAGGATATGGAGGAGTTTAAGGAAATGAAGGAGACAATCAAGGAATGTAAAGATGCAGTAGAAAGTCTCAAAAATAGATTAGACCATGGAGAGGAAAGAACCTTAAAGCTAGAGGATAAATTTTTCAAATTAACCCAAGTAGTTATAGAGGTAGAAAGAAAGAGAGAGAAAGAAGAATAGTCACTTAGAGATCTACGAGACTTCTTGAAGCATTCAAAGATATGAATACTATGGATTCCTGAAGGGAAAGAAGATTGTCCCAAAGGAATGGAAGCCATACTGGAGACTATCATAAATGAAAACTTCCTAAGTTTTACTAAAGATCCCAACACACTCCTTTTAGATAGGTATTGAAATCTGGGTCATCTCAACTCAAACAGAGCTTCTCCAAGAAACATGTAATGAACCTGCCCAAAGTCAATATAAAAGAGACAATTCTGAAAGCATCCAGGAGTGTCAACTGACCTACAGGGACAGACATTAGGTTGGCAGCAGACTTTTCTACTGAAACTTTCCAAGCCAGAAGAGAATGGTCATCCACTTTTGATATTCTTCAACAAAACTATTTTCAGACAAGAATTCTGTATCCTACTAAACTAATCTTCAAAAATAATGAATAAATCAAATCTTTTTCATATATACAAACACTGAGGAAATTTGTCACAAGACCAGCTCTACACGAAGTACTTAGACGTATTCTCAACAATGAACATCACAATGGACCACCAGCAAAGTAAAACACCCAGAAGCTAAAGGTCAAAACTTAGTGTCCACAATGGCACAAAGGATAAAACTACACAACGGACTTTCACACAATAAGATGAATAGAATTCCACCACACTTATCAATTCTCTCAATAAATGTCAATGGATGAGTTCCTCACTGTAGAGGCATAGGATGGCAAATTGAATAAAAAAGGACAAGCTATAAACACACTTAGCCTTGAAGGACAAAACAAGACTCAGGGTTAGGGAATGGAAAACAATATTTTAAGCAAATGGAAATCAGAAGAAAGGAGGGGTGGCAATCTTATTCTCCAATATAAGTGCTTTAAAGCAACTAAAGTTAAGAAAGACAAAGATAGATACTTTATACTGGTCAAAGGAAAAATACAACAAGAAGGTACTTCAATTTTAAATATTTATGCACCCAACTTAATTGTTCCCAGATTTATGCAACAGACTTTGATGGGCTGAGCAATATGATATCCCATAACACCATAATAGTTGGGAACTTTAACACCTCTCTGACAGAATTGGATAGACCCTCTAAACAGAAACTAAACAAAGAAACAAAGGGTTTAAAAATGACCCTAGAACAAATGGGATTAATAGACATATACAGAACACACCATTCCAAAGCTAAAGAATATACATTTTTCTCATCAGCCCATGGAATATTCTCCAAAATAGATCACATCTTAGGATACAAATCAAACCTCAGAAAAATTAAAAAAAATAGAAATTATACCTTGTGTCTTCTCAGACCTCAAAATAAAGGTGGAACTCAACACCAACAGAAATTTTCATCCCCACACAAAGGCATGGAAATTAAGCAATCTTATGCCAAATGATAGTTCGGTTCAGGAAGATATAAAAGAGGAAATTGTTAAATTCCTCAGACATAAAAAAGTGAAGACACAAGTTACCAAAACCTGTGGGATACAGCAAAAGCAGCCTTCAGAGGAAAATTTATTGCATTACATACCTACATTTGAAAAACAGAAAGAGAGCGCATCAACAAACTCAAGAACCATCTTACCAAATTGGAAAAGTAAGAAAAATATAATCCCAACCCCAGAAGAAGAAAAGAAATAACAAAAATTAAATCAGAGGTTAATGAAATTGAAAACAAAAGAATCATTCCGAAAATTAACAAAACAAAAAGTTGGTTTTTCAAAAATAAAGAAAATTGATAAACCTTTGGACAAATTAACTAGACTCAGAAAAGCAAAACCTCCAATAATCTCCATCAGAAATGATAAAGACAAAATAACAATAGATGCCACAGTGATACAAGAGATTATCTCTGAGTACTACAAGAAATTCTACACCCAGAAATTTGACAATGTGGAGAAAATGGGTCAATACCTAAAATCACACTCTCTCTCTAGGCTTAATCAAGAAGTAATGGATTTCTGGAACAAACAAATTTGAAGCAGGGATCAAAAAACAATAAAAATCTCTCAACAAAAAATGCCCTAGTGTAGATGGCTTCACACCATAATTCTATCAAATCTTCAATGAAGAGCTTATACCCATGCTGCAGAATTTTATTCCAAAAAAATTGAGAAGAAAGAAATCTTCCCCAATACATTCTATGAAGCAAACATCACACTGACACCAAAACCAGGAAA
>NW_003852543.1:92484-105248 GCF_000181295.1 Otolemur garnettii | reverse complement strand
GCTGCAGAATTTTATTCCAAAAAAATTGAGAAGAAAGAAATCTTCCCCAATACATTCTATGAAGCAAACATCACACTGACACCAAAACCAGGAAAAGACCCAACTAAAAAGGAGAACTTCAGACCAATTTTTCTAATGAATATAAAATGCAAAAATTCTCAACAAAACTCTAGCCAATAGATTATGGCTACACATTAAAAACTTCATGTACCACCATCAAACAGATTTCATCCCAGGGAAATAAGGCTTCTTCAACATACACAAGTCCACAAATGTAATTCACCACGTCAACAGAAGCAAAATCAAAGACCCTATGATCCTCCTAATAGATGCAGAAAAAGCATTTGATAAAATTTCATCCTTTTCTAATTAGAACACTTAAGAATATAGGCATAGGTGGCACATTTCTTAAACTGATTGAAGCCATCTACAACAAACCCACAGCTAATATTATACTGAATGGAATAAAACTGAAAGTTTTTCCATTTAGAACTGTAACCAGATCAGGTTGTCCTCTATTGCCACTACTGTTCAACATAGTGCTAGAAGTTGAATCAGGTAATACAATCAGGCAAGAGAAGGAAATAAAGGGCATCCAAATGGGATCAGAGGAGGTTGAACTCTTGCTCTTTGCCATGATATGACCTTATACTTAGAGAATCCCAAAGACTCAACCACAACACTCCTGGAAGTCATCAAAAAATACAGTAATGACTTGGGATATAAAATCAAGAAATCAGTAGCCTTTGTATTTGCCAATAACAATCAAATTGAGAAGCAAATCCAGGGCATAATTCCCTTCACAATAGCCTCAAAAAGAATGAAATACTTGGGAATATACCTAACAAAAGAGGTGAAGGACCTCTACAAAGAAAATTATGAAACCCTAAGAAAAAATATAGTAGAAGATATTAACAAATGGAAGAACATACTAGCTCATGGCTGAGAAGAATCAACATTGTCAAAATGTCTATCCTTCCCAAAGCAACCTACAGATTCAATGCAATCCTCATTAAAAAGCAACATCACACTTTAAAGATTTGGAAAAAATATTTCTTCATTTTGTATGGAACCAGAAAAAACCCTGTATAGCTGAGGTAATTTTGAGTAATAAAAACAAAACTGAGGGATATTGCCCTACCAGACTTTAGGCTACACTTAAAGGCCATAGTGATCAAAACAGCATGGTATCGGCACAAAAATATAGATATAGACATATGGAACCAAATAGAAAACCACAAGATGAAACTAACATCTTACAGCCGCCTGATCTTTGATAAAACAAACAAGAACATACACTGGGGAAAAGAATCCCAATTCAATAAATTGTTCTGGGAGAACTGGATAAACACATGGAAAAGACTGAAACTTGACCCACATCAAAATTGATTCAAGATGAATAAAATAATTAAATATAAGTCATGAAATGTTAAAAATCCTTGAAGAAAGTGTAAGGAAAACACTTGAAGATATTGGTCTGGAGAAAGATTTTATGAAGAAGACTTCCATGGCAATTGCAACAATAAAAATAAACAAATGGGACTTAATCAAACTGAATAGTTTCTCTACAGCTAAGGAGACAATAACCAAAGCAAATAGACAACTTTCAGAAAGGGAAAACATATTTACATATTATGAATCAGACAAAAGCTTGATAACTAAGAGCTACAGAGAACTCAAATTAATCAACTAAAAAAGAATAAACAATCCCATTTATCACTGGACAAAAGAGATGAATAGAACCTTCTCTAAAGAAGACAGATGAATGTTTATCATCCATAGTCATCCAAGAAAAGCAACTAACCTGAGCTAGCATCTAACCAGAGTGAGACTCTTGAAGCTGCTGATGCTGGCATAGATGTGGAGAGAAGGGAACACTTTTACACTGCTGTTGGGACTGTAAACTAATACAAAAATTTTGGAAGGAAGTATGGAGAATCCTTAAAGAACTCAAATTAGACCTCCCAGTTGATCCTGCAATCCCATTACTGGATGTCTACTCAGAAGAAAAAAAAGTCCTTTTATCATGGAAACATTTGCACTGGACTGTTCTGTAGGAGACACCAAGAGCCAGATGACATCCAAGCAAGATGATCTGCAGCTGAGAAGTGGACCTTGGGCCATTCGTCTACAGGAGTTCCTTGTGGAAGAAGAGCCCGTGCCCTCAGCCTGTAGTCATTGTTAATTACTCCCCTCACCTGTAGCATTCCCTTTCAATAAAAGGCTGGTGCGGAGGTTGCTCCGGGCTACCCGGAAAGTAAGGGCTAGCCTGCCTTCCACAAGCTTGTACTTCTAATCCGCCTCTCGCCTGATTCCTTCCTGCGCTAACCGAGACCAGGGCCATAGGAGCCCAACGGGTCACGACACCGTTTCTCACAGCTCAATTTACAATCACCATGATGTGGAAACAACCTAAAAGCCCACCAATCCAGGAATGGATAAACAAGCTGTGGTGGTATGTGTATATCACGGAATATCTATTCACCCACTGAAAGAGATGGAGGCTTTACATCTTTTGTATTAACCTGGATGGAGGTGGAACAAATTCTTAATAAAGCATCACAAGAATGGAGAAGCAAGAATCCAAGGTACTCAATTCTAATATGAAGGCAGTAGATGATTTAATACAAGGTGCAGGGTGGGAGAATGAGGGAACAGGGAGAATGGAGGAGGTGGGGGATGGGGTTCTCAGTGTATGGCACACCTCTTGGTGTAGGACACAATTATAAGAAGGACTTTACTTCACAAATGCAATCAGTGTAACCTAATTCTTTGTACTCTCAATGAATCCCAAACAATAAAAGAAAAAGACACTCGTGACTGTATTTAAGGTCTACCTGGTTAATATTCTTAATTTACATATGCAAAGGCATTTTCCAGGTAAGGTAACATTCAATGATTCTAAGAAATAGAATATGACATTTTGGAGACCACACTCAGTCTATTAAACCTTTAAACTCTGAATACTTTCTGTATACACAGCACAATCTCTCTGTCTCTCTTTGCCTCCTTTTCTCTTTCCCTGTCTCATGATCACAAATCACTTCACTTTCCTAAGTACATGCAATGCCACCTGTGTGCAGGTTCTGAGGGGCACACATAGGTGGGCCTTTGTCAGGATTTCCTTATATTCACACTGTGTTCTCATTTTCATGCAGAAGGAAGGACACAGTCAAAAATAGTGCTTAACTGTCCAGAGAGAAGTGTCTTCAATGAATAGTTGGGGACTATTATTCTCTGTGTCCTCAGCATTCATGGAGGGTAGGGGGTGGTCCTCCCTCTCAAGGGATATATATTTGCTGTGGGCTAAGTCAAAAATATAGAAATGGGCATAATTTTGTTTCTATGTTCCTAGTAAAATTCATAAGGCACTTGAAATGTTTTGCAACATTGCCTTGCAATGTTTCATATTACAATAATTATCTAGTTATATCTTCATTCAGAATAAGGGGGAAATTTTTAATTTAGCAACGTAATAAGCAATTGTCTCTACAGTTTGGCACACAAAAATCATACATCTGCCCACCTGCCCCTAGTCTCCTGTGATGCTGAAGACTGTTAGGAAGATCCATTCTCCACCCACTTCTTGGATATTTTCCCTGCAGGAAAAATTGCAAAAAAAGTCTCCTGACAGACTCCAGTGATTAATCAGGTCTGCAGGACCCAGAGGCTCTCTATGAACACAGCTGACGTGAAATTTCCTCACATCTCTAAAGTCTTAGTTTGAACTTAGGTCAACTGTTAACTTTGCATTTGGTTAAGCAAAACAGCCTCTATCTTCATAAGATAGAGTATCCCATTCTGCAAACTTGTGTGTTCTCCAGGGTGATGTCTGTTCTACCCTTTGAAGAAGAACCCTGTGAATGAGGCAGCATCACTGTCATACTCAGGCCAGCCTCAGCCTCGGTGGGGACTCCCTTCATCCCACCACCTCCTGGAAGGTAGAGTGAGCCTGATGCCCTGGGAGGCCCCTGAAGAGGGCTTTTGTTCAGGTCATCAGGCATGCAAATCACCTCCAGGAAACCTGTGTTTATTTAATTCTTGGAAAATAGGACCAATTCTAGAGCATTCTTGACCTTAACCACCAACAACCTCCCTTTTTCCCTTAGTTCCAGAAGCAGATGATTTTGTGGACCCTCCAAGATGAGCTTCCTGGCCCAGTTTCTCTGCCCCTGGGCTTCAAGTAAGTACATTTAATTCCTGCAGAACAGGACCTGGAATGCAAGCCCCTAGCAAAGAGTTAATGTGCTGAAATGTGCTTTGGAAATTACACATGTTTTAACTTAACGTGTTATGTATAAACTGAGGCAGAGATTCAAACAGCAGTAAACCTGCCCTCTGCCTCTGTGAGGGCCATGGAGTGCTCTATCTCTGTTCCCCCCATGTCCATCTCTTTTGAGAACCTCATGAAGGCCCTGCTTAGGCTATAGAGAAGAGACCTGCCCATCGCCCTCTGGGGTTGGGCTACGTCATGCCTGTGTCCCATCTCATAGCTGCCCTAGTCCCGAAGATACACTGACAGCCCTGTCTATGCAGATTCTTGTACTCAGAGGAAGGAAGGAAGGCCACTGAGAGCAGTTACAGATTGTACTGCCCAGTTGGGGTATCCTTGCAGGCTGCAGGGGGCAGATTGTCCTGACTCAGTCTCCAGATACTCTGGCAGCATCTCAAAGTGACTTTGTCTCCATCACCTGGAGAAGCAGCATGGACTGCTTCCATACCTGGTTCCAATAGAGACCCCAGGAAGCTCTAGACTGCTCCTCTTTGGAGTTTCTCCCAGGAACTCCTTCCAGGGTCTGGGGAAGTGGATCTGGCTTTGACTTCTCCCTCACCATCCATGGGGTGGAAGCCGAGGATGTTAGGGTGTTTTACCACCAGCAGCACTTCAGCCAGCCCCTCATAGTCACAGGTCCCAAAACAAAAATCTTACAGGGCTTAAGACCCTACTCTGATCAAAGAAAGTTTCTTCCTGTAGGAGCTACATCTAAGAGGAGTGAAGTGTCCATGTGGTGCATGTATATGTTGTCAGAGACTGTGTTTTCTGACCTGGAGAAGCAGAGGCAGGTCGAAAAGCTTTTTCCTCACAGTAAACCACATCCGCACAAATAAAAATGGGGAAGAGCATTGGAGGCAAATTGAGGTTTAGACAGATGCTATATATGGGTCAGTTTCTTGAGGTTTTGATTCTCTATTGAAGCATAACAGAGCACCCCATAACTTATAGACTCGATAGCAAGGCGTATTATTTTGGATTATTCTGGGGGTTGGCTGGGAGGTTTCTCTATTGCTTTGCCTGAGCACCTGATATGGTGGCATTCAGCTGGGCCAGTGGGCTGGGCAGCTACGGTTGTCCTCACCCACATGCCTGCAGGTGGGGCTGGCTGTCAGACAAGTGCCTCAGTTTTCCTCTTGGTGACCTGACAGCGGGAGGGGAGGTGGGAGCAGTCTATCTCAGACTCAGGCAGTTAAGAGAAAATCATCTGTAGAAATGTTTATAGTAATAATAACACTTCTTTTTGTTATTGACACACACTGGCCAATCTGGAACATATCAGAGATAAAATCCTTCTTCCCACAGAAATGACCATGCCCACTGCTGACTACAAACCCTTTATTATGTCCCTGGATGGCTTTACTAGCTAGCATCTGCACTTGGTGCTGGCTGGTGGCTGGTGCCTCAGTCTCCTCTATTTGACCTCTCATCTTCCCACAGACTAGATCAGTTTTTTACCTTCTAAGAGCAAAGGGTGGAAGCTGCCAGGCCTCTTAGGCCTGACCTCTTGGGCACAGTGTTTCTTTCTCTACAATCTACTGCTCAAAGCAAGTCCAGAGACCAGCCTAGATTCAATACAGGGAGAAATAGACTCTACTCTGTATGGAGGAACATGTGGCAATATTTTTCTAATCTATCTTAAGGGTCTTGAATTATATACTTAACAACAAAGCTAAGAATGGGTCTAATATAAATGAACAGTTAATGGATGCCATGAATTAAGTCTTGATATAAAAAGTCATGTTTTATTTTTATCTTGCAGTTGATGACACTGTAGGAGAAAATGGTCATGACACGTGTCCAAGGTCAACCAGATCATAAACCAGGACCCTAATCAGAAAATATGGACTCTAAATCCAAAGTCATGGAGGGATGACAGCACAGAGGGATCCTGCAGAGCTGGCTGATGGGACAATCTGGGAGCAGCACTGGGATGGGTCCTAGACAGCAGCCTGGCTCTTCCTGGGGCTTCATGAGCACATGGCTTTGTCTCTTAACACAGTCTGTAAGTTCATCAATCAGTATGAGGATAATATTGTGATTACGATGGCATTTTTAGGAGCTAAAGACTATAGGAAAAGGAGGACATGTCTTCTTATTGCTAAGATGGTGAGAAAGAAATAAGAAAATAACATGAGGATACACAAAAGAACACTAGACAGAGGCTTTCTGATAAGATCTGGAGACTCTCAGCTACTCATCAGAAGTCTAAGTGGGGATGAAAAGTCTCCTGCCTGAGCCCCAGCAGGCAGAGGGAAACTTACTGATGAACAACAACAACAAAGAAGAACAGATGTGGGCCTAGGGATGATGACCCCTACACAGTCATAGCCACAGCAAACATACACAAATGGGTCTTGATGACATTAAAAAGTTTCTGCACAGCTATGGACACAATCAATAACGTAGAGACACCCTACAGAATGGGGTGGCTGGTGACTACAGAATGGGAGACAGTATTTGCTCACTGTTTACCCAATAAAGGGCTCAGAACCAAAATCTAGAAAGAACTCAAACAAATCAGCAAGAAAACATCAAACAATCTGATTAAAAATGGACAAAAGACAAGACTTTTAAAATCAAGGTAGTGTAATGAGCAAAAAACACAACAGCTCAACATCTCTAATCATCAGGGAAATGCAAAACGAAACCAAAATGAGATATCACCTAACTCCGGTAAGAATGGCTCTCATCTAAACTCCCAAAATACCAAGTCTGAGTGTGGGTGCGGAGAGAAAGGAAGAGTTAGGCACTGTTGGTGGACTGCAAACTAGTATAACCTCTATGGAAAGCAGTATGGACATACCTCAGAGAACTAAAAGTTGATCCAGCTATCCTACTACTATGAATATAGCAATATCCTGAGGTACTAGCTATCGCAATGTCAACATATGAATTATGTGAGGACACAATTCAGCCCATAGTAGATGGAATTGTCCAGAAGTGATGCTCTGCTCTTCTCATTAAACCCTATTGGGTGCATGATTTTTAATCTCCTGCATCATTGATGATATTCATTTTGAAGATGGATTAAGGTGGTGACTGTCAGAATATACTGATATGTGGTTATTTTCCCATTGGTAATTAATAAAAATGTGTGGTGAATTGTTTGATGCTTTATGATTATCTAATTACTTCTTAAATTGTCAGTATGAACTCATAGATTTATATTTTCTTTAATGGATTCTACCATGTTACATTAATTATTTTGATACTCATAATTTTTCAGATTTAGCCAGTTGATATCCTATTCATGTGGGCTTCTCTTTCTTTTGCCATGACACTTCATTTTTGAGTGTTTCTTTGGTTTCAAAAAAGTCCAAGCTCATCTGGTACTTTTTCTATACTGGACCTAGAAAGAGACATTTCTCTGAGGATTGGTGTATTTTTTTTTTTTTAAATAAGAAAATGCCATTTAGAAATGAAAGGATGATTTGGGTATCATGGGTGCCATTTGGGGCTGGGGTGTCATTGCTTCTCCACTAGTAAAAATTATCTTTTTATCTGCTCAAAAACGTACACTTTATTTTCTATACCTAAAAAGATGAGCTTGCATGGAGATATCAAATTTGCTACAAAACCACAGAGTTTATTCAAATATACCTCTTTTATTATTATAATCCTTTT
Source organism: Otolemur garnettii (assembly GCF_000181295.1). NCBI lineage: Eukaryota > Metazoa > Chordata > Mammalia > Primates > Galagidae > Otolemur > Otolemur garnettii. Next base: position 97,348 of record NW_003852543.1, on the reverse strand, counting down.
CATTAACAGTCAGACTCTTGGATGTAATTATCATTAATGTGTTTCCTTACTGATCAATCTCCCTGTTCAAAACCAGTCTCTTTGTGTCATCGTTCATTATACTTCCCTTGCAGAAAACTCATCACACACAGATCCACACATCCTGCTCCACCTCTGATGCCCGTTTCCTGGCCATAAATATCTCTTCACCTGTTATGTGGGTGTTCTCCTCCCCCTGCATAAGCTCTGAATCCTGCACTATGGGCTTCTACCCATGTGTATGCCCTGCTTATCACACTCTCTGCGTCACCCAGGCAGGGCCAGCAGCACCACCTCTCCTGGGTGGGGACACCCTCCTCCCCTACTGTAGCTTCTATAACCCAAAGAAGGGTTTCCACCTCCATTTCCTGACTGTTTCTTCCCTCACCCTGCTGGGCCCCACTGTCTCACTCAAGACATTGAGAATTGCCTTTTCTTAGGAACTGGAAGAGATTTTGTGATGCTGGAACATGTAGGTATAGGGAACACAGTTGATTTAAGGGTGCACACGAATGCTGGCTCTGTGGAAGACTCCATGTATATAAGGGCTGGGCTGGGTTGAGGGCATGTAAGGGGAGCACACACAATAATCTGAGGCACTCAGGGGACATCAGCATGAATATGTGAAGTAGCAACAGAGCCAGGAAGCAGCTGATGCTCCTCAGATGGGGAGGGACAAAGTCTTTGATCTTTGCTGTCCTGATGGAAAGAGCGGGGCAGAGCATTCAGGGAAGATGGATCACCTAGCTGGAGATGACCGGTTAATGATGACACAGCTGCCCTCTCTTACAAATCATGACTCCTATGATTTTTCTCACTCTCCTAGTTCATGGGATCTCTGGGTGGTAGTGCTGATAACTTATCACGTGAGGGCATCAGGGAATCAGAGAAAAGAGGAAGCCTGTCTGGCCTTAGTATTATTCTCTGGTACTAAACACAAGAAGCCTGTAAACCATCTTACAGTGTCTGGGGTTGTGCCACCCCCCCAAACCATACATAAATGGAAAGGTAACAGGAAAAGCATGCCTTAACATTTGAGAGATATAAATAGCACTCTCTTCACAGGATACTAAACATCGACAGCCATGAGAGGTTGGCTTTGCTCAACTCACTGTCTTTAAGCTTAATTCATATCTCTCTTTTCTTTTCTTTTCCTTTTATTAAGTCGTATACACATAGATCATGAATACACTTATGCATATGTGGGGTACAATGTGTTGATTTTTTAATACAATTTGGAGTGCTTACATCAAACTAGTTAATATAGCTTTTGCCTCATTTACTTGATTATTGTGGTAAGACATTTATGTTTTATACTTGAGATTTGACTTGTACCCTTGAAATATACTCCATACATGTGGTCCTACCATTTACCCTCCCTCTATCTTAGAGTTTGTTTCACAGCCTTGAAGAACCCTGAGCAGCGAGCAAGGGGTGTGAGCTCCCTGCCTCACTTTCTGCCAGACCAGCTTCTAATGACAAACTCACGTCCAGGAGAAAGAAATAAAGGGTAGCAAACTCCCTGACATCTCTCAGCCACCCCAGTTGTCAGTCTGTAGCAAACAAAACCAAACCTTTGTTCCTCTCAAAAAGCCTGAGCTACGTTTCCTCTGCTGCCAGCACTTCCCTCTAGTTTCCTTCAGTGCTGTGCCATTTTCCTTCCTTCTTTCTATCTTTTTCTTTCTTTCTTTTTTTTTCCTCAGGAAAGTAAATAAACTTTTTACTTCTTTCTATCCTAACCTGTGGGTGAGAAGTCTTTCTTCTCTGTGCTGTGAGCACCTAGTGAGAGCCTAAACCTAACATATGTCCCAGAACCTCCCAGAGAGAAAAACATTCTCAACAGGCGAATCTGTGCTGCCCTGGTCTGCTCTGGGACATCTGGGGACACTGGGATTATGCTGAGTCCCTGAGATTGGCCAGCCCGGCAGCTGTGCCCAGCCTGCCCGCCCCTGCTGATTTGCATGTTCCCAAGGCACAGCCCCGACCCAGGAGACTTATTAACAGGCTGGTCACACCCTCACCCTGTGCAGGAGTCAGTCCCTGTCAGGACACAGATGGACATGAGGGCTCCCACTCAGCTCCTGGGGCTGCTGCTGCTCTGGGTCCCAGGTGAGGAGGGAGAACACCAGGGATTTATTCAGACAGTGTGGTCACTTCTGCCTGGCTCCTCAGGGTGGGGGGAGTCCTCTTATAACATGGTTAATTGTGTGGATATTTGTTTCTATGTTTCCCATCTCAGGTGCCAGCTGTGCCATCCAGATGACCCAGTCTCCATCCTCCCTGTCTGCATCTGTGGGAGACACAGTCACCATCACTTGCCGAGCCGGTCAGAGCATTTATAATGTTTTAGCTTGGTATCAGCAGAAACCAGGGAAACCTCCTAAGCTCCTAATCTATGGTACATCCAATTTGGCAACTGGGGTCCCATCAAGGTTCAGAGGCAGTGGATCTGGGACAGATTATTCACTCACCATCAGTGGTCTGGAGGCTGAAGATGTTGGAAATTATTACTGTCAACAAGGTTCCAGTTACCCTTTCACAGTGTTATAAGCCTGAACATAAACCCCTCAAGGAAGCAGGTGTGGGAGGCTGGGCTGCCTCAGCTGCTCCTCCTGGTGCCTCCATCTGCTGTGATCATTTCTGACAGGCAGACATGCTCTGAAGATCACTACCCAGTTTTAACAGAAGAGATCTGGGAAGCCCCACTCTGCTGTGTGTCTCTTTCCTCCTTACCACAGCAGCACAAACTGTCAATGCCTCTCCTGATCTCACTACAGATAGAGGTGATTATACCTGGAATCTCTGTATGGCATCAGTGGCATCATACCACACAGGAGAAGCCACTCCAGGTATTCCATCTAGGATAGCATTTATGTACAAGGAATGAGAGTCTAAATTCTAATTTTTAAATGAATGATGGGGGTATGATAGTCATGATAATGAAAGATGCAGATATTAGAAAGTGGGGATAACCTGGTTGCTTCAAAAAACCAGGGTGCATCTGCCTTGGAATGTATGGGCTGCCTCACCACATGCTCAACAGACCTGTCTGGGAAGCCCAGGGGTGGTGGTGCTGATGCGCTTAGTTGGCTGCAGCACCTGGCCAGATAAGTCTCCAGACCTCACATTTCTTCTTATGTCTGGCTGTAGGTGCTGGTGGGTAGTATCCAATACTCCTCTTCTGAGTTCCAAATCTCATGGAGGGCCCCCTCATTGAATAACTCTAGAGAAATCAGAGATGGAAAATAATCTCAGCCTAATGTGCTTCCAGAATGATGGTGATGATGCGGGAACTGTCAGCTTATGTCCCACGTGGCCAGTACTTCTCAACTCTCAGAATTTTGTCAGTTAGGTAATAAACCTAGAGTACACTCGGGTGTGCTTCCAAATACTGTCAACAGGTCTGAGATTTTAGCAAGAAAATTTCATTAAGTCCTATGGTAAATAGGAAACAGGACTGCATTATATCATTCTATCCATTATATCTATCTACTTTTGTATATCAGTCATTGGACAAATAAAAAAATCCCTTTTTTGACTATAAATATATGCACATGAAAACATAAACATACACATATACACACACACAACATAAACATTTTTCTCCTAAAAAGTAGTCCAGAAGCCAGCACCACTAAGGGCATCTTCCACATGGAAAATAGCAGACCCGACTTAGACCTCTGACTGAGATAACAGGGCATCCTAATCAGGTTTAAGAAGCCGTGATTTAGGGAAAGTCCACTTTACATAAGCAGGTTTTTCAAACGTTTTTATTCAATGACACCAGTATACAAAATTTGTTTAACGTCACATTTTGAAAAAACACACCAAAATTATCTTTAACACAATTTGATTTAATTTAAATTTCCATTCATAGAAAATAACATTTTCTTTTTAATGCTGAGCCTTGTAAAACATAATTATTTGTCAGTCACATGATCAATTTATTTCAAACATGAAATGGAGTGAATTTTTTAGAAACTTGAGGAATTATTAAGGGAAAAGAATATAAGAAAACTTTGTGTACCTGTGTTGGGGATGTTGGGACTTCAGTTTGTTTATGTCATTGACCTCAGAATGTTCATTGCCCACGGTCATCCCCACCCCTGAAATTTTGGCATGAGATCTAGCAAAATCAGTATTCTGAAGGTAATCTCAGTGATCTACAGCAGAACCACCATCCTGAACTCTACATAAATCAGCAGATTAACCTGAGCATCTGTAAACATATTTAGAGCTTAGTAAACTACTGTGTTTTTAATGGTTTTTTACAAAACATTAGTGTTGAAAAGCTGAATAGTATGATATGGAATATCTACAGGTACAGATACATTCACATAAATAGGGACATGCAGAAAACCATTTGCAAAGAGAGGAAAACAAAACAAATATAAACGTTAAAACCATTTGAACAAATAGAATGAAATGTTGTCATTTATGGAATATCTAATGAGAATAGTTGTTCCTGAAATTATCCATGTATAGCATTACTTAATATAGTAGTAAGAATGTGATGTTACAAATGCAGTATAGATTTATTGAAAATAATTACGTTTATGTTTCATAAAAATGTTTATACATATGTATGCATTTATATGTACTACATTGTATATATTCATATATTACTTGCTACATAAACTCACTATAGGGACACCCGAAAGTGCTTGGGCTTTCTTACCTGTGGCCCTGCTGGAAGGTACCTTGTGTTCCTAGATAGCCACAGCTGTGTACAGTGAAGTCATGCTGATGTAACTGCTGCTTGGCATGTTGCCGCTTTTGTTCCCCTGGGTATAAAGGTGCACAGGACCTTTCCCTTGTGCAGATTGTGGATCACAGATTGCAATGT
>NW_003852543.1:79429-92397 GCF_000181295.1 Otolemur garnettii | reverse complement strand
CCTCTGTGCCTGAGTTTCTCTTCAGTCTGAACAAATTAGAACACTGGCATTACACTCATATATACAGTCATGTCTAAACAAAGTTATATGACCATGTATATGTGTACACACGTACAACAGACACTCATACAAAACACATGTATGTAAGAAAACACATGTATCAGGGTGCCATGGAAATGTAGTTCAGCCTTTCCAGACCCTAACTTACACAAAGAGCTGTGTGAACCTAGAGGGTGGAGGAATATTAAGAGATGTGCGTACACCACAGGACACGGCACACATTTACTTAAATAATTTTCTTTCTATGCTTTCCATTTTCTTTAACATTTTCTAAAGAATTGTTTTCTGGTCACCATGTCATTTAGGCCTTAGGTTAAACTTGTGACCCAAGAGGGCAGGTCGATGCGGGACTGAAGGGATGTGGGCTTCCCTATCATTTGGGTGGAGTGAGTGGGCTGCTCTGTGCGAGGGAAAAGACTGCAGTATGTGAGGTGGTAATGCATTGCTCTTGATGGTTTCATAAATGGGTGTTCAAGTGTGGGGAAGTATGTATTAGTAATGGAAATGCACAAGGGTGGATGGGGTAGAAATGGCCTCTTGCACCATGAAAATAGATGAGTGTGAAAGTGACTGAAATGGAGGTGGAAACAGAACAGGGGTGGGGGGGCTTTCGACCAAGAGATCTCTGCTGACAGGTGGCAGGGACTCTGTCCTTCTGGGGAGTAGTGACAGTGGCAGGCAGCAGGGCCTCCTTCCACAGCCTGCATCAGCAGTGCAATTCTCAGAATTGTTTCCAGAGTGGTTGCCTAGAGCTTACTTCTAAGGCTGCCCAACAACATGTGAGCCATTTAACACCCCACCATGATTCGCTTTATGCTTAGTGGACTTGACCTTCAGCCAATAACAATGCCCAGTCCACACTGAGAGCTTATCTCACTCTCCTTTTTTGTTGCTGATTGCAACGTTCTCCAGGTGGACCTGCCAGAGGAGGCACCATGAACAGTCCTCTATGTCATCAAAACTACAAGCTACATAAGCTCAGATGGAGCCACTGGGCTCTCACCAGCTTCTCTGTCTCTGGGCACTAAAGAGGAGACTGAAGAATTGGGCCTTAAATCTCTCAGCTGTTCCTGCTTCAGCCTTGGTAGGTTCTCCGCGTGCCTGTGCTAATCCCTACTCTGTGGAATGCTGAGGGAGGCCTTCTGTGGATGTCCTGGGTTCTCTCTCAGCAGAGCTCTCTCCTGGGGTTCTGTCTTCCCCTTTCGGGACTTGCAGCTCTTCCTCCTCAGCTCAGGGATACTTCCTGGCTTCTTCTGGATTTCCTTTCCTTGCACAATGTTCTGGAAACTCTCCTCAGAGTGTAAGGTGGATCCATTTAAATCTCACTTCTTCTGGTTTCATACTCTCAGGGATCACTGACTTTTATTTCTAATGTCCAATGAGTTGAAAATAATGGCTTCATATATTTTATGCCAAGTTTCAGTTAATAGAGGAAGTAGACCACGCCAGTCTACTTTGGTGACAGGTGGACATATGGAGGCATAAATCCGAGTGTAGAGATTTCTTCCCCCTTAGGGTTCTGCATCAGAACCTGATAGTGCAGGGACAACAGTCCTCATCCTGGTCTCACAATCTGGGCACTGCTGCTGTTCCTTCTTCTCTTGCTCTGTCCCCTAACATGAAAGGTCTCTTGCACACATATGCTGATGCATTAGTGTACCTTAATGCCATCCTATCTCCTGGCAATAGCCCCTAGGCCACATCTTTTAGTTAGGACAAGAACAACTGTTGTTTAGGCAAACTCGTGAGAGAGGGCCCAGGGAAGATGCCAAATTATTCCTGAGATCAGTGATTTTATACCTGTGTGCCACAGCACACTCGTGTGCCCAGGAGAGGATTTCAGGTGTGCTGTGAAAATTCTTAAAGCTCATTGAATGAATTATTTACTAAAGAAGTTTAAATCACGGTAAGTATATCCTTTTTTTTTTTTTGACTCCTTTTTGATCAACATGATTTAAGTGTGCCTTGATAGTTTAACTATAAGTTCAAGTAAGATTAAAAAAAAAAAAAAGGTTGAAAAACACTGCTCTAGATATTAGACCTAGAACATTTGAATTTGAAATTTCAGGTCCCAGCCCCTCACATTCTGATGCAGAGGAAGAAAAATTGGCTGTGTTGGTGCAATCTCTCTGCGAATGACTGGAGGACAGCAAAGTGAAGGGCCAACACTTGGGCCCCAGAGCAAGAGAGTCTATTTTAGGGTATCATGTGATTCTAGTTGAGAGCTGATTAACGAAACACTCTGATTTTCCACGTGAAATACAAGATTGGAGGCCTCAAGCCAACATGCTCTATCAGTTTTCAAAGGGTTCCTTTATCATCCAGTAGTTACTTAAGTGGCCTTGTCACACTCATAGCAAGGCTGGCGTTGTCTCCATCCTCATCCTCCCTCCTCTCTGTCTTCTCTGAAACCCAGAACAATTCACTAGATGCTGTGTTATTGCCCTTCATTTTACTTTGGAGACAGTTGATACTTGTGGGTTCTGGGATAGTCCAGAGGGTTAGGTTTATCGTAATCTGGGCTCCAATTCCAGGGCCATCATGTTTGGTTGGAAGAAGAAATAGTAACATTTTTTTTGTAATCAGAACTGGAATCACTAGTTAGAGCTTTCTTGCTGATGAGCTTTGGGAAATCAGTCAAGAGGTTAAAATATGGAGGTCCTCAAACCAAGAATAAGTTGTAGTCCACTTACCAAGTGGGTACTTATGAGACCTATAGCATTGGGTAGTAATTTTTCTTTCAATTCCACATCTTTGAGGAAACATAGTGTTAAGTTTGTGCATCTGAAGTAAATTGTTTAATCCTATAATGTTAACTAGGGTGGTTTGAAGCTATTACAAAATATTTTAATACAAACAGATTTTTATTCAAAATTTGAAATATTTTCACATAGTATGAAAGGATATGAGTACAGTAGAGCATACTACTTGTTCCTTTGAGCTATTTAGAGTAAGTTGATGAACTCATGGTCTCATGGCTTCACTATCCATGCCCTAAAAATAAGACATTTTCCTACATAACCCTAGTATACTGTGGAGTCAGAAAATAATCATTAATATATCACTCCATATGGTCCCCTGGTACATTTTAACTTTTGACAATTGTCCCAATAATTTCTTTGGTTAAAAAATAACCTAGCCAAATGTGTTTGTTGTCTTTATAGGACTGTGTCTTTATATCCTTCACTGTGGAACAGATCTCTAATCCTTCCTTGTGTTTCATGATCTCAACACCTTTCAAGATTATACACACTCCAGTTATTTTGTAGAATCCATCAGTTTGGGTTGGGTTGACTTTTCTCCATGATTAGGTAATGCTAATGCCATTTGGCTGGGATATCCTGAAGTGCTGCTGCATCTGATGCAGTGGTGCATGATTTCCATGTGTTCCACGATTGATGATGTTCATGTGATTCCATGATGAAGGTGGTGTCTGACAGACCTCCACTCTATGAATTTACTCTTACTGTTTGAAATTTATGAGAATTGGTGGAGTAATTTGATTTTTATGAATACCTTTTCCAAATTAATATCTTCTTCAATAAGTTACAGTATTGCTGCCATTTCAGAGTACCATCCAAGGTTCCTATGTCGCCAACTTCACCCCAACAGTGTGCAACAGTGTGGAGAGGTAGGACCTTAAACAGGTGATTAGATCATGAAGGCTCTGCCCCCACAACTGCATTAATGCCGTTATTTTTGGAGTAAGTTTGTTATCAAAGTGGGCTCCTCCCATTCTTTTTGTCTCATGCCCTCTTGTCTTCCTCTATGGATGACACAGGTAGAAGGCCTTTGCTAGATGCTGGCAACTTGATGTTGGACTTCTATCCTCCAGAACAGGGCAATATACATTTATTTGTTTATAAATCACCTAGTCTCATGTATGCTGTTATTAGTTATTTGCACGGAAATAACTAAGACAGAAAATTTGTTCTGAGAAGTGGGACTTTTGCTATAACACATATCTGTAGATGTGAAAATGACTTTGGAATAGGGTAATGTATGGGTAGAATGGAATAATTCAGAAAAACAAGTTAGCAACATCTGGACTGCTATATATGAACAGAGCATTAAGGATAATTATGCTGAGAGGTTAGAAGAGAGGAAAGGGCAGAAAGGGGGGAACTTCTTAAAGATTACTTAGATGGTCATCATCAGAACGTTCATGAAATATTGACGGTAAAGACCATTATGAAATGATTTCAGACGGAACCAAAGATCAAAGTATTGGAAACTGGTGTACAGGCCATCCTTATTACAAAGATGTAAAGAATTTGGCAGAATTAAGTTCATGTCCCAGGGATTTTTGGCAGGCAGAATATAAAAATGATGAACTAGGATATCTGAAAGCAAAAAAATCTATATAGCAACATGTCCAAGGTGCTGCATGAAATCTTTGGCCAGTTGCAGTAAGAGGAGAGAAAATATACCTTAAGGATGGACTTTATAGTTGAAATGAAAGCAAAATGGAAACATCTGAAAAACTCTCAGCCTTGTAATATAAAGAATTAAAAATCATGTTCAGGAGAAAACATTAAAGGTGTGGTCAAGCAATATTTGCTAAAGAGATTAACATGGATAGAAGAAAACGAGATTCTATTTATTAAGGAAATGGGAAAATGGACCCAAAATAATTTCAGAGATTTTGAAGGCAAGCTAGAGCTTGAAGGAAAGGCTCCCAGAGAGGTGGCTACAGAGTCTCAGCTCTTACTGCTCTGTGTCATCTTGGCACTACTCCCCTAATTCCAATGCAGCACCCATTGGCAGCCCCAGCCATAGCTCAACTGGGGCCAGGTACACCTTGACCCACTGCTCTGGGAGGTAATAGGTATAAACATTGACAGTGTCCACATCACGGTAACTCTGCAGGTATGCAGAATACAAGAGCTGTGGGGCCCTGGAGCCCTCCACCTAGATTTCAACAAATATCTCTGACATTCTGAGGGCACAGACACAATTGTCTCAGGGATAGAGGCACCACAGAGACTCCCCACTAAGCCAATGCATAGTGGTTCTGTGGGAGTGAGGCAGCCTCTGAGATCATAGAGCCATAGGGCTACCAGCATGCAGCTCCAGTCTGGGAAGGAAGCAGGCTGAAGACTCCAACCCATGAGGCTGCTGGGTGGACTGAGCCCACTAAAGTCCCTGGAGTGGGCTGCCTGAGGCCTTCGGGACCAATCCCTGTTCAAAATTGTCCAAGATGAATTACATGGAGTCAAAGGAGATTAGTAATACTTAATACTTAATGATGTGTTTCCTGTGGGGTTTTGGACTTACTGAAGACTAGTTATGCTTTTCTCCGTACCTGTTTTTCCTTTTGGAAGAGGAATGTCAACCCTAAGTCTGCCTCATCATTATAAAATCCTCCCTCTGTATCTATAAGAAAATGGTTCCAGGACCCTCCTTGAATACCAGATGCTCAGGTACCACAGCCAACCCTGCAAAATCGGTGGATACAAAAACTCAGTCCTCCGTATAAGCAGCTTCCCCTGCATTCCACAAATACTGTATTTTATATCTGTGGTAGGTTGACTCCACTGATGCGGAATTCATGGAGACAGAGATCTGCCTGTATTTTGGAAGGATATGACTTGTTGTTTTCATAGACTCACAGCTGGAGATGAATTTGCTTTGGGATGAATGAGAGCCTTGAGTCTCTCCCTTACGTGATTTAGATGAGACTTTTTGGACTTTTGTTGTGCTGAGTTAAGACTTCAGGGGCTGCTGGGATTGAATGAATGTATTTACATGGGAGAAGGGCATACATTTGGATTCCAGGGTAAAACAATATGGTTTGAATGTGTCCCACAAGTTTCTTATGTTGAAACCTTAATTCCCAGTACAACAGTTTTGCAGGGTGAGATCTTAAGAGTTGTCATTATTGTACGAATGAGTTTGGTATAAAAGTGAGTTAAGCCCACTTGTTCTTTTTATTTTTTTCAAATGTAATGAAATGTTTATGAAAGCAAAAGGTAACCATTAAAGGAGATGATATAATTTACATTTTGTATACATTGAAATAATTTTTTTTTTTTGAGACAGAGTTTTACCTTGTGACCCTCGGTAGAGTGCTGTGGTGTCACAGCTCACAGCAACCTCAAACTCCTGGGCTCAAACTATTCTTCTGCCTCAGACTCCTAAGTAGCTGAAACTACAGGCACCCACCACAATGCCTGGCCATTTTTCTGTTGCAGTTATCATTGTTGCTTAGCTGACCTGGGCTGGGTTGGAACCCACCAGCCTTGGTGCTGTAACCACTGTGCTGTGGGTGCTGAGCCAAAATAAATTTGTTAATTTTAATTTTACAATCTTCCCATATTTTGGAGACAACATTTCCCCCTCCTTTCCTCCCAGCAGGAGGGAGGAAGACAGAGCCATCAGTAGCACAGATGGACTTTGGCAAGGTTGTAGTCCTAGTGATGAGCTCAGGGAGCTTACTGGGTAACTGAAGCCCACTTGTTCTTGATCACCCTCCTTCACCATCCCACCTTCCACTATGGTCTGATACAGCAAGAAAGCTCTTGAAGGGTGCTTGCACTATGACATTGGAATTTAGCCTCAAGAATTTGGAAAATACCTTTCATTAAAAAAAAAAAAATCAATTACCTAGTATCACGTGTCCTGTACAAATGGGCTAAGATGAATATGCTAGCTTTTTAAAATTTATTTTCACATTTTATATTTCTGTAATTGCACACCTTTGTCCATTGGGATCCCCATTCAAGCTGGCTCCCAATTCTTGTTGCTCTTACCTATCACTCTTTGAGCACTTCCTTAGTTTCTGGCACAAGATGATCCAGGTTCATCTTATATTTTTCTTATTCTAGACCTGAAATCATCCATTTCTCCAAGGATTGCTGGTCCATTTGGATGGAGATTGGTATTTGAAAAACAAAGATTTGGGCATGAAAGTGGTTCTCTGAGCCTGGTCTGTTATTGTATAAGGGAAAATGTTTGTGTATTTTTCTACCTATCTATCTATCCATCTGCCTGTTGATCATCAAATTTATATACATTTTAATCTGGAATTATGGAAAATCTAAGACTTAACTCAGTATCTCTAATTATAATCCACATTCACAGAATTTATCTTAATATTTTCCTTTTTAATATTTTTATCTTTTCTACAATATTGAAAACCTTGACTATGATGGTCCTTAATATACTTACTTACTCCATCAACCCCTCTGTGCAAGAACTTCTCCTCCTGTCCTTACCTCCTACACTCCCATTGCAAATCCCTTCCCCACATACTCCATACACTTGTGTCAGTTCTCATGGCCCTACCTGGCCACAGTGAACTTGGACCCTTTGCGTGGATGCTTTCCTCACCAATTCTTGTTGGTGACACTAGCACTAGGTACCTCCCCACATGTGAATACCTGCTCATTTTGCCCCAACTATGACATCCTGCTCTAAGAGGAGGAGGGTGTCCCTGTACCCTGAGTGCCCATGTGGGGTCACCCCCAATGCAGTTTCAGTTGGCTTCTCTGCTCCACCTCACACAAGGATTCTTTGTGTATTATGTAAGGGATATAACACTCACGCACTACCCCAGCTTCCCTTCACCTTGTTGCTTGGTTTCTTCCTGAACTTGTTTGATCAAAGCCCTAAACTCAGCCACCATTAAGAGCTGCTTTGCCTTGTGAACTGGAAGACATTGGTGATGTGGGAGTATGCAGGTTCATGAAGCAAAGCAAGGGTGAAGATGAGCACTTACTCTAGAGAACACCTCACTTTTGAAGGTGATAGGTTGGGTTAGGAGGGATGGAAGATATGAATAGTAATCCGAGGAGCTCAGCAAACATCTAGCCTGGAAATGTGTGATGGCACACAAAGCTAGAAAGCAGCTGAGACGTTTCAGATGAGGAGGGAGAAAATTGCTAATGTTGGCAGGCGTAGGTGGAAGAAGTGGGAAAGAAATTCAGAAATGGAGGGCAAAAATCACATCTGGAGATGACAGGTTAGTCTTGGACCTAGTGGCTGGACTCTTTCCTGCAAATCATGGTACTATTTTACTGATTACATTTTCCTTTTTTTTCTTATTTGTATGCAATTTTTTCTATCTATGATCTATCCTTCTATCATCTATCATGTATCTATCGCTTATGCCCTTTAATATTTCTAGGTAAAATGATTTTCTACAACAGGGCCTCCAGGGAATCGGAGCAGAGAGGAAGCTTCTCTACTCAATAGTATTTGCAAGTATCAAATATGCTGAACTTCTATAATCTCTTATAGTTTGGGGATATGTGTCTTTCCAAAAGGCCCTGTCTTAGATGGATAGCTAGCGAGAAAATGAAGTCATGAAGTATGATAAGAATTCATTCTCATGAGTAGAGAAAAACGGCACTCTATTTGCAGGAGAGTAGACTGATTCTGTCCTGTGGGATACAGAGAGAAATACATTCTCTGAAGACAAATGTGTGCCACCCTCATTAGTCTCAGGACATGGAGTCACTGGTCTATGCTGAGTTATTGAGATAAGTCATCTTTGCAGCTGTGCAGATTTGCATGTTCCCAGAGGTCAGGCCACTGACATGAAGACTTATAAATAGGCTGGTCATACCCTGTCAAGAATAAGTCCCAGTCACAACTTAGTATGGACATGAGGGCCCAAACTCAGCTCCTGGGGCTCCTGCTGCTCTGGCTCCCAGGTAAGGAGGGAGAACACCAGGGATTTACTCAGTCAGTGTGGTCAGTCATGCCTGGATCATCAAGAAAGGCCTCTTAAAAATTGATTTATTATTTGTATATTTATATTTTGTGTTTCTAATCTTAGGTGCCAGCTGTGCCATCCAGATGACCCAGTCTCCATCCTCCCTGTCTGCAGCTCTGGGAGACACAGTCACTATCACTTGCCGGGCCAGTCAGAGCGTTAGTAATTATGTAACCTGGTATCAGCAGAAACCAGGGAAATCTCCTAGGCTCCTGATCTATAGGGCATCCACTTTGTAATCTGGGGTCCCATCAAGGTTCAGTGGCAGTGGGTCTGGGACAGATTTCACCCTCACCATCAGTGGCCTGCAGGCTGAAGATTTTGCAACTTATTACTGTGATCAGTGGAACAGTTTTCCTCCCACAGTGTTACAAGTCATAACATAAACCTCCCCAAAGGAGCAGGTGTGTGAGGCTGGGCTGCCCCAGCTGCTCCTCCTGGTGCCTCCATCTGCTCCATCTGAGAGTATTTCTCAGAGGCAGCCACACTCTAAAGGTCACTAGGAGGTTTCAGTAAAAGGGCCCAGGAGGTTCCTCTGCTCCCTAAGTCTCTCTCCACCTCTTCAGCCCTAGCAGCACTGACATGGCAGTGATTGTCCTGAGTTAAGAAAGGGCGGGCTGCCAGTATACCTACGGAGTCTGGTTATAGCAGACTTGGGGTTCATATAACAAAGGAGAATATGCTCTAGGTGTTCTAAGTGGGAATGCCTTTTTTCTTTTCTTTCTTTCTTTTTTTTTTTTTTTTGAGACAGAGCCTCAAGCTGTCCCCCTGGGTAGACTGGGTAGAGTGCCGTGGCATTACAGCTCACAGCAACCTCCAACTCCTGGGTTCAAGCGAGTCTCCTGTCTCCACCTCCCAAGTAGCTGGGACCACAGGCACCCGCCACAACGCCCGGCTATTTTTTGGTTGCAGCCGTCATTGTTTCGCGGGTCCAGGCTGGATTTGAACCCGCCACCTTAGGTGTACATGGCTGGCGCCTTAGCCGGTTGAGCTACAGGCGCCGAGCCGGGAATGCCTTTTTTCAATATGTGGAGTTAGTGACCAAACTATAATCTTTCAAAGGCCAGAGGGTATTATATTTCCATATGCAAATGCAAGAAATGGGGCGGGGGTTCCCTGTGCTTATCCAGAAGCCAGAGTGCATCTTTCCTGAAGGTGCCTGACCACAGGGTCCTTAGACCTGTCTAGGGGGTGAGAGTGCCAATAGCACCACATGAGTTGAGTCTCCAGTCCTTCCCTCAGTCCATGTGTCTGCTTGTAGGAGTCAGTCTATAGTGCTGAATCATCTTCTGATTTCCAAATATCATGGGAGGGTCCCTCACTGAGCAACCTCTGCAGGAAAACTGAGAGTGAAGGGAAATTCTTGGGCAGGTTCTACACGTGATGGTGGTGATGATGGTGAGTTAACAATACATTGTCAAATATGATCACTGTTTCCCCAACTCATAAACTTATAACATTTACTGAACGGCCCCCAATACATCTGAATTCACTTTCACACATTTTCATCATGTTTGGATCATGCAAGAAAACTTCGCCAAAACATAGAGTCAAGAGAAAAATAAGGAAATTGCCTGAAAAACATTTCTTGACGAAAGTGCTAATAAAACAAGTCAAATGTTATTTTTCTCCCTACTCAAAATTTGTCCAGAACTCACCAGCATCATGAGCATCACTGAGTCACTTCACAGGTGGAAGCTGCAGAACCACATTAGATGGAATGAACAGCAGTCCCCATTTTAAGATGGTAATAGCTGTTCATTACGAGGTTTATTTATTTTTTATTTTTACCTTTTTTTTTTGATACAGAGTTTCACTCTTTGCATGAGAGAGAGTGCCTGTTGTCAGCCTAACTCACAGCAACCTCAAACTGTTCGGCTCAAGTGATCCTTCTGCCTGAGACTTCCACATAGCTGGGACTACAGGTGCCCTCCACAACACCCATCTAATTTTTCTACTTTTGTAGAGATAGGGTCTCCTTATGTTCAGGCTGAACTCAAACTCCTGAACTCAAGCAATCTTCCATCCTTGGCCTCCCAGAGTGTTAGGATTATGGGCGTGAATCACCATGCACAGCCCTGTATGAGGTTTTAAGCTACATTTTAAGAGACATTTACTTCTGGTAAAGAGATTTTTTCTCCACCAATGAGGCCTTCAAGAAAATTTCCGTGTGAAACCACCTGTTGAGAAAACATACCCATCTTTACTTTCTAATTAATGAAAATTTAACTTTCACAGCATTTTCAGATTATAAAAGATGAAAATCATTATTAATTCTCAACAGCATAATTAAATATTTGCTAGTGAAGCTTGGTTTGGGGATTTTGTTCACTCCTGTACTTATCATGAGAATGTTGTGTCCTGAATACTCACTGCCCTTCAGCCTTGGCACCAGATCACACAATGTTTAGACTGGAGATAAGCTCAGTGGCCTGCAGCAGAGCCATCCAGCTGAGCCCTGTCTGCATTAACCAAATCACCACCATGAAAATATAGGAACATGAAAATACATGCTTAGTGTTATAAACCACTGAGTTTTGAGTGCTTGCTTAAAAATTAATTATGGAAAAATGTTGACCAATATTCTATTTCCACATCTATTCATGTAAATTAATGTATCTAATTAAAATATGGCTTTACTATGATGTTTAATAACTCATTAATAGAAACAATAAGAAATTAAACATGAAAACATCTGAGCAAAAGGAGCCATATTTACATCACTTGTGGAAATGTGCATATGTGTTTGTTTTACACGTATAGGTGCACAGGCAATATATTTGATACACTGATAACTGCTCATGTTTATATATGCATCTATTCATCTATTCATGTCAAAATAAGGTTACAATTCCCCATTAATCTCCTTGTCCCCATCTGTATCTGAATTGTTTCTGGGTTTGGAGACACATTGTTGACTTAATATTTGTCAGAGATTCATCCTGGACTGAAGTCACATTCCTGTCATCATCAAGAATGCCCTGAAAGAGTAGAAATCACAACAGGGGCATTCTCCAAGAGTTACATCTGAAGGTCACTCTGCAAGCAGAGATTGGCAACTCAGCAATATCAACTATTAGTTTTGACAGATGATGAGTCCTTAGAAGAAACAAACTGAAGGACTAGAGATGAATTGTTCTGGGAAACTATAACTGGTCCTTTTGAAATGGGCCAAGGTTAAAAGCAAATACTTCCCAAGTGAGGACTCCTCCAAGGAGGCTCTTAATAATTAAGATGACCCCTCAGGATTCAGTCAGTCACCTCTCCCAACTCTCCCAGGGGGTCTCATGAACCAACATCATGCTGGTCCATGTATGGGCTTAGCAATATGAATTTCAGCTAAGGGAAGTTTACATGGTTACTGGCACTTCTGAGCATCCAACTTTTTAAGAAACGAGCCCAAAATATTGTACCACACATCAGAAAATCACGGTAAAAACAGGTGTCCAGCTGATTACAGTGGGACAACAGGACTATACGTTTCCTCACCCACTTCCTGCGCCTCAACCTAGGGTGGTTTTGTAGTGAGGGTACAAGGTTTCAGCAGCTGCACTCACTGTGATCTGTTCAGAGGGGCAGGGTCTATTTCTGGGAACATTTAACAGCACTTATAAGTCCTTCAAGGGACTTTAGTCCTCTGAAAACTTTCTTTCTTGACAACACAACCCCCCACAATCATTGAATTTGTTCTAAAATGACATTTCTAGGGTATGGCTACAAAGAAATTCATACTTAACTTGGTCTTGAATATCTTCCTTAGAGGAGGTATTTTTGAAGGCAGAGAACTGGGAGTTGGGATGGGGAGAGAGAGAGAGAGAGAGAGAGAACAAGAAAGAGAAGGGAGAATCTAAGGAAATAATACTACTAATAACAGTAACAACAGAGACACCATCATTATTGCCAGCTGCCACTTACTTGGTGTTAACTACTACACTAAGTATTTAATGATTTAGTGCCATTATCCCCACATTACTCCCCTGTAGATGAGAACCAGAGGTTCTCAGATCTTAGCTTGCTCAAAGTACCAGTGCTTATAAGGAAAATGATGGAAACAGACCCTGGTACTCTGAGTCCATAATTTCTACTTATTATTAATTAGCTTATTAATTTATTTCTAAAATAAATGTCAGAAAACACAATAAAGTACATTTAATGTTAAAAAAGTGAATTAAGAATGTACAGATTGGCT
>NW_003852543.1:77212-79254 GCF_000181295.1 Otolemur garnettii | reverse complement strand
CCCAGGAGTTGGAGGTTGCTGTGAGCGAGATGCCATGGCACTCTACCCAGGGGGATAGCTTGAGAATCTGTCTCAAAAAAAAAAAAATAAAAGAATGTACAGATTGATGAATATTAACATACACATGTCCCTCTCTACCCACTACCCAAAGTAAGATGTGACTGTCTCCAGCATTTAGCAGACTCCCCAGGCTCCTTCCATCAATTCTTGTTCCATCTGCGGCATCCTAGGCCACTGTCATCTACTTCATGTTGCTAATCATCAATTTTCCTTTTTCTCTAATTTCCCATAAGAGTGTTTATACAGTAGCTTTCGTGTCTTGCTTCTTCTGAACAACATATTTCTGAGTTTTACCTATGTTGTTTTTGTGGCAGGAAGTTGTTCCTTTTTACTGTAGAATAAATCTACTTTAATTTATTCAGTGTTCAATTAGTGACTTGTTTTCAGTTTGTGTGTATTACTGATAAAGTTTTTCAGAAATATTCTTGTACTTGTCTTTTTTCTCATTTCTCTTGGGAATATTCCCAGACAAGGACATGCTGAGTTATAGTGCTAGCATAGACTTTGCTTTAGTAAATAAACACTGGGGATGTATACTGAATGCTGAACATGTGCGCATTCAACCAAACATGTAACAAAGTTTCAGGTGCTGTCAATATTGTACAAGTGATCATGAAAATTGATTTCTTCTTTCTATAAGTTGATTCTTGAGTGGTTTTTTGGTTTGTGAAATGTGATTTCTCACAGAGCATGCACAGACTTTAATAACCTAGTAAGATCATAGAGTGAATTGTTAACCTCAATAATATTTCATTTCTTTCAATTATTTTTAAAATTTCAGATGTCAACAAGAATGTGGTGCTGCCTTAGTTTTCAGCTTCCAGACAAAGCTTGAGGACAGTGAGTCACCATGAGCTGCAAGGCAAGTCAAGACAGTTTTAGCTACTTAATTGGTACCAGCAGAAAACAGCACAGGCTTCCAAACTTTGCAATCACAGTACTTTTCTACCTTGATATCCCTGAAATAAAACGACTGGGACGTGAAGATTCTGTGCGAGATTATCCTTCTCAAGAAAGGCAAAATACATATATTTCAGAACTATGATAGAAAAAATCACCAGGAGAGAAGCATAATAGAAAAATTATAAAGAGGCTTTTAGTGAGAAGGAAAGGAAATTCCGAGGTAAGTTCAGAGAA
This sequence comes from Otolemur garnettii, assembly GCF_000181295.1. Classification (NCBI taxonomy): domain Eukaryota; kingdom Metazoa; phylum Chordata; class Mammalia; order Primates; family Galagidae; genus Otolemur; species Otolemur garnettii. The sequence goes on along the minus strand of NW_003852543.1, from coordinate 78,057 downwards.
TTAAAAGGAATGAAGAAGGGTAAGTATGCGGGAAAGTGTACAAAAATTTTGACTGTATTAATGAGAACACCTAAAATATATGTAGAATTAAAAATTAGAAAACAAATGTCCGTAAGGTTGATGGGAGTGCAATTCATGTTACAGTGTTTAATGCCCATCATTATCTGGACTGTGGTAAGATACTAAGTTATATAACATGTGAGAAGCCAAAGATGAATATTATAGTCTTCTAAGGTATTCAAATAATAATAAAGTAATGTAGAACAACAACAACAGCAAAAAGGATTAGGAGTAAATATTCTAACACTGCAACTACATGCTAAATTAATAACATGAGGATTTCTATATGGAAGATTATATGAAAATAAATAAAATTGCATGAAAAATGTTAAGCAAAATCAAAAGACAACTGAAAACTAGGAGAAACTATAATTTATAATACAAAAAGAATTATATTCCAATATATGCAAGCCTCAATAAAAATTAGGGCAAAGGAAAAATTTAGGTAAAAGACAGAACACGTAATACAAAGAAAAATACATAAAGAACTGTAAATACTCATAAATATGTTCAACTTCACGAATAATTAAAGAAATCCAAATCGAAAGAACTTCAAAGTAGCATCCCTCATCTATTGGTTTGGAGAAAATTAATAAAAACTCATGGAGCACATTTTCAAGCAGGGTTATGGCGAAATACCTTGCTATAAAACGTTAACATATTTAACCATAATCTACTTTGTAGAAATTTCCTTGAAGCTATGCCTCCAATAATATAAAAGCACATATACATAAAGCGAGTCATTAAAGCACTGTTTCTAATTGTTTGCAAAATACTGAAAACAT
>NW_003852543.1:61683-75336 GCF_000181295.1 Otolemur garnettii | reverse complement strand
TGGCCAAACTTGCATAGGACCTGGCATCTAATTATGATTTGTTATCGGCATCAGAAGAAAATATGTATGAAAATGGGCAAGAAAGAATTTACACATGAGTCATGAAAGTAATGTCAAGTCATAAGAAAAACCCTCAGGATGTTCCCACACTTCACCACACCAGAGGGCCCATGCACAACAATGATTCCAGACGGTTCTGGGTGTGCTGCTGATGACAATGGACAGGAGAAGAGACTGCTTCTGCCTCTTATTATTATTTTATCATTGTTTTTATTACCCCCACTTGTTCCTTCCATTTCAGGGTTAGATCATTTCATCCAGCAAGATTTTAAGTGCCTCACAGTGGCTCATTCATCTGGAAGAACATGGGGCCATGGGACAAATAACACTGGTGGGAACTCCAACAGTTTTATCTGAAGAACAGTTCTCTCTGTCACACGCTGTCAGCAAAGCTGAGTGTAAGTCTGGGGGAACGAATCTAGAATAAAAAACATGTTAGAAAGAATTATGGGGAGGTCTGCCTAGTAAACATAACTGGGGACATCCAAGTTCTTTCCTGCACATTATGCAAGCATTTCAAATCAATCAATCCTTCCTTCCTTCCTTCCTTCCTTCTTCCCTCCCTCCATCTCTCCCTCCCTTCCTTCCTTCCTTCCTTCCTTCCTTCCTTCCTTCCTTCCTTCCTTTTCAGTCATGTTTAAATTTAACATCTGACACAGTGTCCTGTGAGTGTGGTCTGGTCACTGAAGGGCATCAGGAGGGCAGGGATCAAGGTGTCCTCCTCCAGGTGGGAGAAATGGCAGCACCTGCTGTCCTCCCAAGACCAGTGGCTAGGGATTTACAGATGTGTGGTTCATACCCACATTTGCTCATCTTTATAGCTACCTCCTGTCCCCAGTGTCAAGATTGACCTAATCTGTCTTCCCAGATCTCCAGAAACTATGGACACAGTCTGTAGAGGACAGTGAAAAACAGTGGCTTTGGTTGTGTGGACCATCTTTTCTGTGGAAAGAGTTTCCAAGTTGCTTTTATTTGCTTTTATTTTTTCTGTTAACACCTATGACTTCTTCAAATATTTTGTTTTCTATATATTTTTCTCAAAAAGCCTAAGTCAGGCTGACTCTGTACATTCACATCTGGATGGTCCTTCTCTGATATTCCCTCTCTGCCTTCTACCGTTTCTGAGTGTTTTACCTTTTAGAAGATTCAAAAGACAAATCCGGGCTGAGTGCAGTGACTTATGCCTGGAATCCCAGCACTCTGGGAGGCTAAGGCGAGTGGATTGCTTGAACTCAGGAGTTTAAGACCAGCCCGAGCAAAGTGAGACCCCATCTCTAAAAATAACCAGGCATTGTGGTACACTCTTATACTCCCAGCTACTTGGGAGCCTGAGTCAATAGGATTGCTTGAGCCTAAGAGTTTGAGGTTGCTGTGAGCTATGACATCAGATCACTCTATCTGGGCAAGAAAGTGAGACTGTGCCTCAAAAACAACAACAAAAAAACCCCAAACACTTTGGGGGCAGCTATTTCTCGGTGGTTAGCACACTGGCTTGACAGACAAGACAATCCCATTGATTACTCAGACAACAAGTGGAAAACTTGGAAAAATACCTATTTTGAGAAATAAATACCAGGTCAATGTAGTCATATATTCTTCAACTGAGGCTCCATAATTTCCAATTCTTGATATCGTGCCTCAACTGTATGAATCCTAGTATGGCATCAATAATATCTCACCCTCCCAAGTTAGAAGTAAGGAAGTGAATTTTGTAGCTCTCCAGTTATTTCTGAAATTTTCTACATGATGGATAATGGAGTCTATCTGTGCAAATAGTTTTCTCAGTAATAGCTATACAGTCATGGATAGCACCAGGCTTTAATAAATCCCAGGCCTTTTTTCCTTTCTCTAGGTTATCAGTATTCCAGGGGTAAATAGCCATTATTTCCTGTGATTATTCCTGACAAAGTCAGCATGTAACCACAAAGATGAGTAATAAAAGCAATTTTCTTGGTTAACCTTGAGCAAGAATTTTTTTATAAAAAGGGTTTTATTCAGGGCCATGCCTGTGGCTCAAAGAGTAGGGCACTGACCCCATATGCTGGAGGTGGTGGGTTCAAACCCAGCCCCAGCCAAAAACTGCAAAAAGCAAACAAACAAAAAGTACTACAAAAAAAAAAAAGGGTTTTATTCGTCCTGTTCTTTTATCCTTACCAATTACGTAATGTTGACATTACATAATTCTTGATATATAGCACCGAGGATATAAGCTTTCCATAATTTCTTGCCAAAATGAAAAATAAAAAGAGACTCTAATCAATGGACAATGTTAAACAAATCCTATTAGAGGACCATTCTACCAAAACTAAAGAACTATCACAAATTGAAGAAAATTAAGGAAGCACAAAAACTAAGTGCTCTGTGGAATCCTGGAATTTTATCCTGTAGCATATAAAAGATATTCATGGGAAAGTCAGTGAAATTAAAGTATGAATGGTTAATTAGATAATGGTATTCGGTTACTATTAATTTTAAAGTAATTGGAGGTTATTTTAAACTGCACAAAGGAAAACAAAGTGCAAAAATAATTTTATGTACAGCAAAAAATAATCCTTCATAAAGAAACAGTGAAAGGAAGGCATGAGTATGCTCTAAAAGAAACCCTTCAGAATCACAGTAAAAAACAACAATAGACAATAATATGAATTGTTAGACTGAAATGAAGACCTCAAAAATAGAAAAGAAAGAAGTTGGAAATTTAATGTAAATGTTTACCTCATTCACATTGCCTTCAAATTCAAGAAAATCAATTACTGTGACAGAAGCGAGAGTAGCACTTCTTTTGATATGTTAGGGGAAGCGGTTGTTTTTCAGAAATGTAAATGAAAGAGAGAGTGGTACAACTTGAAATAATTTATATTTTTCTCTGAATAAGGACTATGAGTACAACTTGATTCAGTTGAGCAATTAAGACCTTGGGCAGCACCTGTGGCTCAGTGGGTAGGGCTCTGGCTCCATATACTGAGGGTGGTGGGTTCAAAACCAGCCCTGGCCAAAATGCGACAACAAAAAAATAGCCAGGCATTGTGGTAGGTGCCTGTAGTCCCAGCTACTTGGGAAGTTGAGACAAGAGAATTGTCTAAACTCAGGAGTTGGAGGTTGCTGTGAGCTTGTGATGCTGCAGCACGCTACCGAGGATGATAAAATCACACAGGAAGACTGATAAAAGCAAGTGCCTTTGATCAAGACTTCCTTATAAAAAGGGTTATATATATATATATGTATATACATATATACATATATATATATTTGCTATGCTAAGTAAAAAAAAAAGTAAATAAAAGAAAATATTTAAATATGTCCCTTCTGACTCAGAGCCCATAGCTCAGTGAGTTGGGTGCTGGCCACATACACCAAGGCTGATGAGTTGGAGCCTGGCCTGGGCGTGCTAAACAACAATGACAACTGCAGTCAAAAAATAGCCAACAGTTGTGGTGGGTGCCTCTAGTTTCAGCTACTTGAGAGGCTGAGGCAAGAGAATTGCTTAAGCCCAAGAGATTGAGGTTGCTCTAGTTTACAATCCAGCTACTTGAGTAGCTTAAGCAATCCATCTACTTAAGAGGCTGAGGCTTGAGGAGCTTAAGCAATCCAGTAGCTTAAGCAATCCAGCTACTTGAGAGGCTGAGGCAAGAGAATTGCTTAAGCCCAAGAGTTTGAGGTTGCTATGAGCTACCTCAAACTCAAACCTATGATGCCATGGCACTCTACCTCAGCCTCTCACATCACACCCACCAGGGGATTGGCATACTATCTCTTAGGGAGGACCTTCCCTTCCCTTTTGTGTCTGAGATAAAAGCTCAGCTCTGACCTTGCCTTGACTGATCAGGACTCCAACTGATCAGGACTCCAACTTCTCACAATGAGGCTCCCTGCTCAGCTCCTGGGGCTGCTGGTGCTCTGGGTCCCTGGTAAGGACCCAGAAGGAGATGAGGAGGGGGAGTGGAGTGGGAGAGGGGCTCTGGGGCCCACTGCCTCCCATGGGTTCTCTGTGCACATGTTAGATGTGCAGGTCTTGTCTCCTAGAATGGGGCATGTGAGATCTGAGAGAGTGAGAGAAATTCTAGAAGGAGAAAGGATCTGTGCCCTAGTGAAAGCTGACACAGAAAGAGAGGGATGATGGATGGTGAATGTGACTTCTAGAGGCTCTTTTTGCCTTGGAAATATGTGTTCTTTTTTGAAATGAGGTATTTGGGGGCTCTGATTTACATGACAAAAGTTGATTTCACCTGAAAGAAGTGACAGAACAAAATTAAGAAAATTAAGTACATCAATCTTTCACTTCTCTCTCCCTCTTTCAGGGTCCTGTGGAGATACTGTGATGACCCAGACCCCATGGGCCAGTGGACCAGCCTGAGCAAGAGCAGGACCCCCATCTTGAAGAATAGCCAGGCCATTGTGGGTGGCTATTAGGCAAGAGAATCACTTAAGCCCAGGAGTTTGAAGTTGCTGTGAGCTATGACGCCATGGCACTCTACCAAAAGCAACAAAGTGAGACTCTGTCTCAATAAATAAATAAATAATAAAATAAAAATAAAAATAAAATTCTGTAAGATGCTAAGTCCCAACCCTGTCAGCAGGTGGGAGTAAAACCCCATAAGAAGCAAGAGAGAGAACTCTTTTTAGAAATACTAGCAAAGTAGGGTTATTTAGCATATCCTCTGGGTGAAGAGCTCAACTACAACTTGGACTTTAACAAACACAAACAATGTAACCTATTTTTCCATACCCTATATTAATCAAAAAAGAAATTAATGACATCCAAGTGATAGTGATAGTGTCCCCTTATCAACACAGAGTCCCTAGGCAGGAATGGGATCTTGGAATGGGACATGGGGCACCTGGGAGGAGCTGCCACTGTGCTCAGATGTGTGCAGACCCACTCTTTTATCCTCTGCTCTGAGACTGAGAGGATTCTTTCCTGGCCTTTCTCTGTTGCCCAAAGTCCATCTGCTATGGACTCAGTTGTGTTTTATAAATTTTTATTTTGAAGCTTTAATTTCAAATATGGCTCTGTTTGGAAGTAGAGCCTGTAAGGAAGTTACTAAGGTAAAATGAGGCCATGAAGGTGGACCCTGATTCAGTGGGATTAGTGTCTTTATAGAAGGAGCCACTGTAGAGCTCACCCCCACACCCACCCTCCCCTCTCTTCATGCACTGAGGTAAGGCCATGTGAGGACATGGAGAGGAGGTGGCATCTGCAAACCAGAACTGGGTCTTCATCATAAAGCAAACGTTATTGGACCTTAATGTTGGATTCTCCATGTTTCCCAATTGTTAGGAGTAAATTTCTGTGGCTTAGCCCTCTCACTCCCCGGTCGAGTGTACTTTGCAGTGGCAGAGTGAGAAGACAAATCCACTGTCCTGACCCTCCTTGAGCAAGAGCAGCTTCAGGAAGCCCCCCGTAGACCTGGGGACCCAGCTTGCTCCTTTTCCTCCTGCTGTTCTAACTCTAGTTAAGAAAATAACTCATGCTCATTTTTAGTTAGTTGACTGCATTAAACATGAACACTCTCTCAATGGTGTAGTTGGCCTGTTTTGGTTTTGATCCAAACTGTGTCAAACTGAATGAGCTACTTGTTTGTACTGACATTTCAGGATGTTCATTTTTGTTCCCCACTTAGATGCCTGTGGACCTGTAAGAATCCCAATCTCCAGCCCACCTCCTTGTGTCCCAGGATAGAAGGTTCCTATCCCCTGTAGGGCTGACCAGCATGCTAACAATGTTGTAACCTGGCACCAGCAGAACTCAGGCCCAGCTCTGAGCTGGCTCAGAAGCCTCCAGGACACAATGCCTTCTTGGGTCATGGGTCATGGCTATCAGAAGCTGAGCTGCCTTCTGGAGACACCTGCCTCCTTTTTCTGTCACTGCTTGGCACAAAATTCCTCAAACTGTCTGTTTTCCTGGGGCTGCTGAAGGCCTGGAGCCTTATTAGGAGAGCAGGCTGGTGACAGCTCTGAAATTAGGTCCTTTCCCCTCTCTCCCCTCCCACTGCCTCCCTGGGCACCCAGAACATCCCATGGGTGCCACTGCAAGAAGGTGATAGGGTCTTCATCCTGTTTTATACTGTGAACTTCACCTCATGAGGGGGTTGTCCCATCTTCAGAGATGCCATCCTGGTTTCTCTCACACCCCAGCCCATTGCTTAGTCTGTAGTTCTGACTCCCTTCCCTGAATCCTAGTGGAAGGGTTGTTGAAGGTAAGTTGTACTTTTTATTACCCAGAAAGCAAAATGATAAATACTCCGAAGCTTGCACGTGGTGGAGACAAGAGCCACTGTATGCAGTATTTCAACAGCCATGTGAGCCATGACAGCTGAGCAGAGAGACCCCATATGGCCCCATCAGAAGTGAGGCTGCTCAGCTCTGAAGAGTCTTCCTGTGACTGTGCAGCCACTGAGCCATATATATTGCTCTGTCTAATGGAGCCACCTGAGGAGGACCTGCTCATACCAAGCTTTGGGGACAAAATATCCCCCTACTCAAGCCTAGACCCACTGCCTGTCCCCCAGAACTTGCTGCTCTGTGCTCCCCAGTTCCCTTTGGGGCACTCAGTGTCTTTAGCAATGGGCAGGGCCTGCTCAGCCATCAAGGGTAGGTCATGAGCTTCCTGACCCTCTGGCTCTGTGTGGTGGGGAAGGGTTGTGAGGTAGGACACCCATTACTAGCCTTAAGTATTCATCCTCAATTTACACTTAAAATCAGATGTTATAACAGATATTAAAATTATATCTATTTATATATATATATATATATCAATCCTACTATATTTATTTCTAATGTGGATCCATAGTATGTACAGACTTATCAATATAGTTTATATCTAATATAGTACACAAATATACATACAAGTACAGTACAAGTATACATATAAAAGGGTACATACACATTTTAAGAAAGAAAAAAGGTATTAAAATTGTAATATTCAAGTCATATTTCACCTCTGCAATTACAATAAGTACTCAAACATGACTTGTTTTCATCTTTTGTTACCAATATACATTGACTATTACACTTTTAATACAGATTTTCCATTCTCAAAATGTGTATATTTATTTGTTGGCCTCTCTGTATATAATTTATTTATTTATTTTGCACATCACCTCATTTAATCCTCAAAGCAGTCTTAAGGTACAGAGGTTAGTAGTATTGTTTTTTACTTTGTAGGTGAGGAAATGAATTGAAAAATGTGTAAATAACTAGCCTAAAGCTATATATGTAGGAAATGATAAGCAGAAATTTAAACTAAGGCAAAACATTTTAATTACATCTTGTGTCAACAATTAAAGTTACGTGTTGTATGTATTTATATGTGGATATGGGGAGCAAGATGGCAGACTAGAGACCTCTCCTTAGCAGCCACTGCAATGAGACAGGGGATACAGGACTCTGTCACTTCTCTCTGGGGGATCCTGCCCAGAAACAACACTCCAGGTACACAGAGAAGTAACCTAAGACTCCAGGAGCCAACAAAGAGGTCAAGAGATGTGGAAGACCAACACAGAAGGCAAAAACTTGGGTATGGGCAGAAGCCAGCTAGACCCCCGGTGGAGGGCTAGAAACAGGAAAGTCTTGTCCTGCAGTTTTTTTGTTTTTGGACTGAGCTGCTCACTGCAGCTGCCTTGGAAGGGCTTAAGTGAGTGAGTGAATTTGAACAGCATCTGGTGGCCAGGATTGAATTACCAGGCAGGCAGGGTGGAACTCCCATCATCAGGTCAGCTTGCAGGTTGCCACCATTGTGGGAAGGCCACCAAGGAGGAATAGTCCACAGGGTTCTATGTCATGGGCAGCTTAGTGCATCTGCGGAGCTCAGGCATTCATCCTTGGGGTGAGTTGAACGGTTTCTGCACTCCCAGGAATACCACTTTGTGGTCAAGGGCCACTGTTTGGAAGGTCAAAGTGAAGTGTCCATCCTAAGAAATTTAGTGAGAGCTTTAGGATCCTAATCTTGCTGGGACTGAGTCCTGGTGAAATGACCAATCCCTAATTGAGGGCAAATAAATTAAGAAGATGGGACCAGGTCATCTCAGCAATCAGACAATGGTTTCTGGCCCCAGTCTTATACAACAAAACTAGTGTATGTGTTTTTCATTGCCTAGTATCCAGCCAATATAATGCTATATATATATTTTTCTTCATTTTTCAATTTATTCCCTTAGTTTTTGTTGTCAATAGTGAACAGCAAAAGTAGTGAAGTTACCAGAGTAGAAATGTAAACAGAGCCTATCTAGATTCCTTTTTTCGGTCATTGAGGTGCTGTACCAACCCTAAATGCTCCAACCTTTGGATTTCTTATCTTTGCTTAAGCCATTGCTATCATTACATTCTATTAATTCTCAAATTAGTCTAACTTATCTAGAAATAATATTTAGGAGAAATAATGTAGTTGGCACTTGGACCTGCCTTTAGGGATAAGATAGGCATACTTGTGTCTGGGGTAGCCTGAGGCATGGAGAGCAGGAATAATAAGAAGCTCTGTCCTCCCCTGGTGTCTTAGTCATCCTGGGTCCTTGGCTAGAGAAACCTAGACCTCTTTCAAGAGTTTATAAATTCTATCTCTTCTAGTCTCCATTTCTCTTCTGATATCCTGAGCATAAAACAGACTTTTGTTCTTCTTAAAGACTTTGAGAAAACATTAATATCTGTGGATACTATGCACCTCCTCATCAGCAAAGTGGGGTTTGTAGATTTCTCCTTGTTCGTTGTTTTTGAAGGGAATACTCTTTCACCAAGTTCCTATCAGAGGCTGCATTTGGAGAGTTTACAGAGAAAAGCTTCCAAGCAGTTAGTGCTGGATTGCAGGGAGCGTAGAGGGAGGCTGGTGTTGGATTCTCAGCATGGAAGAGGGCAGAGTGAGTCCTGGGAAAGGTTGTAGGTATGGGAAGAAAGGATGGAGAACTCAGACTTGTGGCCATAGCTGCAGGAATAGTGGGGCCCATTTATCCAAGATCACAGAACCTGTGTTGCTTTCTTACTTGGGAAGCCACATTGCATCAGTGGCCACCCCCACCTGCCATACAAGTTGACCTTATCTTCAGGGAGGGCTCCACATGGCCCCAAAGCAATGGCTGTCAGGCCTCTTGGTGGAGGTTGGATGGAGAAGTGTTTGTTGATCAAGGAAAGTGAAACAAACATTAGAGTTGCTCTATCCCTTTGTTCCAAAGGGAAATGGGAAAAAATAACAGATTGGGACTGGGATTATTGAGGAAATATGTCCACATGTGCTAACAGCCCCTTAAAATTCCAGGGTTCCAACCTTCCTGACAGTTAATAGAGTCTGTGGTTGTTGAAGTCCAATGTCTGATTCGGGGCTTGCTATGAAGGGTCCCAAGAGATTTGTTTCCTGCCTTTGCCTCCAGTCAGGTGCATCATTTTCTTTCATTGTGTAAGGGTAGAAAAGTTTTCTCCTAAACATTGCTGATTTCTTCACAAGGATACTTGTTTCCATCCCATATTGAACTGCTGACCAGCCATGGGATTAGAGCTTCCTTCCTTTGGTGCTTCATATTCGTAAGTGCCTTCTCTCCTCTCCCTCCAACCCACGTCTCCATAAAGGTCCAAGCATCCTGTACGCAGGCTCTGAACTCTCCCTTTCAGCATGTTCCTGGGATGTTGGGTTTAGCTCCTCTGAAGCCTGGCTTTTGGGAGAGCAGGTGAGGGGCAGCCCTTGGGAATGGTTCGTGTCAGTGAACCTCCCTCCGAAGTGAGGGTGGCTATTCTGTGCATATCCTTGCCATGCACCATACGTGCCACATTCCTCTTTAGCAGTGAGTGGGGACATCACCCTGACCCAGATACCAGCCTCCTTCTTTGCACACACACAAGGGACAGTCTCCATCTCCTGAGAAGCCTGTGCCAATGTACACAGAGTGTTCCTGGGTTTTTGCTAAAACTTGGACAGAGATATGAATCCCTATATATCACATGACTTTTTCCCCAAGGTGTCCCAGCCTAGTACAGCAGCAGAGGACGTAGAACCAGCTATGTCTTCAGCCTCAGCACACTGGAGCTTGGGGGAGTATTACTATATGTATGAGAATGGCAGGCTGAACCACAGTGGTGCAGCCTGTGCACAAAACTCCTGTTGCCCGGTTTTCTAGGGTACCTGCTTGCAACTGACCAGTGAAGATACCATTCCCTAGAGATGAAGGATATGTGGGAGCTCCAGACTTAAAACTCACATCTTTCTGCATAGCTATAGCAGTTCCTGTCTGGATCCTGAGCCTTTCACTTTCACTGCACTTCTGCTGACACCCCATGGCCACATTGTCCCCTCACTGCTCTCCCTGAAGCTGGGGAGGCAGCTCTGCCTGCATATATGGAAGCCCACAGAGCCTGTAATGAGTAGTCTCTAGGGCAGCCCTCAATAGGTAATAACAGGGGAGGTGGGTGCAGGTGGAATGACTCAGAGGCATTTTCCCTGTGTTTCCACGTGGCACTGAGCTCCAGGGTCCTCAGTGGTAGCTGTCCGTGGAGTAGCCTTTCACACTTTGTCTCCTCTACCCTTTCCTCTCTCCACCTTGTAAATATGCTGCCTTCAGGGGACTCCTTGTGACTGATGACCCAAACTACAACATGATAGTAATCCTTATTCTTAGAGGCTCTCATCTAAATTCTTGCCAACTTTTTTTGTGGTAGAAAATCTTTGAAAATTCATGAACCATACAATTTTCTTCAATAATTTCTCTCATAACGGATTTAAGCTGCAATTCCTTTCTTCTGGGTCCCCAAATCAGAGGAGCCTCTGAAAAATGGCTGCACACTGTGAAGTAAACATTAGGGGCAGCAGAAGAACAGGCCCATAGCTGGGAAAGCCTCCAGACAATAAGGCTGTGACTACAAGCCTTTCAGTTTATCACTCTATATTAATAATTGGTTTCCTGTTTTCTGTTCTCTTCTCCCAGTCCGGCAAGTTTGGATTTTTCTTTAGAGGGGAATAGGTGGGGCATAAGGCCGGTAGGCTGAGTAATGTCTGCTCCCCAGGAAGCTCAGGTCTCACCTCTGGAACCCATGAGAGTTGACTTACAAGGTGAGAAGCACTGGGAGGAGTGACTAGGAAAAGGTGGGAAGGCCATAAGTACTTAATATTTATTCTGTTTATGCATGGTGTGGCTCTTCTGAGGAACAGAGTTAAGCCTTTAGAAGCAGTAACACACTTGCTGCCTGGGTGAGTTCCTTGTAGGCTGCAGGGTGAGGACTGTAGTGATTCAGTCTTCAGAGACTCTGGCAGCATTTCCCAGTGACTTTGTCACTATCACCTGCACAAGTAGCATTGTGGAGGGTACCACCATGGGCTGGTACCAATGGCGACCCCAGGGGCTTCTGCCAGGGCTGCTGGAACCTCTTCCAGGGTCTGGGGACATGGCTCTGGCTTTGACTTTTCCCTCGTCATCATTGGGATGGAAACTAAAGATGTCAGGGTGTTTTACTGCCAGTAGCACTTCAACTGGCCTCCCAAAGTGACAGTTCCCCAAACAAAAATCCTCTTTGTGGGCTGAAGACCATGCCCTGGATAAATGTAACTACTTTCTGCAGGATCTACAAGCTGAGAGGAGTGAAGGGTCCACATGGTGCATATTCAGGTTCTCTGAGTGTCTGTTTTCTGACCTGCAGAAGCAAGGGAAGGTTGTAGAGTTCATTCCTCACATTAAACCACACCCACATAGAGTAATATGGGAAAGGAGATTGGAGTCAAGTCGTGGTTTACAGAGATGCTGTACATGTTCTCATTCTCTATTGAAGTGTAAAAGAGCACCCCATAACTTAAGGTTTTGACACCATGATGTATTGTTTAGAATGATTCTAGGAGTTGTCTGGGCAAACTGATGCAGTGGCATTCAGCTGGGCCAGTAGGCTAGATGGTTACTGTTGGTGTCACCCATCTGCCTGCAAGGTGGGACTGGCTGTCAGCCAAGTTTTCCTCTCAGTGACCTGCCAGTGGGAAAGGAGGTAGGATCAGTCCATCTCAGGCTCAGGCACTTAAGAGAAAATTGTCTGTAGACATGTTTATAGTAATAATAAAACTGTTTTTTGTTATTGATACACACTGACCAATATGAAAAACATCAGAGATAAAATCCTCTTCACGCAGACATGACCATGCCCACTGCCCACTACCAACCCCTTATTATGTCCCTGGATAGCTTTACTCACATCTGTGCTTGGTGCTGGCTGGTGGCTCTTATACATGACCTCTTTTCTTCCCATGGGCTAGATCAGTGTTTTACCTTTCAAGAGCAGAGGGTAGAAGCTGCTGGGCCTCTTAGGACTGAACTCTTAGGCACAGTGTTGCTTTGTCCTCATTCTACAGCTCAAAGCAAGTCCAGGGACCAGCCTAGATTCAATAGATGGAGAAACAGACTCTCCTCTGTATGGGGAGAACATGTGGCAATGTTTTTCTAATTTATCATAAATGTCTCGAATTATACACTTAACAACAACAAAGCAAAGAATGGGTGCAATTTAAATGAATGGTTATTGGATGTCGTGAATTAAGATTTGATATATAAAATCATGTTTTATTCTCATCTTGCAACTGAAGACATTGAAGGAGAAAGTGGTCATGAAATGTGTCCAAGGTCATCCAGATAAACCAGGACTCTAATCAGAAAATCTGCTTCACAGAAGTCCTGGATGGGTCTGACAACACAGAGGGATCCTGAAACCTGGCTAATGGGATAGTCTGGGAGAGACACTGGGATCAGTCCTAAACAACAGTCTGGCTCTTCCTATGACTTCATGAGCACACCAGTCTTTGTCTCTTAACACCAGTCTGTTAGTTCATCAGTCATTATTTGGGTAATATTAACAGCTAAAGATCAGAGGAAAAAGATGACAAGTTATGTTATTGCTAAGATGATGACAAAGACAATAAAATTGCATGAAGATAAAAGAGAAAACATTAGATAGAGGCCTTCAGATAAGAGCTAGAGACTCATAAAAATCCTAAGAGGGAATAAGAAGTCTTCAGCATGAGCACCAGCAGGCAGAGGGTCAATTCTCAATTAAAAAAATAAACCAGATGTCAGCCAAGGGAAAGAAGTTATGAAGAAGAACCCTAAACAAGCACAGCAACCACAAAAATAAACAAATGACACCTGATGAAATTAAAAGCTTTAGGCTTGGAGCCCGTAGCACACTGGTTATGGTGCCAGCTACATGCACCAAAGTTGGCAGGTTTGAACCCAGCTCAGGCCAGCTAACCAACAATGACAACTGTGACAGAAAATAGCTGGGTGTTGGGGCAAGTTCCAGCTACATGGGAAGCTGAGGCAAGAGAATCACTTGAGCCCAAGAGTTTGAGGTTGCTACTGAGGGTGGCATAGTGAGACTCTGTCTCAAATAAAAACAAAAACAAAAACAAAAACAAAAATGGGAAAGAAATTAAAAGCTTCTGGTGCTGCTAAAGAAACAATTAATAATCAGACGACCTACATACAAAATGGGAGAAAATATTTGCATGCCATTCATCTACTAAATGGTTGATAACTACAATCTACAAAGACCTCATACAAATAAGCAAGAAAACATCACACAATACAAGTAAAACATGGACAAAAGACATGAACAGAAACTTTTCAAATGAAAGTCTGGCTC
>NW_003852543.1:60908-61430 GCF_000181295.1 Otolemur garnettii | reverse complement strand
CAAACACCTTCAAACACAGTCAACATATCTAATCATCAGGGAAATGCAAAGCAAAACCACAGTGAGATATCACCTAACTCTAGTGAGAATGGCTCTTACAATAACCTCCAAAATGACAAGTCCTAGTGTGGATGTGGAGAGAAAAGAACACTTATGCACTGTTGGTGGGACTTCAAACTAGTACAACCTCTATGGAAAGTAGTATGGAGATAACTTAGACAACTAAAAATAGACCTACCATTGGATCCAGCAATCCCACTACTATGAATATAGGAACATCCTGAGGCACTGGGTATTACAATGTCAACATATGAATTGTATGAGGACACATTTCTGCCCATAATCGGCAGGAATGTCCAGAAGTGATGTCCTTCTCTTCTCGTGGCATCCTATCAGATGCATGATTTTTAATCTGCTGCATCATTGATGATACTCATTTTGAAGATGGATTAAGGTGGTGACATCAGAATGTTCTCATATATGGTTAGTTTCCCATTGGTAATTAATAAAAATGTGGGGGGG
>NW_003852543.1:57605-60613 GCF_000181295.1 Otolemur garnettii | reverse complement strand
TTTTTTTTTTAAAGTAAAGAGTGACATTTAGAAATGAAAGAATGATCTGGACACCATGGGTGTTATTTAGGACTGGATTGTCATTGCTCCTACACTAAGGAAAATTATCTATTCTTCTGCTCAAAAAGATGCATTTTATTGTCTATGCCTACAAAAAAATGAGCTTGCACAGAGATCTCAAATTCACTACAAAATCACAGAGTTTATTTAAACATTCCTCTTTCTTTATCTCTTTTTTCTAACAGAATCTTGGTTCTAATTATCATTAATGCGTCTTCTTATTTTCAGTCTTTCTGTTCAAAGCCATTCTCATTGTGTCAATCATCCCCTACATGTCCTCACACACAGACCCACGCACCCTGGTACAGCTCTGATGCCCTTTCTGTGGCCATACTATCTCCTCACTCTGGTTGGACACTGAGTCCTGCACTGGGGGCCTCAACCCATGTGAATGCCTTGCTCATCCCATCCTCTGGGCCCCCCACACCAGGTCAGCAGCATCACTTCTCCTATGTGTGGATACCCTTCTTCTCCACTGCAGCTCCTACAACCCCAAGCAGGGCTTCCACTTTCATTTCCTGACTGCTCCTCCCCTCACCCTGCTTGGGTCCCACTGTTCTACACTCAGACATTGAGAGCTGCCTTCTCTTAGGAACTGAAAGAGACTTGGTGATAGCAGAATATGCGGGTTGAGGGATTACAGTAGATTGAAGGGGGCACATGAACACTGGCTCTGCAGAACACTCCACTTCTTAAGGGATTGTCTTGGGTTGGGGGGATGGAAAGCAGGAGCAATGATCTGAGGCACTTGGGCGACTTGTAGAGTGAATATGTGTAGCAGCAACAGAAACAGGAAGACCGCTCCTCAGGTGGGGAGGAAGACAGTCTCGCGCCTGGCTGGCCTGATGGAAGGAGTAGGGCAGAGAATCCAGAGATGGGAGAATACAGACTCCATAAGTGAACCCATCTCCAAGAGAAAGAAATGAAGGGAAAGCAACTCCCTGACATGTCTCTGCTGCTCCTATCATCAATCTATAGCAAAGAAAAAAATAAGCATTTTTCCTCTTAAAAAGCCTGAGGCACTTTTCCTCAGCAGCCAGCACTTTCTCTGATTTTGGAGGAAATTAGAGGATTTCACTGGAAACCCATATGAGTTTCCTCTAATTTCCCACAATGCTGTGCCGTTTTGCAACCTTTCTCACTCTCTCATTCTTTCTTTTCCGTCTCAGGAAAGTAAATATGCTTTTTACTTCTTACTATTCTAATCTCTGTGTCAGGATTCCTTCTTTTCCATTCTGTGAGCACCTAGTGAGATTGCAGGCTCCATATTATGTCCTGTAGTCCCCAGAGAAAAAAATGTTCTCAGCAGATGAATCAGTGCTATTCTGGTCTGCCCTGAGACACTTGGGGACACTGGGCCTCTGGTGAGTCACTGAGATGAGCCAGCCCTGCAGCTGTGCCCAGCCTGCCCACCTCCTGCTGATTTGCATGTTCCCAGGGACTTATTAATGGGCTGGTCGCACCTCACCCTGTGCAGGAGTCAGTTCCTGTCAGGACACAGCATGGACATGAGGGCCTCCACTCAGCTCCTGGGGCTGCTGCTGCTCTGGCTCCCAGGTAAAGAGGGAGAACCCCAGGGATTCACTCAGACAGTGTGGTCAGTCCTGCCCGGCTCCTCAGGGAAATCATAACATGGGTAATTGTGTGGATATTTGTTTTCATGTTTCCAATCTCAGGTTCCAGGTGTGCCATCCAGATGACCCAGTCTCCATCCTCCCTGTCTGCATCTGTAGGAGACACAGTCACCATCACCTGCCAGGCCAGTCAGGGCATTAGCAATGAACTAAACTGGTATCAGCAGAAACCAGGGAAATCTCCTAAGCCCCTGATCTATTATGCATCCAGATTGGAAACTGGGGTCCCATCGAGGTTCAGAGGCAGTGGGTCTGGGACAGATTTCACTCTCACCATCAGTGGTTTAGAGACTGACGATGTTGGAAATTATTACTGTCAACAAGATTACAGTTACCCTCCCACAGTGTTACAAGGCTGAACATAAACCCCCCAGGGAAGCAGGTGTGTGAGGCTGGGCTGCCCCAGCTGCTCCTCCTGGTGCCTTCATCTGCTGAGAGGATTTCTTAGAGGCAACCATGCTCTGAAGGTCCCTGCACAGTTTTGGTAGGGGGATCTGGGAGGCTCCATTGTACCCTATGTCTCTTTCCTCCTCCTTGTCCTAGCAGCACAGACTGGGATGCCTCTCCTGATTTCATTTTGGATAGAGGTGATTATACCTGGAGTCTCTGCCTGGTTTCAATGGACATCAAACTGCAACGAGAAGCCACTCTTAGGTATTCCTAGTAGGATATCAGTTATGTATAAGGAATAAGAGGCGAAGTCTAGTTTTTAAATGAATAGCCTGGGGTTGAATATCATAGTCAAAGAACAGATACTAGAAAGTGGAGATTTCCTGGTCTTCCCTAGAAGCCAGGTTGCATCTGCTCCTCCGTCCCGTCTGGGAAGCCCAGGGCTGGGGTTGCTGAAGTTCTCAGCTGTCTGCAGCACCTGGCCAGGTGAGTCAACTGTTCCCACGTGTGTTCTTATGTCTGGCTGCAGGTGCTGATGGATAGTATCGAATTCTCCTCTTCTGAGTTCCCAGTCTCAAGGAGAGACCCCTCATTGAACAACTCAATAGGAAACCAGCAATGGAAAATAATTTCTGCCTAATGTGCTTCCAGAGATGATGGTGATGGTAGAGAAATGGTAGCTGTGGCCCAATGTGGTCAGTATTTCTCAACTCTCAGAATTTTGTCAGTTAGTTGATGCACCCAAAATATACTTGGGTGTGCTTCCAAATATTGTCAGGAGGTCTGAGATCTTTAGTGAGAAGATTTCATTAAGACATATGTGGTAAATACAAAACTGGGGAATGCATTATATCTATCTCTGTATATCAGTCATCTGACAAATAAAAAAAACTTTCCTGACTATAAATAAACACATGAACACAC
>NW_003852543.1:56830-57257 GCF_000181295.1 Otolemur garnettii | reverse complement strand
TGGTACAGACATAGGGTACAGGGCAGCCTCCCAGGTTCCCCTACCAAAACTGTGCAGGGACCTTCAGAGCATGGTTGCCTCCCCTGCAATTTCATTTTGAAGCTGAAAACTGAAAACATAATTATTTGTCAATGGCATGATAAATTATTTTGAACATTAAATGGAGCAAGGGTTTTAGAACCTTTAGGAATTATTAAGAGAAAAGAATAAAAGAAAACTTTGTGTACTTGTTTTGGGGATGTTGAGCCTTTGTTTTGCTTATGTAGTTGGACCTCAGGATGTTGTTCCTTATCCCGGGTCATCATCCTCCCTGTCTTCTCTGAAACTCACAGAAATTTCCTAGGTGCTGTGGTCTTGGTCTCTTGTCCTATTTTGGAGAAAATAGACATTCAGGGATTCTAGGCTATTTCAGGGTTTTAGGTTGATC
>NW_003852543.1:44079-56795 GCF_000181295.1 Otolemur garnettii | reverse complement strand
AAATTTCCTAGGTGCTGTGGTCTTGGTCTCTTGTCCTATTTTGGAGAAAATAGACATTCAGGGATTCTAGGCTATTTCAGGGTTTTAGGTTGATCTTAATCCAAGCTCCAATTCCAGGACCATATTATTGGGCTGGAGGAAGAAATAGTAAGTTTTTTTTTTTTTTTTTTTTTTTTTTTTTTTTTTTTTTTTTAATGGGGGAATAATCAGACTTGGCATCACTTGTTAAAGCTTTCATCCTGATGAATTCTGAGAAATCAGGGCAAACGGTGGTAAAGGTATAGAATATGGAGGTCCCACGCCAAGAAAAAGATGCATTCCATTTACTCAATGGGTACTAAAGAGACCTGTGGTACTTTGGTATTGGGGACTAATTTCCCTGTGAGCTGCAAATCTTTGGGGACATACAGTTAATTTTGTTTATCTGCAGTAAATTGTTTAATGGTATAATTGCAAAATGCTTTACAATACCTTTAGTTTCTCTTAAGAACTGACAGTTTTTACTGAAAACATAAAACAATTTAACACTTTATGAAAGGGAGTGAGCACAGTGGAGTGTACTACCTGTTCCCCTGAACGACTGAGAGTAAGTTGGTGACCTTATAGTCCCACCCTCTAAGACTTGCTAGGCAGGTCCTACAAACACGAC
The DNA here is from genome assembly GCF_000181295.1 of Otolemur garnettii. Classification (NCBI taxonomy): domain Eukaryota; kingdom Metazoa; phylum Chordata; class Mammalia; order Primates; family Galagidae; genus Otolemur; species Otolemur garnettii. Next base: position 56,146 of record NW_003852543.1, on the reverse strand, counting down.
ATTCTCCTACATAAGCCCAGTACACTGTGGAGTTAGGGTATCACCATTAATATGTCACTTTATAAAATTTGCAAGTCTATTTCAAGTTTTGATAATTGTCCTAATAATGTCTTTAGTTACAAAATGATCTAGTCAAATTTTCATGTTGCTTTTATCAGCTGATGTCTCTTTAATTTTCTCGAGTCTTTCCTTGTGTTTCATGACATCCTCCCCTTTGGAGATTACACACCTGTTGCTTTGTAGAATCTGTCAGGTTGGGTTTGGTTGACTTTTCTCCCTGATAAAATAATGCTAATGCCATTTGGCAGGAATATCCAGAAGTGATGCTGCATACCATGATCGGTGCATGATTTCAATGTGTCCCATAACTGATGACGTTCATAATGATTCCTTGGTAGAAAGTGGTATTTGGCAAACCTCTAATCCACACATTTACCCTTTTTCTATTTGAAATTAGTAAGGTTGGTGAAGTCATTTGGTATGTTATGAATACCCCCTTTCTAATTTATATATGGAATCATGAATTGATATCTTCTTCAAAAGGTTTTAGCATTTCTAGGGTTTGAGTGTGTCACTCAAGTGTCATATGTTACAAGCTTCATCCCTGATGTGACAGTGTGATGAGATAGGACCTTAAACAGGTGATTAGGTCGTGAAGGCTCTGTTCTCACAAATGCATTAATGCCATTATTCTGAGAGTAAGTTTGTTACCAAAGTGAGTTCCTCCCTCTCTTTTTTTCTCCACCTTCTCTCGCTCTCTTGTCTTTCTCCATGGTATGAGACATCAAGAAGGCCTTTGCCAGATGCTGGCACCTTAACATTGGACTTGTATCCTCCAAAACAGTATAACATAAATATATTTGCTTATTAATTATCCAATATCATGTATTTTGTTATTAGTTATCTGTACATAAATAACTAAGAGGAAAAATTGGTTTTGAAAAGTGGGACTATTTCTATAATACATATCTGTAGATTTGGAATGACTCTGACACAAGGTAATAAATAAGTAGAGGCTGGAAGAATTCAGACAAGCAACTTAGCAAAAGGCTGGAATGGAGCATTAAAGGCAACTATGCTGAGAGCTTAGAAGAGAGAAAATGGTGGGAAAGCCTTGAACTTCTTAAAGATTACTTAGGTGGTCATGATCAGAATGTTAGTAGAACTGTTTAGGATAAAGACATTTCTGAAAAGACCTCAGATGGAACTTAAGATAAAAGTATATTAAGATGGTGTACAGGCCATCGTTGCTATACAGATTCAAAGAACTTGGCAGAATTATATCCATGTTCCAGGACTTTATGACAGACAGAATATAAGCATGATAAACTAGGCTATCGAGAAGAAGAAATATCTGAGTATCAAAGTGTTCATTGTGCCACATGGATTCTTGGACTAGTTACAGTAAAATGAGAGAGAAGGTACTTTAAAGATGGAATTTATAATTAAAATAAAAGCAGAAAGGAAAGATCTGAAAAACTCTCAGCCTGGTGATAAAGAAAAATAAAAATCATGTTCAGGAGAGAATATTAAAGGTATGACTCTGCAACATTTGCTAAAGAGATTAACACAGATAAAAGAAAACCAGATTATTACTACTGTGGGGAATGCACCCCAAATTATTCCAGAAATTTCCAAGGCAAGTTAGACCTTGAAGGAAAGGCTTCTAGATAAGGTCCATGGGTCTTACTATTCTGTGCCACCTTGGCATTTGCTCCCCTACTTCCAATGTAACAGCCTTGGCAGCTCCAGCCATGGCTCAAGTGGGCCCAGGTGCAGCATGATACATTGCCCTGGGATGCAACAGGTGTAAACCTTGGCAACACCTATGTGTGCTAACCTTGTATGTGTGCAGAATACAAGAGCTATGGGAACATGGAGCGCTCCACCTAGAATGCAAAATATATCTCTGACATCCTGAGGACCCAGACAGAATTGTCTCAGTGAGGACCCACTACAGAGTCCCCCCTAAGACAAAGCCCAGTCAAACTGTTGGAGGAGGGCAGCCTCTGAGACCACAGAGCCATAGGGCCACCAGCATGCAGCTCCTGCCTAGAGGATGCAGCCAGAAGACTCCAAACAATGAGAGCTGCTTGATGGACTGAGCCCAGTAAAGCCATAGGAGGGGGTTTCCTGAGGTCTTCAGGACCAAATACTACCCCAGATTGTCCAAGATAAGTTATATGGAGTTAAAGGAAATTATTATCCATTTTTAAGACTTACCAATGTTTTCCCTTTTGGGTTTTAGATTTACTTTGGATGAGTTATGCCTTTCTCTTTACCTGTTTCTCCCTTTGGAAGAGGAATGTCTACCCTAAGTCTGCCTAATCATTGTTCAATCATTCCTCAGTATCTGTGAGGGATTGGTTCCAGGATTCTTCTTCAATACCATGACCCTTCAAGTCCCATAATCAACCCTACAGAATAGGTGGATACAAAGTCAGCCTTCCATATTGGAGGTCCCCCTTACATCCTACAAATGGTTTATTTTAGATCTGTGGTTGGTTAAATTGACTGATGCAGCAAGAAGGGTCGTGCAAGATGCCTGCGTGTGATATTGGAGTTCCCAGCCACAAGAACTGTGGAAATACATTTCTTTTTTTCTTAAATCAATTACCTAGTCTCTGATATTCTGTACAAGTTGGTTAAGATGAATATGTTCACATAATTATTTATTTCCATTCATATTCTATAATTCCACACATTTGTCCAATGGGCGTCCCATTCAAGCCCACTCCTAAACCTGTTGGTTTTATTCATCACTTTCTGAGCACTTCCTTAGTCTCTGACACAAAATGATACAGGGTCATCTTAAATTTTCACTGTTCTAAACCTGAAATCACCTATTTCTCAAAAATTACTGGTTCGTTTTAGTGGAGATTGGCATTTAAAAAACAAAGATTTGTGCATGAAAGTGATTCTCTGAGGCTGTTCTATTATTGCATAAGGGAATACGTTCTTTCGGCTTGTGTATTTATCTATTTATCCATCTATCATGGATCTACATACATTTTAATCTGTAACTATAGAAAATCAAGACTTTACATGATATCTCTAGTTTCCTTTCATATTCACAGAGTTTATTCTGGCATTCACCCTTTTAGCTTTATAACTTTTCTTCAATAGTAAGGACCTTGACTCTAATGGTCCTGACTGCATTTACTGACTTGATAATCCCTTCTCTGTAAGACCATTCTCCTTCTGTCCTTGTGACCTACACGCCCCTGAAGACATCTTCCCTAATGTTCCCCACCACTACCTATGTTAGCTGTGATACCCCATACCAGCACACAGTGAACTTTGACTCCTTATATGGGTGCACTTCTCACCCATTCTGGACTCTGACAGCAGCACCTGTGGTCTCCCCTATGTGAATGCCCTGCTCATCTCATTCCAGCTGTGAAATTCTGCACTAAGGGGAATGAGTGTGTTCTTGTATTCTATATTCCCACATGGGGACACCCCAATCCCCTTGGTGGGCTCTCCTCTCCAGCTTACATATGGATTATTTTTCCACACTGTGGGGGTTTTAATATTTGTATAGTAATCCAGTTCCACTTCATCTTGTTGCATGGTTTCTTCCTGAACTTATTTGTTTTGAAGCCCTAAACTCAGCTGTTTGGAGCTGCTTTGTCTTGTGAACTTGAAGATATTGGCAGTGTGGGAGTACACAGGTTCACGAAACAGAGCAAGAGTAGAGGTGAGCACTTACTCTAGAGATCACCTCACTTCTGAAGGAGAATTGGTTGGGTTAGGAGGGATGGAAGGTATGAATAGTAATTCAAGGAGCTCATAAAACAACTAGCATGGAAATGCATGATGGCACAGAGGGCTAGAAAGTAGCTGAGACTTTTGGATGGGATGGGAGAAATCCCTGATGTTGGCTGGCCCAGATGGAATTGGTGGGAGAAGTTCAGAAATGGAAGGCCAAAAACGTGTCTGGAGATGACAAGTTATTCAGAGCTTATACCCAGTGGCTGGCATCTTTCCTGTACATCCTAACACTTTTTTCATTGATTATATTCTCATTTTTTCCTTTCTCACTTTTATACAAATCAATCAACCAAACTATCTATCTACATATCTATGAATCTCTCATGCCTTGTTGCATCTCTGGCGCTAGCAATGATTACAACATGGGCTCCAGGGAATCAAAGCAAAAAGGAAGGTTCCCTGACTTCAGTAATATGTATAAGTATCAAATATGCTGAGCTTCTAAAGAAAAACAAGTCATGGGGCAGCGTCTGTGGCTTAAAGTGGTAGGGCACCAGCCCCATATGCCAGAGGTGGTGGGTTTAGACTGATTCTGTCCTGTGGACTCAGGGAGAAATAACGTTCTTTTCAGACAAATGTGCACTACCCAAGTTAGTCTCAGAACACCTGGGAGACAATGTGTCTGTGCTGAGTTATTTAGATAAGTCATCCTTTCATGCAGATTTGCATGTTCCCAGAGGACAGGCCACTGCTGTGAGGAGTTATAAATAGGCTAGTCACCCCCTGAGTAGGAGTCAGGGGGTGACTGTCCTGATTTAAAAAAGGAAAGCTGTGAGTACACCTGAGGAGTCTGGGTTACAGCACCACTTGGGATTCTTACAGCCAAAGAGAACCTGCTCTCGCTCTTCCAAGTGGGAACTTCTTGTTAAATACAGGAAGTTAGACTTCAAACTACAATTTTCAAAGGCCAGAAGATTTTTTATTTAGAGGTGCCTATATTAAAAATTGGTGTTACCCTGATGGTCCTCTGGAAGCCAGAGTGCCGCTGCCCTGAAGGTGCCTGACCACAAGGCCCTCAGACTTGTCTAGGAAGCCCAGAGGTGGGGATACTGATGCTCCCAGCTGCTTTTAGCACCACACGAGTTGAGTCTCCAGTCCTTCTCCCAGTCCGTGTGTCTGCTTTTAGAAGCCAATCTATAGTATTGACTCATCTTCTGACTTCCAAATATCATTGAACAAGTCTACAGGAAAACCGAGAATGACAAAAGGTTCTTGGGAATGTGCTTCTAGAACTGATGGCGAGTTCATATTTTCACATCTACCCATATAGATAAATGTATTAACTTAAAATATGGTTTTAATAGTATGTTCACTAATCTACTAATAGAGACATTAAGAATTTACAACTGCCAGTTTGATGAAAATGTTTCAAATTGTATATAAAACCAGCATATTATACCCCATGATTGCATTAAAGTAATTATGACTTAAAAAAATTCTTAATATCTTTATTAAATATAATAATTATAAAAAAGGAATTTAAGACTGAATAACATTTGAATAATAAGCCAAATTTACATTACTTGTAGAAATGCTCATGTGGCTTTATATTACATATGTTTGTGCATAGACAGTACATTTATTTGATACATTGTTAACTGTATATGCATCTATTCATGTCAAAATAGGGCTACAATTCTGGTTAATCTAAGTATTCCTTCTGTTTCTGTATTATTTCTGGATTTGGAGATACATTATTGCCTTAGTATTTGTTAGAAATTCATCCTGGATGAATATTATATCCCTGTCATCCTCAAGAATATCTTGAAGAGCAGAAAACACCCTGGGGCATTCTCCAAAGGTTACATACGATGGTCACTCTGCAAAGAGTCACTGGCAATTCAATGATATTGGCTATTAGTTTTTACAGATTACAAGCCCTTCAAACAAACACAACTGAAGAATTGGAGACAAAATTGCTATAATTTTTTTTTTCAAATGGATCATGGTTAAAGGTAAATGCTTCCCAAGTGATAGTTCATCCAAGTGCCATTTCTGAGCAGGAGGCTCTTAATAATTGAGATGACCCCTCAGCTAGGTTTTGGTCAGTCATGTCTTCCGGGTGTCCCTGGGAGTCTCATGAGTCAATGTCATGGAGGTCCATGCATGGATTTAACAATTTGAATTTCAGCTAAGGGATGCTCACACAGCTACTGGCACTTCTGAGCGTCGAACTTTCCAGAAGAGTGACCCCACTTGAGCCCCTAACATTGTACCACACACCAGGGAATCATACTAATAACAGGTATCTGGCCGATCACAATTTGGCAGAAGGACTATACACTTCTTCACCCAGAGGTGCATGTGAGCCTCAACTCAGAGTGGTTTTATTATGAGTTTATGAGATTCCAGCAGCTGCACTCACTGGGATTTGTTGAGAGGTGCAGGGTCTATTCCGGGGAACATTTCTGAACACTTATAAGTCCTTCAAGGGACTTTAGTCCTCTTAGAATTTTCTTTCTTCACATCAGAAAGCCTCCAATCATTAAATTAATTCTACAATGATATTTCTAGGTCAGGCCTGAAAAGAAATTCATGTTTGGCATGGCCTTGAATCTCTTCCTTAGAGGAGGTGTTTTTGTTTGTTTGTTTGGTTTTTTTTTTTTTTTTTGAGACAGTCTCACTGTCACCCTTGGTAGAGTGCTGTGAAATCACAGCTCACAGCAACCTCCAGCAACCTCCAATTCTTGGGCTTAAGCCAGTGGTTCTTAACCTTCCTTTAATACAGTTCGTAACCTAGCCTTTAATACAGCTCCTGTGGGTTGTGACCCACTGGTTGAGAACTGCTGGTAAGTGATTCTCTTGCCTTAGCCTCTCAAGTAGCTGGGAATACAGGTGCCTGCCACAACGCCGAGTTATTTTTTGTTGCAGTTGCCACTGCTGTTTTAGCTGGCTGGGCCAGGTTTGAACCCGCCACCCTCAGTATATGGGGCTGGCACCCTACCCACTGAGCCACAGGCACTGCCCAGAGGATGTGTTTTTAAAAGCAGAGAAGTGGTGGTGAAGTGAGAGAGAAAAAGAGAGGAAGAGAGAGACCATATCCAAGGGAATTATAATACTAACAATACCAAGGAGATACCATCCATATTACAATCTGCTATTTTTTTAAGTCTAGAAGACTAACGCTGTGTTGAATACTGCACTAAGTATTTAATAATTTCCTGCAACTACTCTTTCATTTCTCTTCTACAGATGAGAAACAGAGGTTCTAAACACTGAACTTGCTTACAGTACCAGTTCTCATAGGGAAATAAATGGAAACAGACTCTGTACTCCAATTTCTAGTTCCTATTCAGCATTAGTTAGTTTATTAATTCATTTGTATAACAGATACAAGAAAACACAATACAGTAAATTTATATTTTAAAAAGGGGATAGTGTACAGCTTGACGTATATAAACATACACATGTTCTTCTTTAACCACTACCCGGATTAAGATGTAACTATCTCCAGCATCTCAGCAACCCCCCCAGGCTTCTTCCATTAATTCTCTGCTCCATCCACCAGCAGCCTAGGCCACCACCATGTACTTTTTATCAGTAGTCATCAATTTTTCTTTTTCTCTAAGTTTGTATTCAAGTGACCATACAGTATCTACTCTTTGGTGTCTTACTTCTTCTGATCAATGTATTTTGAGCTTCATCTATGTTGTTTATGTGGCAGGAATTTGTTCCATTTCACTATAGTATAGTTCTCCTTTTAATAACATACCACAGTTAATTCAGTACTGAACTAAACACTTGTTTGGGTATATTACTGATAAAGTTCTTTAGACACATTCTCATATTTATCTTTTGTCTCATTTCTCTTGGGAATATGCCTAGGGAAGGACGTGCTGTGTTATTGTGTTAGGATAGACTTTGCTTTAGTAAATAAACACTTCCAATGTATACTAAATGCCGAACATGTGTACATTCAGCCAAACACATAGTAAAGTTTCAGATGCTGTAGGTAATATCAGAGTTTTCATTATATGTGTATGGAAAATTTGAAGTGACATCATGACTACAGTTTATACTTCCTTGATAAATAATGATGTTAAGTAATTTTTTTGCATGTTTATTTTCCATTGGCTGTTGAATATATTGCTTTTGGGGGGTGTTATTTTTCAAATCATATGCATGTGTATTTTGTTATATTGTATTAATCACATATATTTATATGTAAAATTTGAAGATCTTCATTAAGTACTGTCTGTTTTGTAATTTCTTTGTCCTGTGTTTGTTTTGTGAATTTGTGTGTTCATTTTAAAATATCTTTGCCACCTAAGGGGCCCAACAACATGTTTCTGAGTTTTCTTATAGGAGCATCATTATTGTACTACTCAAATGTAGACTACCTCCCATTCACATTTTTTTCCTGGTATAAGGTTGGTGAAGGGTCTTATTTTGAAGTCTCATTTTATTTTTATTTCCATATGAAACAGCTTCTCCTCTTTCCTTGCAAAGAAACAGAAACAAAATTAAAACAACCACAAAAAAATATAGCTTATGCACCACTCTTTAACTGTGTTTAAAATCCTGTGATTATGTTTGGGTAGATTTTTTCTTGACTGTAGGATCAGTTTCATTTCTCTCTTTGTCTGTCTTTGTCCCCACGGTATGCACATTGTTTGTAAGAGGAAAGGAAAGTCAAAAGACATAATATCAAATGTCTATACTTAAGATTTTCTTGACTATTCAAAGTCCTTGAAATTTCTAGGTATATTCTAGAATCACTGTTTCAACATCAAAAAATCCTTCAAGGATTTAATTGGAATGCATTGAGACTGTATGTTACATTGAAGAAAATGGAAATCTTAAGAATAGCAAATCTCCCACTCTATGAACATGAACATACTGTCCATTTACTTAGATCTCCTTTAGTCCACAATAGGTGTTCCTCTATTGACATACATGACAAGATCCTGCCATGTTATTCCTAGATTTATCTGTAGATTCTTTAAAAATTTATGTACAAATTGTGTTACCAGCAAATAAAGATATTATGCTCCTTAATTTTCAAACTCCATGACTTTTATTTTTTTCTCTTGAATTATTACCTTTGATAGGACCTTTATTATACTTTTGAATAGATGTAGCGATAGTTGCCTTTTTACATTTGAGGAGTAGAATGTACAGAATGTTATGGCTCAGTATAATGTTTACTATAGAATTTATGGAGACATTTTATCAGAATAAAATATTGTGCTGTTATTTTTTTTATGAGATCTCAAACTTTATTCTTGATTTTCAAGACTGTTTTCGGTTTTCAGGGTCCTTTGACATTTCATATGAATTTTAGAATAATTATTTACATTTATGGGGTACAATGTGATGTTTTAATATATGTAAACATTGTAGAATGATTATATCAGGCTAATATATCTATCGCTTCACATATTCTTTTTTGAAGTGAGAACATTTAAAACTTAATGCTTTTAACTATTTTGAAATATACATTAATATTTTTTATTTCAAAATATTAAGGGGGTACAAATGGTTTTGGTTGCATGGATCACTTTTCATCTATAGCCATGATGCTTGAGTCATGGCTATAGATGTGCTTATCACCCAAATAGTGTTCATTGTACCATTAGGTAGGTTTTTCTTTTGTTGTTCTTCTTCTTTTTATTAAGTCATTTGTACATAGATCATAAATACATTTATGCCACTATGGGATTCAATGTGTTGATTATTTGTACAAATTGGAGTGCTTACATCCTACTAATCAACATAGCCTTCACCTCATTTACCCAATTACAGGATTAAGACATTTGTGTTCTATACCCAATAGATCCAACTTGTACTTGCAATATGAATATTGTGCTATTATTACTAGCTTGCTGAGAGTTATATCATGAGCAGCTGCTTACTTTTTTTTATATGTATTAATATTTTTAATTGTTCCATTATACAATCTCTTTAATATATCATTAAATCATAAGAGCACAGACTAACATATATGGTATTTATAAAATATCTAGAATACCATGTATTATGACAAATGCAGAAAGGATGGAAGGGTAAGTTAATTATGATGTGTACTTTTAAAAAACTATATGGGAAGTGGTATAATATTTAAATTAGACCATGGTACATTAAAAATTTATATTTTACACTCTAAAGCAGGAATTGGTGTGCTATAACCCACAGCCTCTTGTGGGCCAAATTTGCTCATGTTAGTTTATGTTTTGTCTATGGAACAGCTGCTTACTTTTAAAAAATGATTTTTTTTCAGCTACTACTGAAGTAATCTTATAGTTTTTTCTTAATTTTGTCAACACAATTAATTATATAGGCCAATATTCTAATGTTAAAATAACTTTGCATTTCTGAAATATACTCAGCTTGATCATAATGGATTATCTGAAAGAACAGAAGAGAAAGAATAAGAGAAATTTTTCCTTTCTTTTTGAATTTTTGTGTCTATTTTTATGAGAGGCATTGTCTTTTAATCGTTCTTTATGTAAAGTCCTCAACTGTTGGTATTAATAATTTTGTTGGTACAGTCGTAAACAACACTACCAAACCAGACTATGGGATATCTAATTATTAGCAGGATTATTCCTGGCACTGGTGACTACCAAGCTGGTAGAGCTGATGTGGAGATGAACCTGGGAACCATTCTAATAAGACAGTAGATGGGACTGAGGTCTACACAGCAGATGACAGTTGATTTTTAAACATTGTTTATAGACGCAAATATATTTCCTATTGTAATTTCTACTCTTCATTCCACATATAGAAAAGCATATTTCAACCGGGTACAGTGGCTCACGCCTGAAACTCCAGCACTTGGGAGGGTGAGACAGGTGGATTGCCTGAGCTCACAGGTTTGAGACCAGCCTGAGCCAGAGCAAGACCCCCATCTCTAAAAAAAAGCCAGGTGTTGTGGCAGGCGCCTGTAGTCCCAGCTACTTGGGATGCTGAGGCAAGAGAATCACTTAAGCCCAGGAGTTTGAGGTTGCTGTAAGCTATGATGCCATGGCACTCTACTGAGGGTGAGACTCTTTCTCAAAAAAAAAAAAAGCAAAGCAAAGCATATTTCATCTTGCTCATCAAGGACAGTCCTGTTCTCCTTTCCATATATAAACCTATAATTCATATTTTTATAAATTATATAGTTATTTAGACTTTCATATTTCAGTTACTTGAGGTTTTGGAGCACTATGTAGCTGACACTGAATAGCAGACATGTCTGAGAATGGACATTGGCTGGAGTTGTGCATGCAGTGAAGGAAGGAGAAGCTTTCCTAGGAGGAAAACTGTCATTACTTAAGACACAGTCTGATTTCATCCAAAAATAGCCAAGCATTCAAAATCAAGAGCAAAAAGAAACAGATCCAAAGAATTTTCTGATATTATGGTAATCATGTATCAAATGTTGAATTCATTAGGTAATAAAATGGAGAATTTTAACAGATAGCTAGAAACTATAAAAAAGTAACTCAAAGAATATTCGAGAAAAACAAAATAAAATAATAGAAAAATCCATAGAGGAGTTTTAGCAGCTTTGACAGAGCAGAAAAGTGAAATGGTAACCAAAAACTGAACATCACAACTTCGGCACAACAATGGGTAGAAAATCCGTGAAAGGGTGTAAGTGCCCTGACACAAATAAAGCATAGACATAGGCATCATTTTCAGAGATGAAAGCAGGGAAATTTTCAAGTTTTTAAAACTGATGATACATTGAAGTAATGCTCTGAGCATTCAAAACAATAAATGTTAGAAAAAGAAAAAAATATCACATCAATACCCATCTTGGTTCCAATCCTAAAAGGAGACAAAAAAGCCAAATCAGAAAGGGGGTGGGAGAGAGAGACAGAATAAGAATCCTCAATAACTTATTAACAGTGGAATCCAGGAGACAGTCAAATGAATTATCAAAGTATAGAAATCAAATAACTGGAAATTGAAGAGTCTGTGCAAGATTACCCTTCTCAAGCAAGGCAAAATGCACACATGTCAGAACTGTGAGCACAGAAAAGTCACCAGGAGAGCAGCATAACAGAAAAATTATGAAGAGGTTTTTGGTGAGAACGAAAGTAAATTCAGAGGTAAGTTCAGAGATTTAAAAGGAGAGAAAAAGAAGGGGTAAGTGTGTGGGAAAGTCTACAAAACTTTCGACTGTATCAATGATAATAGTAACATGTGTCATCTAAAATATATGTAGAATTAAAAGTATGTACAATTAAAAAATAAAAACAAATGCATAAAAAATGAAAGTGGGTGCAATTCAGGTTATATTTAATGCCCATGAATTATCTGGAATGTGGTAAGATACTAAGTTACATAAGATGTGACAAGC
>NW_003852543.1:40847-43848 GCF_000181295.1 Otolemur garnettii | reverse complement strand
TAAAAAAAAAAAAAAAAAAGATGTGACAAGCCAAAGGTCAATGTTGTAGTCCTCTAGGGTACTCCAATCATAGTAAAATAATATAGACCTACAAAAAGACTAAGAATGAATGTTTTGATACTGCAACCACTTACCAAATTAATATACATTTATTTCGATGTAGATTATGTAAAAATAAATAAAATTGCATGAAAAACATTAAACAAAATTAAAAGTCAATTGAAAACTAGAAGAAACTATTAATTTATTATATAAAAGGAGAATATTTCAATATATAAGTTGTATAAAAATTAGAAAAAAAGGAAAAATGGGGAAATACAGAGCACATAATATATAAAAAGACACATAAAGAGCTGTAAATACACAAAACCATATTCAATTTCACTAATAATTAGAGAAATGCAAATCAAAACATCTTGGAGATAGCATTTCCCATCTATTAGTTTGGGGAAAATTTAGGAAAAAAACTCTGGCTCCCTCTGCCATGTTTCTGAATAATACCTGTGGAGACATCCAGGCCGTTACATAGGAATTATACAAGGTTCTAAAACCAGTCTTTCCATCTTTCATTTTCGTCATGTTAAAAGTTAACATCCTGCTCAGTGTCTGGCTAACACTTGGAGCTCAAGAGATATTTATGGAAAAATGGTTAATGATGAAATTGTGTTTAATTATTCCAAGAGAAACTCAGGGATCAGAGAGAATCTGAGTGATCACTGAGCCAGTCTCTGGCATGCTTTAGGTCAGGCTACGTGGTGATCTGTTACCACAGATAAACAACAAAAAGTAGATGTGGATGAATGTAATTGTGATTTGTTATACCACAAGTTACAGAGTACTGGTGGCAGTCTAAGAGAAAGAGGAACACTCATTCATTTTTAGACCAAAAAAAGTGGAAACTGCTGGACGAAGAAAGACTATGTCTCCTCTGGGGCAGACAGGACTGAGCTGAGTGACAAAGAGAACAATGTGAGGATCCTACACAGGCCCCAAGTAATGCAGGTGTCACGGCCTTTTGTACAACCAGGGACCAAGCAAAGTAGCAAAGCCACTGCTCTCAGCTTTCATACTCTGTCTTAAAATCAGATTTAAAGCAACAATTTTAACCTTTCTGTGGGTTTCACTCCCCTTTGTGGGTTTAAACCTCCACAAAAATGCAGGACGTACGTGGTTTAGGGAAGAAGGAAGAGGATGATTCTCCCTCCATAATCATCTGGCAGGCACCACCCTCCCTGGTGAGAATATTAAATGGTATGGTTCTTAAATCTAACCATAAGTAAAGACTTAAAACCCAGTTTTCTGTACAGCCATCAGCCTTGTCCTCCCAAACACCCCAAGAGAGCCGAGGGAGGCCAGTGGGACAGTCAAGAGGGAAACTGCCCCCAGCTTCTGACTCCAAGAGGACCACAGGGCCACCGCAAATGATACACGCCCAGACTGACTGAGTCATTGGCACCCCAAGTCTGAGGCCTCTACAGTCACTCATTTGCTATTAGGGTGTTGTGCAGCTAAGTATGGTGTGGCCTCCTCAGCACCTGGATCCCACACATGGTGGGGAAATCCCAACTCATAGCCCATTGACTCTTAACTGAAAACTACATGTCCCTATTTAATATGAACACACATACAAAGTACCTGGCCCTCAGTTATGATCTGTTATAAGTTTCAGAAGAAAATATGTATGAAAATGTGCAAGAAAGAATTTACCCATAACACAAAAATAGCATTGTCAAGTCACAGAAAAAAACCTTCAGAATTCTCCCACACTTAACCACGAGAGGGAGCACAGGCATGATCACTGAACGGAGAAGGAGCTCTTTATGTCTCTGAAAATAGTGGCCAGGAGACCAGGATGATTTGGGTATTCTTATCATTTTATAGCATCACTTCTTCATTCCATGTCAGAGCTCAATCATTTCATCCAGCAGAATTTTACACATCTTGCTGCTGCCCGTTCATCTGCAAGACCGCAGGACCAGAAGACAAATAACACCCATGGAAACTCCAAGGGTATTTAGCTGAACAACAGTTCCTACTATCACATTCTGTCAGCAAAGCAGAGTGTAAGTCTGGGGAAATGAGTCTAGAAGAAAACACATGTTAGAATTGTGTGTGAGGGGGTCTGTCTATCTGTCTAATAAAGAAAAGGAGTGAGGACCCAGGAGTGTGGTCAGGTCATTGCAGGGCATCAAGAGAACAGGGATCGAGGTGTCCTCATCTAGGTGGGAGAAAGGGCAGCACCTGCAGGTCCTTCTAAGGCCAGTGGCCATGCCCTTACAGATGATAGTTCACACCCACTTTGCTCACATCCACAGCCTCCTCCTGTTCCCAGAGTCAGGATTGACCTGATCTGTTTTCTCAGGTCTCCAGGAACTACGGACACAATCTGTCAATGACTGTGGCTGTGGTTAGATGTGGACCATCTTTTCTGTGGAAAGGGTTTCTATGTTGCTATCATTTGCTTTTACTTTTTCTGTTAACACCTATGACTTCTTCAAATAGTTTTTCTTCTACATATTTTTCTCCTAAAGCCTCAGGATAACTCTATATGTTCTATCTGGCTGGTAATTCTCTGATATTCGCTCTCTGCCCTCTATCCTCTCCTGGTGTTTTACCTTTCACAATAATTGAAATATAATCCCACTGATTATTCAGATAACAAATGGAAAACGTGAAGAAATAACTATTTTGAGAATTAAGGTTAATGTAGTCACATGTTCTTCAAGTGAGGCTCCAGAATTTCTGATTCTTGAGAATCACGTCTCAGCTATGTGAATACTGATACGGCACCAATAGTATGTCAATAACCTGAATTAGAAGTAGCAAAGTAAATTTTGTAACTCTCCTCTTGCTCTCTGAGATGCTCTATGTGGTCGATCATGAGATCCACCTGGGTAAGTAGTTCAGTTATAACGGCTATGCAGTGATGCCGTGGTGGACACCACTGTGCTTTAATAAATCCCAGTGCTCTGTTCCTTTTTGCAGGCTATCAGGATTCCAG
>NW_003852543.1:38303-40621 GCF_000181295.1 Otolemur garnettii | reverse complement strand
TTGTTGTTGCAGTTATCATTGTTGTTTTAGCAGGCCCAGGCCGGGTTCAAATCCACCAGCCCCAGTGTATGTGGCTGGCGCCCTACCCACTGAGCTATGGGCACCACCGGTTTTTTTCATCTTATTCATTCATCCTCACCAGCAATATTATGTTGACATTATGTAAATTATGATACAAAGCACTGAGGACACAGCCTTTCTGTAATTTCTTACCAAAAATGAAAAAATTTTAAAAAGGCTGTAATCAATGGAAAATGTTAAACAAATCTTATCAGAGAGCCGTTACACAAAAACCTTGGCCAATATATTTTAAACGTTTCAAAAGATTGAAAGGCAAATAAAAATTAAAAATCTATCCCAAATTGGAGGAAAGCAAGGGGGCATGAAATTAAATGCAATATGAAATCCTCAAATTTTAACCTGAAACATATAAAAGACATTAGTATAAAACTCAGAGATGTTAAAAATATGAGTTGTTAATTAGTTAATAGTACTGGGCTAACATTAATTTTGAAGTCCCTTAAAATGCACAAAGAAAAAAGTCAAAAATAATTTTAGGTACAGTGAATAATCCTTAAAAATGAAAAAAATGAAAGGAAGCTGTGATTAAGTGATATGCCTGAAAGAAATTCAAGAAGAAATCCTTCAGAATGACAGTAAATAACAATGAATGGTTTTATATATCATTAGGATGGAAGAGACATATTTAAATGTCTTCTTCTGTTTACTTCTGTTTACGAAAGCCTCAAAAATAGAGGGGAAAGAAGTTGGAAATTTAATATAAATGTTTATCTGAATTCACATCATCTTCAAGTTCAAGAAAATTAAACTACTATGATAGATGTCAGAGTAATGCATCTCTTGTAAGGTGAGGGGGAACAGGTATTGACCAGAAAGGTAAATGAAAGCGGGGTCTGGACAATTGGAAACAATTTCTACCTTAATCTGAATAGTGAATATGAGTACAACTTCATTCAGGTGACCAATTAACATTTTTTGCCTTTACTCTGTGCCTGTTTTATTTCAATAAAAATAACCAAGACTAAACCAAGACACATGAAAAAAGAAATAAGAATCATGAAATATTTGGGGACGCTCAACCATATTAAATAGAAGTGTCAAATGTGCTAGGAAAGTGCTATGGCCACTTTTTTGTAAACAGAAGGAAACATTTAAATATGTCCCTTTTTCCAATTAGACAGCAGAGATTGCTATTACCTTTTTATGAAGCTATTACCTTTTTATCTCTGCCCTGCTCACAGGAGAGCCCTCCCCCAATCATCATACACATTCTTCCCACACCACTGCACCCACCAGGGGATTTGCATACTGTCCCCTGGGAGGACCTTCCCTTTTGTGTCTGAGATAAAAGCTCAGCTCTGACCTTGTCTTGACTGATCAGGACTCCTCAGTCCAACTTCTCACAATGAGGTTCCCTGCTCAGCTCCTGGGGCTGCTGGTGCTCTGGGTCCCTGGTAAGGACCCAGAAGGAGATGAGGAGGGAGAATGGGGTGGGAGGGAGCTCTGGACCCCATTGCCTCCCGTGTGTGCTCTGTGCACATGTTAGATGTGCACGTCTTGTCTCCCAGGATGGGGCATGTGAGGTCTGAGAGAGTAAGAGAAACTCTAGAAGGAGAAAGGATCTGTGCTCTAGTGAAAGCTGACACAGAAAGAGAGGGATGGTGGCTGGTGAATGTGACTTCTAGAGGCTCTTTTTGCCTTGGAAATATGTGTTCCTTTTTGAAATGAGGTATTTGGGGGCTCTGATTCACATGACAAAAGTTGATTTCACCTGAAAGACATGACAGAACAAATTAAGAAAATTAAGTACAATAATCTTTCACTTCTTTCTCCCTATTTCAGGATCCAGTGGGGATATTGTGATGACCCAGACCCCACTCTCCCTGTCTGTCACCCCTGGAGAGCCAGCCTCCATCTCCTGCAGGGCTAGTCAGAGTCTCCTGCACAGTGATGGAAACACCTATTTGAATTGGGTTTTGCACAAGCCCGGCCAGTCCCCACGTCGCCTGATTTATAAGGTTTCCAACCGGGACTCTGGGGTCCCAGACAGGTTCAGTGGCAGTGGGTCAGGGTCAGATTTCACACTGAAGATCAGCAGGGTGCAGCCTGAGGATGCTGGGGTTTATTACTGTTGGCAAGGTTCATGGTATCCTCCCACAGTGGTACAGCCCCGAACACAAACCTCCCTGCTGGGTGGCCCCACTCCACGCCAGTGTTGTTTGCCTGATGAGCAGGCACCATAGCATGAGTTTGGGGAACGTAGGGGAACAGTCTGCAGGTGGCTCTTTGGACTATGA
>NW_003852543.1:35291-36263 GCF_000181295.1 Otolemur garnettii | reverse complement strand
ACGGTCTCATGTGGATCACACAATCTAGTCTTTAATTGTTTGGTGAATATCTCTTCTGAATTTTCTTTGTCCTCAGCGAGGTGACTGGTTTGCTGAGCAGAGGAGTCATGTTGTGTTCCCTCCTTAGTAAGTAGAATAGCTTTCCCTTCATGAGCACCTGCACAGTCAATAGTCACCAGGACCCTGTATCTAAAATCCTGTACGCGGCTATGTCGTAACCCTGCCAGTAGGTGGCAGTCAAACTGCACAATAAACAAAAGTGAGCTCCCTGCACTTAGAAATACCAGCAAAGTAATAGTGATAGTGTCCTGCTACCAACATAGAACCCTAGGGTGGAAGGGGGTCTCTTGCGTGACCTGAGGCACCTGGAGGGAGCTGCCGCTGTGCTGAGATGTGTGCAAACCCACTCTGGGTCCTCTGCTTTGAGACTGAGTGCCCAACCTGGCCAAAGCCCCTCTGCTATGGACTTGGTTGTTTCACAAATTCTTATTATGAAGTTTTAACCCCCACTACGGCTGTGTATGGAGGCAGAGCCTGTAAGGTTATTAGAGCAAAATGAGCCCATAAAAATGGGCCCTGGTTCAGTAGAAGTAGTGTCCTTATTAAAAGAGACACCGTAGACCTCACCCCCACACCCACCCTCCATTCATGCACTGAGGCAAGGCCATGTGTGGATCTGGTGAGGACGTGGCATCTGCAAACCAGGAACAGGGTCCTCACCACAAAGCAAACTCTACTGGACCTTAATGTTGGAGTCTCCATGCTCCCCAAATTGTTAGATATCAATTTCTGTGGTTTTGCCCCCACTCCAGGTCTGGTGTACCTTTTTGTAGGGGCAGAGTGAGAAGACTAATCCACTAATCTTTATTCATTCATCTATCCATGGACATTTAGGCTGATTCTCTATCTTGGCTATTGTGAATGTTGTTGCAATGAATGTAGGAATGCAGATATGTCTACAAGATGCTGATT
>NW_003852543.1:13201-33163 GCF_000181295.1 Otolemur garnettii | reverse complement strand
T
Source organism: Otolemur garnettii (assembly GCF_000181295.1). Classification (NCBI taxonomy): domain Eukaryota; kingdom Metazoa; phylum Chordata; class Mammalia; order Primates; family Galagidae; genus Otolemur; species Otolemur garnettii. The sequence continues at coordinate 33,162 of NW_003852543.1, read as the reverse complement.
TTGGCTGATGGACCAAAGTCATAGAGATGGGTACCCAGACTCACAGAGTTGACAGGGCTGGCTGATGAAGAAACAAGGACTACTATGGGCTCTACTTATCAAGAACACACACAGGGAGGAAGTGGAAGATGAGAATGGGTGTTAGAAAATAGGTATGACCCAGAGAAATGGGAAGGAGATAAGAATCCAGTTATGAAAAAAGCACCATGAAGTGGAGATGCAGAAAGTCAGACCAGGAAACTGAGCACAGCAGCCTGGCTGGGGAGTGGATGGCTTAGAGAAGCAGACTGGGGTCTGATGGAGATGGTCCTGATGCTAAATACTGAGGACTGACCTTGGGGAAGCCCCTAATATGAGAGAGTTGAACTCCCCTTGAGACTTGCTCATTCCTCGATTGCAGGCAGAATGAAAACCAAAGACCCCATTCTTGGCAAGGAAAAACACCCCCCCCAAAAGGGAAAAACAGAGAAGTAAGGTGAGCAAGGTGGAATAAAAACAGGTTAGCTAGTTTACTTTTAAACTAGTCACTAAATTCCTTACCTGAGCAGTTTCTGCTTTTCCTAGAGCCTGGCATACAGGACCTATAGCTTAATAACCCCACTGCTGGTTCGAGGAACACTCTGAAGAAATAATGGCTGCACAGGAAGCTGCGTGCAAGGCCTGGCAGGAAACATTAACTAGGACATTTCCTGTCCAGTCAACAGATACCCATTGTGGGAATTTGCATTATGATCAGGGCAGAGATTGAGGGAACAGCTCCAGCCCTATAATATGTGGGGGGCGGAGCGGGCTGTACCCCGTTATCACAGAAGAATACACCTCTGGGTGGTGATCAGAAGAAAATTCTTCTCTTGCACTGATGCTTTGGAGAACTGACACAGTGGCATCTATTCCACAATGAACTAGTGAAGATTAACTTCCTCCATGGAATCTGTGTGTGTGACCAGGAGGCTGGCCCCACACAAGGCTCAGGTTTGGGATTTCTCAACGCTGCTCAGACACTTAAGTTAATGATTATAGACAGAGTAAGGGCTGACCTGCGTACCTGGAGAAACTGCTGATATTTTTGTTACCCTCTGGGCTAAATGAGCAAATAGCTGAGTGGAACAAATGCTTGGGACCATTTTTCTGAAACCCACAAACTAGTAATGGCCCCATGTTTCCCACCTTTGAGAACTCTATTATGCATGTCCTGTCTCTATATCTCTTGTTGCTTCTAACTTTACTTTTCTTCAGTCTCTTGCTGCCAGTTCCACAGGTCTTAAAGGATCCTGTCTCTTGGGTGGGACCCTGGCATTCCATGACTGAGCCAGCAGACCATCCATCCTCTCACACAGATAAGAGGGAAACAGCCTGAGCAGGAAGGAGGTGGAGGCTGCAGCAAAGATCAAGTGACCCAGACTTGGGCAGGGGATTTGTGTTTGAGTCTGATGCACTGGGGGAGTGTGTCTGTGCTACTGCTGACAGTGGTAAACTGCCACATCTTCAGCCTTTGAAAAGCATATTGAAAGCATCAATTACTATTGTAATAGACCCTAGGTGTTTGTGAGTATATAATTTCACACCTTAATGGAAACATATAAACGTGGTGCCAACACATGAAATATATTTCTGTCACTACATAGAATATGGACTGTCCAAATTTCTGTCTGTTCTCAGACTCTCTTTTGAATTTATTTACATGTTGAGGTTCCTCCTGCACATCTCCCAGGCACTTCTACATCCAGAGCAGACCTCCGATATTTCCCCCAGATAAACACTCACTCAGAAATGTCTTCCCATGCAAACTTAGGAATCATACTTGTCACCGCTTTTAGGTCAACCAGTTTCTCAAATAACCTCTCAGGTTTCTCAGATCCCTCTGTCCCTAGCTGACCTGAGGCGTCACAGCTCCTCCTGCAGGGGAAGTAGGTGGAACAGCTTTAGCTCCCAAGCTCAGATACAGCAATTCTTCATTTATTTCAAAACAAACAAAAAATTGTAAAGTTACACAAATAGTGAGAATATTATTTGTATACAACAATGCATATATAACATGTCAGTATCATTTACTCTCCTAGGCAGAAGGCATTGTGAACAAACAGAACCCCTGACCTCACATAGCTTTCATTGAAGGGGATGAACAGATAATAAACAAATAATATTTCTCAGTCCCACCCCTTCACTGCTTCCATGATACTAATACCCTGGAGTGATGCCATTAATCAAGGCAAGCAGGGCATGGGAGTCAAGGTCAAGTTTGTATACTCTCACCCTCCACATAGAGAAGGTCACAGAAAAAGTGAATAAGTCAGTGAGGTGGAACACTTATGCTTCCTAGAAAAATAAAAGCCACTGTCGTCTCATTAACTGTTTTGTTCCAGTGGTTTGTAAGCTCCAAAGCTATCACGTGTCTGTGTTCAAGAGAACTTGTCTGTCTTTTCCATGAGTTTCCTGGAGGAAGCAAACTTTGGACTGTAGCCAGTTTAAAAAACAAACAAACCATCTTTTAAGGAGAGTCAAAGTAAAATAATAATTGTCTGTGGGTGACAAAAGTCTTAGAATAGCCATGGTTAAAGAGGCCATCAGCAAAGTCAGTTATTTTGTGGCAAACAACAGTTTAACATAATAACTACAGCTATTATTGACAACATACACCAAGACATATCAATATTTTATAATATCGGATCATACTTTGATAACATTTTTATGCAAATATTATCCAAGGAAAGGTAAACACTACTTTATATTTGACAATGTTTCCTATTCAGTTTTAGCACACCAAATCAGCCTAATTAGGTTTGTCTTAGACTTTCAGTGGCCCTAATATTTAAAAAAGTAATGTGACTTTCAGTGGCTCTAATATTTAAAAAAACTAGTGTGAAGTCAGAATGACTGGATTTAGAATTTTGACTTTGGAAAGTTTGTCAAATATCAAAATCTTAAAACATTTACTCAAATAGAATCACAAGTCAAAAGATTCTAAAAGTAAAACGGGAAGCAATTATATTTTAAATCATTAAAAACTCCTAACTTGAATCATAAATTAGGTTTCTAAAAATCTGGTTACAATCTTATGACTTATTCAGGAATGAGTAAAGGCAGAATGAAGTTGAAAACACACACACACACTTTGTACAAATAACGTCAAAATTGGAAGCAGCAGTACTCAATAGATTTAATTAGCTGTATATGTTCACACGTGTTCTGCCTTCTATTCTTCATCATAAATTACATTATCTTCATCTCCTAAATAGGCAAATTTAATTTATAAATAAATTATTTTATTTCATTTATAATTACATTATCTTCATCTCCTAAATAGGCAAATGTTGCTATGAGTGGAGATATTTAGAACACATTGTAGGACTAGGTACGGACTAACATTTCTCCACTCAGCAGAAGGTACCTGAGTCATCACAGACACAAAGGGCACAAGGACCTCTTTTGCAGACATTTCCCCTGTGTGCCGTTCAGACAGAGATTCTCTTTGCAGCCTTCACCTGGGGGCTTGGGACTCCCTGGTTGGTTACCCTCCCAGCAGGCCAGGCTTTGTATTCCTCCCATAGTCCCTTCCTCTCTGTTCTTTCTGCAACTAACAGCAATTTTCTAGGTGTTATGATCTTGATTGGTCTTCATCCTACTTAGGGGAAAATTGGTGCTAGGTGGCTTGTGTGATGCCAAATTGGCCTGGATTTAAAATTACCTAGGCTCTAATTCCAGGGCCACTGTCTATAGTTGGTGGAAGCAGCCATGATCTATACTGAGGTCAGTGGGTCTGTCAGCCTCAGCCAGAGCTGTCACTCTGAGGATGTGTACAATATAAAACCCTGAGACAGTGAGGAGGAAGAGTGTGGAGGGTCCAGACCAAGAGTGGGGTGTGGCCTGTCAGGTCACTGGGTTTTAGAGACCTGTCCCTTCTGGTCTTTGGGCAATGATGTTTGTATGAAGGACTCATCCTTTGGGGACATATGGTATCATCTGTAGGAAATACCTTGATCCTCGAAAAGTAATAAGGATGGGCCAGAGCCATTTCAGAATGCTAAGAATACCTTTAGCAGGCCCTGAAGAACTGCTTTGTTACTTTACAAATTTTGAAGATACACTGACACAACTTTGAAGAACAGCACTAAGTATTTTTACCCACTGGAACTATTTAAGTGTAAGCTGAAAACCTGATAGGCACAACCTTACTATGCATTTCCTACAAATCACTTTTTTCTACATAATGCCAGTGCAGTGATAAAATCAGGTGAACAGTATAAAATATGATTCCATCTAGTCCCAGGTCTATTTTGAAATTTGAGAATTTTTCCAGTAACATCTTTTGTAACAAATGATGCCATTCAGATTCATGTGTTGTCTTTATTGGCCCATGTCTCTTTAGCTTCCTTCAAGTTGGAAGAGTTCTTCAGTCTTTCCTAGAATTTCATGAGTGTCAATTTAAAAAAATTACACATTAGCTGTTAAGCAGACTGTCCCTCAATGTCGGCTTGTTGTTTTTTCCTCATGATTAAATTCAATGAATGCGTCTTTTTCAATACGTTAGTTGGCTAGGCTTGTCATAACAAATTCCAGAGACTGGGTGGCTTCAACATCAGAAATTTATTTTCTCACAATTCCAGAGGCTAAAGTTTAGGGTCAAGGTGCCAGCAAGCTGGATGGTTTCTGAGGCTTCTCTCCATGGTGTACAGATGGTGTCTTCCTTTGCTTTATCGTTGTTTTTCCTCCACCTGTGTCTGAGTTCCAATTTCCTTTTCTGATAAGAACACCTGCCACGCTGGATTAGGTTCCACCCGAATGACTGCATTTTATTAACATTGACCTACCTCTTTAACACCCTATTGTCAAGCAAAATCATCCTCTGGGGCCCTGGACGTTACAGCATCAACATAAGAATTTTGGGAGGTCACGGTTCAGCCCATAACTGGCAGGAGTATCCAGAAGCGATGACCTGCTGCTCTCATTGCATCCTATCAGGTGCGCGATTTCAATCCGCATCATCACTGATGATGTTCACTTTGCATCTGGACTACAGTGTCTGCCAGGATTCCCTAATGCAGTTTTTCTCCTTTATAGTCAATAAAATTTTGTGCATTTGATACTTTATGACTATCCTATTCCTTTCCTTTCAAAGTAATCATTATGGGATTTTGGTACTAATAATCCCTTAGTTTTGGCTAATCATTGCCCCATTCAAATTTGTTACTATTTCCTTTTGCTATAACGTCATCATTCTTTGAATGTTTCCTTAGTTTCAAGATGGCCCAGACCTATCTTAGATTTGTCCTACCCTAGACCTAGAAAGAGACATTTCTCCAATGATATTAGTGGCAAATGATAGTTAGGAACAAAGATCTGGACACCATGGGTGCAACGTGGGACTGAGGTGTCCCATTGTTCCTAGACGAGGAAAAATTGTCTATTTATTTATCAATGTCTCTATCCACAGCACAGACACATATTTATATCTTGATCACAAAACACTATGAGTTCACAGTGATCACTAATTCCATGCCAAGATCACAGAGTTTATTCAGACAGTCCTCTTTCCTTATAGTAACTATTTTCCCTGATAGTGAGAATCTTGGCTCTAATTATCATTAATGCATCTATTTATAAATCATCCCCGCTGTTCTAAAGCAGACCTTTATGTCATCATCCCCTAGTCCTCCCTTGCTGACAACTCTGCACACACAGACTCTCACACCCTGCTCTAGCTCTCATGCCCTTTCCATGACCTTCACCATCTCTGCACCCACAGTGTGGGTGCCCTCCTCACTCTTCCTAGGCTCTGGCCCCTGCACTGGGAGTCCTTCCCCACATGAATGCCCTGCTCATCCACCCTCCTGTTCCCCCCCACACCAGGTCAGCAGCAGCACCTCTCCTGTGTGGGGACACCCTCCTTCCCCACTGTAGATCCAACACTTACGAAGGGCTTCCACCTTCATCTCCTGACTGCTTCTGCCCTCACCCTGCTGGGCCCCACTGTCCCAAACCCAGACATTGAGAGCTGCTTTCTCTTAGGAACTGTAAGAGACTTGGTGATGGAGGAATGTGCAGGCTGAGGGACCACTGTAGATTGAAAGGTGAACATGAACACTGGGTCTGCAGAGGACTCCACTTCTGAAGGGAGTGGCTTGGGGTGAGGAGATGGGAAGCACTCATGATAATCTGAGGCACTCGGGGGACATCTAGAGTGAATATGTGTGGCAGAACAGAGCCAGGAAGGCAGCTGATGCTTGTTAGGTGAGGAGGGAGAAAATCCTTGACCTTGGCTGGCCTGATGGAAGGAGTGGAGCAGAGCGTTCAGAGATGGGGGCAGACAGATCACTTAGCTGGACATGGCAGGTTAATGATGACGCGCCGCCCTTCCTTACAAATCCTGATCCCTACCGGGTTTTTTTCTCTCTCTTCTATTTCATGGCATCTCTGGATGTTAGTAATGACATTTTATCACACTGAAGGCATCGGAGAATCCAAGGAAAGATGAAGCCTCTCTGAGGTCACTGATATCTAAAGGTCCCAAATGCAAAGAGCTTGTGAACTTTCCTGTCATTTCTGGAGTTTGTGCCATCCTTGACAGACTATGTCACAGATTTAAAGGTAAAGCATGTCCTAAACCTTGAAAAGATAAAAATAACACTCTCTTCACAAGACATTAAGCATATTGTGTCTTGTAGCCCCCAGGGAGAAACATGAGCTCTACAAATGAATCTTTGCTGCCCTGGTCTGCTCTGAGACAGCTGGGCCACTGGGCCTGTGGTAAGTCCTGGGGATCAGCCAGCCCTGCAGCTGTGCCCAGCCTGCCCACCCTCTGCTGATTTGCATGTTTCCAGGGCACAGCCCTCACCCAGGAGTATTATTAGGAGGTTGGTCACACCCTCACCCTGTGCAGAATTCAGTCCCTGTCAGGACACAGCATGGACACGAGGACCCCCACTCAGCTCCTGGGGCTCCTGCTGCTCTGGCTCCCAGGTGAGGAGGGAGAACACCAGGGATTTGCTCCGACAGTGTGGTCAGTACTGACTGGGTCTAAGAATTGATTAACTGTGTGTATGTTTTCTTTATATTTTTCCCATCTCAGGTGCCAGCTGTGCCATCCAGATGACCCAGACTCCACCCTCCCTGTCTGCCTCTCTAGGAGACACAGTCACCATCAATTGCCAGGCCAGTCAGAGCATTAGTAATTGGTTAGCCTGGTATCAGCAGAAACCAGGGGATTCACCTAAATTGCTGATCTATAAGGCATCCAATTTGGAAACTGGGATCCCCTCGAGGTTCAGAGGCAGTGGGTCAGGGACAGATTATTCTCTGACCATCAGTGGTCTGCAGGCTGAAGATGTTGCAGATTATTACTGTCAGCAGTATAACAGTTACCCTCCCACAGTGTTACAAGTCATAGCATAAACCACCCCAGGGAAGCAGGTGTGTGAGGCTGGGCGGCCCCAGCTGCCTCTCCTCCTTCCTCCATTGGCTGAGGACATTTCTCAGAGGCAGCATATTCTTTTATTTATTAATTTTTTTTATTGAATGGTAACTATGTACATTAATGCATTTCTGGGGTACAGTGTGGTGTTTTCACATACAATTTGAAACATTTCATCAAACTGGTTAACATAGCAGAGGCAGCATATTCTAAAGGCCATAGGATACTTTTGGTAGACGGGACCAGGAAGGCTCCTTTCTCAGCCCCAGCAGCAGTGGAGAAATAAGGATATCTCTCTTGATTTTATTAAGAAGAGAGGTTGTTACATTTAAAAAGTCTGACTTGTGGTATTTCGTATTTCTCTAACAAAAGAGAAACCACTTGTGGTGCACTGAAACAAAAATTGTTTTAATCAAGGGATTTGGTGTCTAAAATACAATCCTACAAATCCTGGGGTATGTTAGGAAGGAAGGTCTAGAAATGGGAGGATACTCTGAAACTAGATTACATCTGCCCCTGAAGGTGTGGGCTGCCTGACCACGTGGGCCTCAGACCTGTGGGAGGCTAGGGTGGGGGTGCTGATGCTCTCAGCTGCCTGTGCACCTCATCAGGTAGTCTCTATCCCTCAGCTCCATCCATGTGTCTGCCTGCAGGTTTCAATAAATATTAAATGTTCCTTTTCTTCTTTCCATATGTGATGTGAGGGCCCATCTTTCAGAAACTCTTCAGAAAACCATACAGGGAAAAGGGGTTCTGAGAAACATGCTTTTAAGTGATTGTGGTGGTTCAGAATTGACAGCTGACAGCCTGTTAGTCACTACTCTCCTTACTCTCAGTATCTGTCCACCTAGGGGATGGCCCTAGAATACACATGCTTCCAAGTTTCATGACCAAGTCTAGGGTTATAGCCAGAAACTTTCACTAAGTCACAGAGTAAACAGAAAAAATGAGTAAATAACATTTCAAATACATAGCAATCACTTGATAAACAAAAGGAAAAAACATTTTGACAAATCTGCAAACAACAGAATCTAAGTGTTCCTGTCGTATTCTTTTTCCTTAGTATGAAAATACCTCGCTACCCAAAATTGTCCAGAAGGCACCGTTGTCATCAGCATCACTGTGACCATAGTCCAAATGCAAAGCAGCAGGCTCACCTTGGACCCACCGGATGACAGCTTGCATTTCACAAGGTAACAGATGATCCGGAAAATTTAAGAAGCTGTGTTTTAAGTGGTCTGTACTTCTGTGAAAGAGATTTTTTTCTAATGAGGCCTTTTACAAAAATATCTATTTAGAACTGTATGTTGAATACACCTAGCTTTATTAACTAAATCATAAAAATTGTATTTCAAAATGTTTTATAGATTGCAAAGATTGAAATATTTAATTACTTGCCTATTAACTGGTTATATGCCCTGATAAGTCAATCCAATGTTTTTAGGAACTTCAGGAATTTCCATAGTGAAAGAATAAATTCAATTCATTTGTATCTCTGCTAGAAGTCATTTTACTTAAATTCATAGTATGCCTGTGCAGCTTGATTTGTGGGTTTTGCTCATTTCCTCACCATTTCATGAAAATGTTGTATCTTAGATAGTCACTACTTTTCTGCTTGGCCCTAGATTGATTATAATCCATAGGCTGAAGACAAGCTTAAAGACCTGCAGTAGAACTCCCCAGCTGAGCCCTGCCTTAATCAGGTGGGTAATTGTTACCAGGAGCATCCCTGAACATTGGACAACACTTGTCATTATAAGCCACTGAGTTTTGAGTGTTTGGTTAGAAGTTGTTATTATTCAAAAGCTGACCAATACAATATTATACATATCCATATGTATATACAAATTGATTGATTTTATTAAAATTGACAGCATAATTGATGAATGGCATCATTTTGTTAGAAAAGACGTTACTAGAAAAATTCTCAAAATTTAGAATAGACCAGAGGACTAGATGGAGTCGTGTACTACACTGATCACCTGGTTTCATCATTGCATAGCGTTATGTAGAAGAAGTGATTTGTACACAAACTTTATGGACACACTGTATATTCAACTTCACTATGATGGATTATTTGAGAGAAAAGGAGAGAGAAAACCATTTTTTGAATGTTGATGTTTATGAGAGATATTATTCTTTAATTGTCCTCTTTGTAAGATCCTCAACTTTGGCTATTAGCAGTCTTGCCTGTACAGATGTAAACGATTCCAATCAAACTAGACTGTGGGCGATTTCATCTTGAGCAAACTTATTCCCGAGGCTCAAACTGGTGATTACCAAGATGGTGGTGAAGATGTGGGGATGAGCCATGGAAACACCTTGGTGAGATAACATATAGGAAAGAGGTCTGCATGGTAGACAGGAGTTGATTTTTAAAAATTGCTTATGTGTGCAAACATATTTCCTTTTAGAATTTCTACTTTTCATTTTATGTATAGAGAAGCATATTTTATCCTGCTCATCTAGGACATTCTTGTTTTCATTTCTACATATAAGTCTAAAATTCATATTTTTTTGTAAATTATCTGATCATTTAAACATTTTATAAAATGCAATTCTAGGAATTTGAAATTTTGGAGTACTATACACCTGACTTTGAACAGTGGACAGAAACACCAGCAGTCACCTGTACTCTGAACAGAATGAACTCTGGTTGGGGATTCTGCATACAGTGAAGGAAGGGCAACTTCAGGAGGAAAGGAATAGTTATGGTCCTTAAGACCCATGTGTTATCTGAAAAGTGGTAAGAGAGTAAGTTATATGTATGAGATGTGATAAGCCAGGGATGAATGTTACAGACATCCAAGGCACTCAAATCATAATAAAATAGCATCAGAGTAAAAACAGCTAAGGGGTTAATGTTCAAATTCTGCAAGTATATGCTAACTTAATTCCACAACAATGTCTATGCAGATGATTGAATAAAAATAAATACAATGCATGAAAACATTAAACAAAATCAAAAGACAAAGAAAAACCAAGAGAAACTATTTTATGAAATATATATATGTATGTGTATACATATATATATTTTTATTGTTTTATGGGAACTGTGAGATTTAGCTTTGGGATGTTTTTACACTGGTAGGTACCTATTGTGCTGATCCATGCATAATGCAGTTCTGAGTATTTCCTGTAGGACAGGTCTAATGGTGACAAATTCTCTTAACATTTGTTTATCTGAAAAACAGTATTTCTCTGTCATTTATGAAACATAGTTTTGCAGGATACAAAATTCTTGGCTGGAAGTTGATCTGTTTAGAAGACTAAAAATGGGGGCCCCAGTCCTTTCTGCCTTGTACGATCTCCCCTGAGAATTCTGATGGTACCTGATGGGCAATTCTTTGTAGATTTGTTGCGTCTTTCCTCTTGATCCTTATAGAAGTTTCTCCTTAATGTTATTTTGGCCAAGTTGATGACTATGTTTCTTTGAGATATCCTATTTTCTGTGAATCTTCCTGGTGTTCCATGTATCTGGATATCTGAATCCTTTCTATTTGCTTATCTGATAAATAGAGATAATAGCTCTAGTCAATCTCACTTAGTAGAGATTTCTGTCTTTATACAATTTATAACCACAGTGAATACACTGCCTAACTACAAAACTGTAAGGGCCCATTAGAGGCACATACACACAGCTTTCCACAGAAAATAAAATATCTTCACTGGTTCTTAAATGATTCAATCAGAGCATTAAATCATTTTGAGGTTTATACTTAGTTTCTAACAAAGTTAGAAATATTTGTTGATTGATGTAATATGATATTTTAAAAAACAGAAGCCTCTTTATTATAGTATTCACAGTCTGTATAGGATTGTTAATTTCATGAAACTAATAAATTGATAAAGAATTGATAGATAAAGACTGAAGACTTAACTATTAGAATTCCATGTAGTCACCAAATATTCCCAAAGAAATGGAAATATCTGAAAAGGACATAACCATGCTCTTTGGCCTTTATTTGAACATGAAAGAGAGAAGTGTCCTAAACATCCATTTAATTACATTCCCATAGAGTTTGTGCATGAATCAAGTGACAATTGACTAGTGCAAATTGCTTCCCAAAGTGAATATTAATATAGTGTCATGGTTCCTGAACAGTTACCCATGTGGGCCATACCTTGGGATTTGTTGTGTTTTTAAAAGAGTAATGTGAGTACAGACTCTATGTTATGTAACGCCCTCATTAGGGGTAGGGAAGCGCTCAAACATGTTGAATTTTTTATAGTAAAACATAAAAATATTCATGCCAAGTGAGATAAGTGCTCTCAAATCATTTCATATCCATTCAAATAATTTTTAAAATAAGTTTACAGAGTTCTGGCCCCCTAACCTCCAGAGTGTGGATAACTGTGGATCTGTATTCTTTCAAGTATTTGGGATGCTCTGTAGTCACCTGTGGGAAGGTCTTTGAAAATTTAATGGCTACCCATGGGAGGATATAATATCAAATATGAATAATAGCCATAGGCTTGCATTTTTAGGAACTCACCAAGTACGTAAGCCAGGGAACTGTTTTGCAGTGGTTTCCAGGATTGGAAGGAAATCAATTCCCAGTCCTGCCTAAGTAGGGTTGCAGTAGGAAGAAAAGGTTGAGGATTGACCTTTGCAAGAAGGAATAAGGCCATAAAGGAGAAGAGGAGACCATGAAGTTTGGCCATTTCTCCTGATGGAGACCCCTCCTCTAGTGCTGTTGCCCTGGCACAGTGTTGCCACCAAGACACAAAGGTGTGTATTACAGTATTCCATGACAAAGCCAGAAGCCCCCAAGGCACTAAAGTGCACCCTGCCCCACCTCTAAATCCAGGGTGTGGACTATTTTAGGATATATTTTAAAAGGCTGATATTCCAATGCATAAAAATCTTCATAAAAGTTAGGAAAATAAAAATGGGGAAAAGATAGAACACAAAATATTAAAGAGACACATAAACAGCTGTAAATAAATACACTTGAAGTTGTTCAACCTCACTGATAATTAGAGAAAGGCTAATCCAAACTGTTTTGAGATATCATTTTTTATCTATTAGTTTGAAAAAAATTGCATGAAAATTATGCAGCACATTTTTAGATGGCATAATGGGTGAAATAAGCACTTGATTGGTAGCTTGTAGGGATGGGGACTAATACTTTCCCTTTGGAGGAGAATTTGAAGGCATCTACAAAACAGGGGCTCTTCTACAAATGAACTTTTACCCTGGAAGTGAGAACAATGTAACCTAATAATTGTACCCACATATTAATTTGACCAATTAAAAAAATAAAAAAAATCACTTAACTTTTGAAACATAAGCCACCTTCCAGAAATTTCCCTGAAGCTATGCCTCCAATAATATAAAAGTATACATGCATAAAGTTATTCACTGAACTACTACTTATAATTTCTTGCAAAATGTTGAAAATAACCAAAATGTCCATACTTATCCCAAAGCTACAGATGCTGGCACAGTTGTGGAGAGAGGGGATACTTTTACACTGTTGGTGGGACTGCCAACTAATGCAGCCTCTTTGGAAGGAAGTATGGAGAATCCTCAAAGAACTCAAAATAGACCTTCCACTTGATCCCACAATCCCATTACTAGGCACCTACCCAGAAGAGAAAAAGTCATTTTATCACAAGGACATTTGCACTACATTGTTCATTGCAGCTCAATTTACAATTGCCAAGATGTGGAAACAGCCTAAGTGTCCATTAACCCAGGAATGCATTAATAAACTCTGGCATATGTATACCATGGAATACTATTCACCCATAAAAACAAGATGGAGACTTTATACCTTTTGTATTAATCTGGATGGAGTTGGAACATATTCTTCTTAGTATCATAAGAATGGAGAAGCAAATATCCAATGTACTCAGTACTAATATAAAGCCAGGAGACGATCTAGTGCATTCCCACATTGAGAAAAACTCAATTCAATTCAAGTTGGGGGGAGGTGGAGGGAGGGAGAAGAAAGGAGAGAGAGAATTGGTGTGCTCCCACTTAATGGACACAAAGTTGGGTACATGACACACCTCCTGGTGTGGGACACAACTACAAGGACTGACAAGTGCACACATTGTAACCTAACTATATGGAACTTTGTAGTAATCTAAAATTTAAAAAAACAAGAAAAGGTCCATTGTTCAAACTGAAGTTGAAAAACTTGTCACCTCTACACAATAGTGTAGCTCTCAGCTGTACAAAAAGGAAGATTTTCATGAACTGAAAAAACAGCAAAATAAAAGGAAAATTAAAATATGTTATTATTATCCTTGTAAGGAAGCAGGGGAGATTCAGAAAGGAAACAAAGAGAAACAGGGAGGACAGACAGGAGTTCCCTGGGAGGGGGATTTGGGAGACAGTGGTAGAGGGAGGGCGATGGCAGTGGGAGACAGAAGATTGACCTGTGTCACATGTGTCACTTTTCTGCCCACACATTTTCTGCTGCTGTATATTTGTGTCTTATGGGTACAATATTACTATCACACATATTCTATAAAAAATAAATTAGTAAAATTGACAAAGATAGGAGAAATCTAGATGGAATACAAAAAAACTACCCATGAATGAATAAAATAACCAAGGATAATGGATTAGGAAAGAAAAGACGAAATTAAGTAACTTCAGGATTGACTACTTTGACTATTTTCAAGACCAAAGGCAAACCAACTGTGAATATTGAACTTGCGTTAGCGGCTCCGCCTGGCACAGGATGTGAGCATGTGTGTGAGCACATTTCCATTCTTCTTCCCAGGTGATGGCTCCACAGGATTTTCCTCCAGAGCTTAGAACATGGGGTGTCTGTGGCCTGACGGGAAGTGAGGCTCCAGGGCTACTTCTGTCCAGGGGAGGACTGTGGCCCCTGCTGGCTCCCTCTGCTGCACTTCTGAATAAACAGACCTGGAGGAACCAGGGTCTGTCCTAGGAATTACACAGGTTTTAAATTCAGTCTCTCCCTTTTTCTATCTTGCCCTCCCTTCCCGCTTCCATTTTTGTCATATTTAAACTTAACATCTGGCTCGGTGCCTGACTCACAGCCGGGGCTCAATACATACTTGTGGGAAAGTGGCTAACAGTGAAATAGTGTTTTATCTTTCCAAGAGAAACTCAGGGTTTGGGGAGAATGTAGGTGAGCCCTGAGCCAGTGCTCAAAATCACCTCTTAAATGATTTTGGCCAGGCTATGGCTAAAGTTAATAAAGTCTGAATTATTATTTCACAAATAACAGAGTACTAGATTCAGGCTAAGAGAGGGCGGAGCACTCATTCATTTTGAGACTCCAAAATGAGGGAGCTGCTGGACAGAGAGAGATCTGAGAGAGCTGGGGCAGAGGGGACAGAGCTGTGTGACAAGGGGCTGTACATGAGGGGCCCGTGTCAGGCCCTAACTAACGCAGGTGTCATGGTCTTTTGTGGACTCAGGGCGAAAGGCAGCCAACAGAGACACTGCTCTCAGCCTTCATACTCTGTTTTCAGTATAGATTCAGATTTGAAGCAAGAATTTAACCTTTATGTAGAATTTAAACCCCCACAAAAATCCAGGGTATGTTTGGTTTAGGGAAGACAGAAGAAGATGATCCTCCCTCCATAATCATCTGCAGGCCCAGCGCCCCTGGTGAGATTGCTAGATGGAGTGATGTTTAAATCTAACTGTAAATGAAGACTTAAACCCACTTTCCCTGTGCAGCCCCTAGCCCTGTCCTCTGGGGAAAGGCCAGGGGAGCTGAGGGGTGACAGTGGACAACCAAGAGAGAAGCTGCCCACATGTTATAACTAAGAGAGGGTAATAGACAAATGATAGATGCCCAGAATGTCTGATTCCCCCTGGACCCCAAGTCTGAGGACTCTACAGTCATTCCCTTGCTGTCAGGATGCTGTGCAGCTAAGTATGGTGTGGTCTCCTCAGCACTTGGATCCCAGACATGGAGGGGAAATCCCAGCTCATAGACCATTCCTGCAAACTACACATCACTGTCTAATGTGCCCTCTTGCTGAGTACCCGACATCCAATTATGATTTGTTATATGTATCAGAAGAAAATATGTTTGAAAAATGTGCTAGAGTGGTGGTGCCTGTAGCTCAGTGGTTATGGTGCCGGTGACATAAACCCAGGCTGGTGGGTTCACACTAGGCCTGAGACAGATAAACAACAATGACAACTGCCACAACAATAAAAAAAATAGCCAGGAGTTGTGGTAGGCGCCTGTAGTCCCAGCTTCTCGGGAGGCTGAGGCCAGAGAGTCACTTAAGCCCAAGAGTTTGAGATTGCTGTGAGCTGTGATGCCAAAGCACTCCACAAAGGAGACATAGAGAGAGTCTGTCTCAAAAAAAAAAAAAAGAAAGAAAGAATGAGAGAAAGAGAAACAGAAAAAGAAAAAGAAAAAGAAAAATTGCTAGAAAGAATTTGTGCATCTCCTTACAAATGGTAATGTCAAATCACTGGAAATACCTTCAGGACTCTCACATACTTGACCACAAGAGGGGGCCCATCCACAACACTGACTCAGAAGGTGCTTAGTGTGTCATGGAAATGGTGGCCAGAACACCAGACCGACTCTGGTTTTATTACTATTACTATCATTGTTATTACTATTGTTACCACCCATCATAGCAGTCACAAAACTAAGGCCCATTCATGACAACATAATACGGGCACATTGATTGGTTTTCTCTTAGCTCAGCGACTCTACATTCAGCAGGATGATGTTAGGTGATGTTAGGACACTGCCTGTCTTCTCTTTGCCATTCCCACCACAACCCCCAATTTGTTTTTAGTACACCTTCTTCTTGGGGACTAGAGGAGGCACAGGATTTTACATTCCTAATCTCAGGGGAATAGCTAAGAAAACCATTTCAGGTTTTCTACACTAATAGGCAGGCTTTGGTAAATCAAGTAATAAATGCCTAGAACCAAAAGTCTTTGAACAATCTTATTCAAATAGGTTAAAGCACAATTTAACAAAATGGTGCTTTTTGAACTCCAAAGCTGCATTTTAAAATATAACCAAGAGCCACTGGATGAATTAGAGAGCACAGCACGCCATATTACACAGAAGTTTGATAAGTGCAAGAAACGTGTCTGTTAGAATATTTTGTGTTGCTATAAGGGAAATATTTGAGGCTGACTGATTCATAAATAGAAGAGGTTCATTTGGCTCATGGGCCTGCGGACTGAACAAAGAGTTTGGCAGCAGCATCCACCTCTGTTGAGGGCTGCAGAGAGCTCCAATCCAGGTAGAAGGTGAAGGGGCAGCAAGGTCATCTTAAGTTGAGAGAAGGAGGGGGAGAGGGAGGAGGCAGTGCCAGCGTGTTAAACACAACCAGCTCTTTTGTGAACTAATGAAGTGAGAACTGACTCTCTTCCATGGAGGGCACCAAGTCTTTTAAGAGGGATCTGGTCTCATGACCCAAAAACCTCCCACCAGCTCCCAGCTGATCTCCAGCCCTGGGGATCAAATATCAACCTGTGAAGTCCCCATGTTATTTATGACCGAAGAGCATTCCATGGTATTTACATCTTTTGTATTTACCTGGATGGAGTTGAAGCACATTCTTCTTTGAAAAGTTTCACAAGAAGGAAAAAGGAAGTATCCAATGTGCATAATACTTATGTGAAACCAATAGAAAAAGAACTACACCCCCACATGAGAGTAAAAGATGAGTGTATTTAAATGAGGGAAAAGGGAAAGGAAGGAGTGGGGAGAGGGAAGGAGCTGAGCTCTCTCCTCATGTGCACAGTGGAGGGTATGAGCACACCCCCTGGGGGAGGGGCTCGACTGCAACTTGAACTTTACCTTAGAAATGCAAACAATGCGACTTAATCATTTGTACCCTCATAGTAATCAGAAATAAAAAATAAGAATAAATAAATACAGAAATAAAACTGACGTAAATTAAAAAAATAAATTTCAACACATTGTTTGGAGGGTCTGAACATCCAAACCATATCACTGTGCATACAAGTATTTCCCAGGGAAAAAGAAGAAGATTGAGACTCTGGCAGAGGAAGTAAAGCAGAAAGTGAAGCACATGGCAGGGTCAGCTGTGGGCTCAGGACCCAGCTCTGTGGCCTTTATGTTGGTGTGTTGATGCTGCTGGGATTGGGTGGAGATATGAACCCAGGTAGAGCCTGTGATGTGTTCTCAGGAACAATCACAGAGTTGATTGAACACCTGCCTGGTTCTTAAGGCTGTGCCCTGATGACACTGCAAGCTCCTGGAGAAGTGGTGCATCCAGCCAGGCTCTAAGGCTTCAGTGACTCAGGGTTCATGTGGTTCCTGCTTAAATGCACCTTAGGTCAAATCACAAACCCTTAGTGAACCCAGGAGGGCATGGGTGTGTTTAGAAAACTTGAATCTAGCTTCCATATACACTTGGCGATGAGTGGTCTCATTTGGTTGCCTGTGGAAAAATAATCATTCAGGGAGACCGTGTAGTGAGGATGAAGAGGATGTTGACCTGAAGGCTCAGTTGAGAAGCTCAGCAGGAGCTGCAGTGTGGGGTCCCAAGAATCTTGTCTAGAAACATTTGACAATATCTTGACTACCTGATAGCCCTACATATAAGTCTTTGTTATAATCATTTATAAATAAGGATATTCATGGTCGGCGCCTGTGGCTCAAAGGAGTAGGGCACTGGCCCCATATGCTAGAGGTGGCAGATTCTAACCCAGCCCTGGCCAAAAACTGCAATAAATAATAATAATAATAATAATGATATTTCCCTAAGAACTCCCAATATAACTTGGAAATACATGATTCCATTTTCTTTTCATTTCACTTCAACTGTTAACAATAGGTGCCCCCAAATGTCCTTTTCAGTAAAACATTCTCCAGGCACAAAGACATTCTCTACAGGCAAATCTATGCTGCCTGGTCTGCCCTGGGACACCTGGGGACACTGAGCCTCTTCTGAGTCACTGAGATGAGCCAGCCCTGCAGCTGTGCCCAGCCTGCCCAGCCTCCACTGATTTGCATGTTCCCAGGGCACAGCCCCCTTCCTTGGAGAATTATTAACAAGCTGGTCATACCCAGTGTAGAAGTCAGTCCCTGTCAGGACACACCATGGACATGAGGGCCCCTGCCCAGCTCCTGGGTCTGCTGTTGCTCTGGCTCCCAGGTAAGGAGGGAGAACACCAGGGATTTACTGAGTGTGGTCAGTCCTGCCTGGGTCTTTAGGGAAGTCCTCCTAAGAATTGATTAACTGTGTGTATATTTGATTTTTATTTTTCCTCTTTCAGGTGCCAGCTGTGCCACTCAGATGACACAATCTCCATCCACCCTGTCTGTATCACTAGGAGACACAGTCACCATCACTTGTCGGGCCAGTCAGGGCATTAACAATATTTTAGACTGGTATCAGCAGAAAGCAGGAAAACCTCCTAAGCGACTGATCTATGGGGCATCTAATTTGGACAGTGGGGTCCCCTCGAGGTTCAGAGGCAGTGGGTCTGGGACAGATTATTCTCTGACCATCAGTGGCCTGCAGGCTGAAGATGTTGCAGATTATTACTGTCTGCAGTATGACAGTTTCCCTCCACAGTGTTACAAGTCATAGCATAAACCACCCCAGGGAAGCAGGTGTGTGAGGCTGGGGAGCCCCAGCTGCTCCGCCTCCTTCCTCTGTCTGCTGAGGACATTTCTCAGAGGCAGCATGTTCTAAAGGCCCTGGACACTTTTGGTTTAAGAGGTTGGTGAGGCTCCCTGGGCTCTAAATCTTTGTCTTTCTCCTCAGCCCCAGCAACAGAGATGTGACATTATGTGTCTTAATTTTTTGTTACATCTGAAATGTCTGACATATGGTATCTTTTGTTATTTCTCTAGCAAAAGAGAAACCACTTGGATGCATTGAATCAAGAATTGTTTTAATTAAGGGAATTGGTGTCTAAAATACAATCCTACAAATCCTGGGGCATGTTAGGAAGGGAGGGCCTGGAAATGGGATGACATGCTCATGCCAGAGTGCATCTGTCCCTGAAGGTGTGGGCTGCCTGACCACGTGGGCCTCAGACCTGTGGGAAGCTGGGGTGGGGGTGCTGATGTTGTCAGCTGCCTCTGTACCTCATCAGGTAATCACCATCCCTCAGCTCTATCCATGTGTCGGCCTGTGGGTTTCCATAAATGTTAAATGTTCCTTTACTTTTCCATATGTGATGTGAGGGCCTATCTTTCAGAAACTACAGAAAACATACAGGGAAAAGGGGTTCTGAGAAACATGCTTTTAAGTGATTGTGGTAATGCAGAATTGACAACTGAGAGCCTGTTGGTCTCCACTCCCTTTACTCTCAGTACGTGTCCAACTAGGGGATGGCCCTAGAATACACGTGCTTCCAAGTTAGTGAATAACATCTCAAATATATAGCAATTACTTAATAAACAAAGGAAAAAAAATCTTTTGACAAACCAGAAGTCAACAGAACCTAAGTGTGCCTATCTCATTCTTTTTTTTTTTTTTTGAATTTCTTATGGCATAACTATGTACATTAATGCAATCATGGGGTACAGTGTGCTGTATTCATATACATTTTGAAATACTCTCATCAAACTGGTTAACATAACCTTCATGTCAT
>NW_003852543.1:0-9742 GCF_000181295.1 Otolemur garnettii | reverse complement strand
GATTTGTCACCTAAGATGTGATTGATTTTGGATTCCATGTACTGATGAAAAAAATGTGTATTCAGTTTTGTTAGGATGAAATGTTCTGTAGATGTCTGATAAGTCCAGAAGTTGAATAGTTAAATTTAAATCTAGATTTCTTTGCTAAGCTTCTTATGGGAGGATCTATCCAACACTCACAATGGAGTGTTAAAATCTCTGACTATAATAAAGCTGGGGGAGGCCAAGTTGCTCATGCCAATTAGAGTCTCTTTTATAAATTGAGGTGTATTCTGGTTGGGAGCATAGATATTGATAATTGAGATCTCATCATATTGAGTATTGCCCTGAACAAATATAAAGTGGCCTTCTTTATCCTTGGTTACTTTTGTTGGTTTAAAACCTATTGTATCTGTGAATAAAATTGCAGCACCTGCTTTTTTCTGCTTTCCATTAGCCTGGAATATAGGTGACCATCCCTTTACCCTGAGTCTATATTTGTCTTTTAAGGTAAGACGAGATTCTTGTATACAACAAAAGTCTGGTCTGAGTTTCTGTATCCAATCAGCCAATCTGTGCCTCTTTAGAAGACAATTTAAGCCATTCACGTTGATTGCAATTATTGATAAGCCTGATAAAATTTTAGGTATTGGTTTGTTCAAAATTCCAATGGACATTTTTAATCCTTTTGCCACTGTGGAAATTGGAGTTTGATCAGTAGTTTTGAATTAGTTTACTTTTGTGGTGGAGGATAGGTCTGAGAATATCCTGGAGAGCTGTTTTAGTTATGGCTAATTTCTTCAACATATGAATGTCATTAAAGTATTTAATTTCTCCATCATAGATGAAACTCAGTTTAGCCATATACAGGATCCTGGGTTGAGAATGATTTTGTTTTAGGAGATTAAAAGTCAATGACCATCCTCTTCTAGCCTGAGAGTTTTCAGCCGAGAGATCTGCAGTCATTCTAATACTCTTCCCCTCTTAGGTTATGGTTTTCTTACGTCTGACTGCTTTCAGAATTTTTTCTTTTGTATGAACTTTAGTAAACTTAATTATGATGTGCCTGGGGATGTCTTGTTTGGGTTGAGTCGTGCTGGGGTTCTGAAATTATCTTCTATCTGAATTTCAGAATCTCTTGGCATGCCTGGACAGTTCTCTTTTATAATTTCATGAAGAAGAGCCTCTGTATTTTGTGAAGCAACTTCATCACCTTCAGGGATTCCTATAAGGCAAATATTAGTTTTCTTTGAATTATCTGAGAGCTCTCTGAGAGAAAGATCATTTTTGTTCTCCATTTCTTTTGATCTTTGTGCTCCTGGGCTTCTTCAAAAGCTTTGTCTTCAAAGTCAGAGATCCTTTCTTCTGCCTGTTCCACTCTGTTATGGAGGGATTCCACCATATTTTTCAGATCCTTGAGGGCTGCAACCTCTTGTCTCAGTATTTCAAATTCTTTGGTCATTTTATCTTTGAAATCATTGAGAAATCTTTTGAATAATTTCTTGAGATATCTTTTGAATAATTTCTTGAAATTCTAATTCCCTTCTTTCTTTCATTCTGTTAATCTCATTTGCTATCCAAATTCTGAACTCGATTTCTGACATCTCAGCCATCTGTTTATGGATGGGGTCTTCAATTGCGTCTGCTCCATTTTTCCTTGGGGGAGTTGATCTACTCTGGTTATTTAAGTTGCCAGAGTTTTTCCACTGATTCTGCCCCATGCTGAGTTTACCATCTTTGGAGACCTTATCAGAACCATTCAGTGGGTGGATTCTTCTGGTTGCCCAGAGAGACAGCAGAGCATGTCTGGTGTCTTCTCCTGGTTCTCCAGTGCTGGGGGGATGGGGGTGCAGTGGAATGGCAGCAGCTGCACGGGAGTGTGCGTACCTGGATTAGACCTCATTCTGCCTGCCGGGGCAAGTGGGGGACAGGAGACCGGCAGCAGCCGGATTAGACGTAGTTCAGCCCTGCCAGGGCAACTGGTGGAACAGGGGAACTGTACCAGCTAGATCAGTCCTAGTTCAGCCCCACCAGAGTAGCTGGGGGAGAGCAGAGGACTCCTTCACTGTCACCCGCTAGACGTGTGCAGCACTAGCCAGCCTATCTAGGCCCTCCCGGCATGGGATCCTGGAGCAAGGAAAGTCCTCTGCAGCTGCCTGTTGGATGCATATGGCTCTAGCAAACAGTTTTGGGCCCACCCAGAGTGGTAGACTCCTCCACTGCTACCTGTAGGGTGCATATGCCTCTAGCAAGCAGTTCTGGGCCCACCCAGCACGGCTGCCTGGAGTGGGGATTCCTCCTCTGGCCCCCAAGGGGTGTGCATGTCTCTAGCAAGCTGTTTTGGGTCTTCCCAGAATGGAGGACAGCTCTACCACTGCCTGTGGGATGCCCACATCACTAGGAAGCAGTTCTGGGCCCATCCAGAACTCTGGAACGGGGATAACCTCTGCCTCTCGTGAGGTGCATGGCTCTAGCAAGAGTTCTGCACCTGCCCAAAGTTGGGGACTCCTCTGTGACCACCCACTGCCTGCAGGAGGCCTGTGGCTCTAGCAAGCAGTTCTGGGCCCGCCCACAGCCCTGGAGCGGGGATCTCCTCTGCTGCCCATAGGGTGCACGGCTCTAGCAAGTAGTTTTGGGTCCCCCAAGAGTGCGGGACTCCTCCACCCCCATCCACGGAGATGCGCAAGGCTCTAGTAAGTAGTTCTTTGCCTTCCCTGAGTGGGGGACTCCTCTGGGGCCACCTGCTGCCAGCAGGAAGCATGCAGTTCTAGCAAGCAGTTCAGGGGCTCGCTTTGTACTTCAATTTTGTGTTCTTAAATGCTCTTCCTTGGATTTACAGCTTCCCAAACTTCTTTCTGGGCTCAGCTCCCTGTCTGTGGCTTCATAGATTCTGATTCCAACCAGTTTTTCTTCCTTTGCTCTGGAGCCTCTGACCAGGGTTGCTACCAGTTTGCCATCTTCCCAGACTCCCCCAAGGATAGTATTTCAATATGTAAGTTTTATAAAAATTAGAAAAAAAGGGAAAATACAGAGTGCATAATATACAAAAGACACATAAAGAGCTGTAAATACACAAAAACATGTTCAATTTCACTAATAATTAGAGAAATGCAAATCAAAACATCTTGGAGATAGCATTTCCCATCTATTAGTTTGGGGAAAATTTAGGAAAAAACTCTGGCTCCCTCTGCCATGTTTCTGAATAATACATGTGGGGACGTCCAGGCCGTTACATAGGAATTATACAAGGTTCTAAAACCAGTCTCTCTCTCTTGCTCATCTTTCCATCTTTCATTTTCATCATGTTAAAAGTTAACATCCTGCACAGTGTCTGGCTAACACTTGGAGCTCAAGAGATATTTATGGAACAAATGGTTAACAATGAAATTGTGTTTAATTATTCCAAGAGAAACTCAGGGATCAGAGAAAATCTGAGTGAGCACTGAGCTATTCTCTGGCATGCTTTAGGTCAGGCTACGTGGTGATCTGTTACCACAGATAAACAACAAAAAGTGGATGTGGATGAATTTAATTGTGATTTATTATACCACAAGTTACAGACTGCTGGTGGCAGTCTAAGATAAAGAGGAATACTCATTCATTTTTAAACAAAAAAAGTGGAAACTACTGGACAAAGAAAGACTGTGTCCTGTCTGGAGCAGACAGGACAGAGCTGAGTGACAAAGAGAACTATGTGAGGTTCCCACACCAGGCCCCAAGTAATGCAGGTGTCACAGCCTTTTGTACAACCAGGGACCAAAGTAGTCTGCAAAGCCACTGCTCTTAGCTTTCATACTCTGTCTTAAAATCAGATTTAAAGCAACAACTTTAAGCTTTCTATGGGTTTCAATCCCTTTTGTGGGTTTAAACCTCCACAAAAATGCAGGACGTACCTGGTTTAGGGAAGAAGGAAGAGGATGATTCTCCCTCCATAATCATCTGGCAGGCACCACCCTTCCTGGTGAGATTATTAAATGGTACATTTCTTAAATCTAACCATAAGTAAAGACTTAAAACTCGGTTTTCTGTACAGCCATCAGCCCTGTCCTCCCAAGACACCCTAAGAGAGCTGAGGGAGGCCAGTGGGACAGTCAAGAGGGAAACTGCCCCCAGCATCTGACTGGGAGAGGACCACAGGCAAATGATACATGCCCAGACTGACTGAGTCATTGGCACCCCAAGTCTGAGGCCTCTACAGTCACTCATTTGCTATTAGGGTGTTGTGCAGCTAAGTATGGTGTGGCCTCCTCAGCACCTGGATCCCACACATGGTGGGGAAATCCCAACTCATAGCCCATTGACTCTTAACTGAAAACTACATGTCCCTATTTAATATGAACACACATACAAAGTACCTGGCCCTCAGTTATGATCTGTTATAAGTTTCAGAAGAAAATATGTATGAAAATGTGCAAGAAAGAATTTATCCATAACACAAAAATAGCATTGTCAAGTCACAGAAAAAAACCTTCAGGATTCTCCCACACTTAACCACGAGAGGGAGCACAGGCATGATCACTGAACGGAGAAGGAGCTCTTTATGTCTCTGAAAATAGTGGCCAGGAGACCAGGATGATTTGGGTATTCTTATCATTTTATAGCATCACTTCTTCATTCCATGTCAGAGCTCAATCATTTCATCCAGCAGAATTTTACACATCTTGCTGCTGCCCGTTCATCTGCAAGACCGCAGGACCAGAAGACAAATAACACCCATGGAAACTCCAAGGGTATTTAGCTGAACAACAGTTCCTACTATCACATTCTGTCAGCAAAGCAGAGTGTAAGTCTGGGGAAATGAGTCTAGAAGAAAACACATGTTAGAATTGTGTGTGAGGGGGTCTGTCTATCTGTCTAATAAAGAAAAGGAGTGAGGAACAGGTCCCAGATGTGTGGTCAGGTCATTGCAGGGCATCAAGAGAACAGGGATAGAGGTGTCCTCATCCAGGTGGGAGAAAGGGCAGCACCTGCAGATCCTTCTAAGGCCAGTGGCCATGCCCTTACAGATGATAGTTCACACCCACTTTGCTCACATCCACAGCCTCCTCCTGTTCCCAGAGTCAGGATTGACCTGATCTGTTTTCTCAGGTCTCCAGGAACTATGGACACAATCTGTCAATGACTGTGGCTGTGGTTAGATGTGGACCATCTTTTCTGTGGAAAGGGTTTCTACGTTGCTATCAGTTGCTTTTTCTTTTTCTGTTAACACCTATGACTTCTTCAAATAGTTTTTCTTCTACATATTTTTCTCCTAAAGCCTCTGGGTAACTCTATATGTTCAATCTGGCTGGTAATTCTCTGATATTCACTCTCTGCCCTCTATCCTCTCCTGGTGTTTTACCTTTCACAATAATCGAAATATAATCCCACTGATTATTCAGATAACAAATGGAAAACGTGAAGAAATACCTATTTTGAGAATTAAGTACAGGTCAATGTAGTCACATGTTCTTCAACTGAGGCTCCAGAATTTCTGATTCTTGAGAATCATGTCTCAGCTATGTGAATACTGATATGGCACCAATAGTATGTCAATAACCTGAATTAGAAGTAGCAAAGTAAATTTTGTAACTCTCCTCTTGCTCCCTGAGATGCTCTATGTGGCCAATCATGAGATCCACCTGGGTAAGTAGTTCAGTTATAACGGCTATGCAGTGATGCAGTGGTGGACACCACTGTGCTTTAATAAATCCCAGTGCTCTGTTCCTTTTTGCAGGCTATCAGGATTCCAGTGGTAAATGACCATCATTTCCTCTGATGATCCTGACACAGTCAGCATATAATCTCACAGGAAGACTGATAAAAGCAAGTGCTTTTGATTAAGACTTCCTTATAAAAAGGGTTTTATTTATCTTTTTTTTGAGACAGAGTCTCAAGCTGTCACCTGGGGTAGAATGCCATGCTGTCACAGCTCACAGCAACCTCATACTCCTGGGCTTAACAGATATTCTTGCCTCAGCCTCCCAAGTAGCTGGAACTACAGGCTCCTGTCACAATGCCCATCTATTTTTTGTTGTTGTTGTTGTTGCAGTTATCATTGTTGTTTTAGCAGGCCCAGGCCGGGTTCAAATCCACCAGCCCCAGTGTATGTGGCTGGCGCCCTACCCACTGAGCTATGGGTGCCGCCGGTTTTTTTCATCTCATTCATTCATCCTCACCAGCAATATTACGTTGACATTATGTAAATCATGATACAAAGCACTGAGGACACAGCCTTTCTGTAATTTCTTACCAAAAATGAAAAAATTTAAAAAAGGCTGTAATCAATGGAAAATGTTAAACAAATCTTATCAGAGAGCCGTTACCCAAAAACCTTGGCCAATATAATTTAAACGTTTGAAAAGATTGAAAGGCAAATAAAAATTAAAAAACTATCCCAAATTGGAGGAAAGCAAGGGGGCATGAAATTAAATGCAATATGAAATCCTCAAATTTTAACCTGAAACATATAAAAGACATTAGTATAAAAAACTCAGAGATGTTAAAAATATGAGTTGTTAATTAGTTAAGACTACTGGGCTAAAATTAATTTTGAAGTCCCTTAAAATGCACAAAGAAAAAAAGTCAAAAATAATTTTAGGTACAGCAAAATAATCCTTCAAAATGAAAAAATGAAAGGAAGCTGTGATTAAGTGATATGCCTAAAAGAAATTTGAGAAGAAATCCTTCAGAATCACAGTAAATAGCAATTCATGGTTTTATGTATCATTAGGATGGAACAAAGTCCTCAAAAATAGAAAGGAAAGAAGAAGTTGGAAATTTAATATAAATGTTTACCTCAATTCACATGACCTTCAAGTTCAAGAAAATTAAACTACTATGATAGATGTCAGAGTAATGCATCTCTTGTAAGGTTAGGGGCAACAGGTATTGATCAAAAAGGTAAATCAAAGAGGGATCTGGACAAATTGAAATAATTTCTACCTTTATCTGAATAGTGAATATGAGTACAACTTCATTCAAGTGACCAATTAACGTTTTCCCCTTTATTCTGTGCCTGTTTTATTTCAATAAAAATAACAGAACTAAACCAAGATACGTGAAAAAAGAAATAAGAATCTTGAAATATTTGGGGACGCTCAACCATATTAAAGAGAAGTGTCCAATGTGCTTGGAAAGTGCTATGGCCAGTTTGTAAACAGAAGGAAACATTTAAATATGTCCCTTCTTCTAAGTAGACAGCAGAGATTGTAATTACCTTTCTAGGAAGCACAGAGACCTTCTCTGCCCTGCTCACAGGAGAGCCCCTCCCCCATCATCATACACATTCTTCTCACACCACTGCACCCACCAGGGGATTTGCATACTGTCCCCTAGGGAGGACCTTCCCTTGGAAGTCTGAGATAAAAGCTCAGCTCTGACCTTGCCTTGACTGATCAGGACTCCTCAGTCCAACTTCTCACAATGAGGCTCCCTGCTCAGCTCCTGGGGCTGCTGGTGCTCTGGGTCCCTGGTAAGGACCCAGAAGGAGATAGGAAGGAGACCGGGGTGGGAGGGGGGCTCTGGGGCCCACTGCCTCCCGGGGGTTCTCTGTGCACATGTTAGATGTGCATGTCTTGTCTCCCAGGATGGGGCATGTGAGGTCTGAGAGAGTCAGAGAAACTCTAGAAGGAGAAAGGATCTGTGCTCTAGTGAAAGCTGACACAGAAAGAGAGGGATGGTGGATGGTGGATGTGACTTCTAGAGGCTCTTTTTGCCTTGGATACATGTGTTCCTTTTTGAAATGAGGTATTTGGGGGCTCTGATTCACATGACAAAAGTTGATTTCACCTGAAAGAAATGACAGAACGAAATTAAGAAAATTAAGTCCAACAATCTTTTACTTCTCTCTCCCTCTTTCAGGGTCCTGTGAAGATACTGTGATGACCCAGACCCCACTCTCCCTGTCTGTCACCCCTGGAGAGTCGGCCTCCATCTCCTGCAGGGCTAGTCAGAGTCTCCTGCACAGTGATGGAAATACCTATTTGAATTGGTTTTTGCAGAAGCCCGGCCAGTCGCCCCGTCTCCTGATTTATAAGGTTTCCAACCGGGACTCTGGTGTCCCAGACAGGTTCAGTGGCAGTGGGTCAGGGTCAGATTTCACACTGAAGATCAGCAGGGTGCAGCCTGAGGATGCTGGAGTTTATTACTGTGGGCAAGGCTCATGGTTTCCTCCCACAGTGGTACAGCCCCGAACACAAACCTCCCTGCTGGGTGGCCCCACTCCACACCAGTGTTGTTTGCCTGATGAGCAGGCACCATGGCATGAGTTGTGGGGAACGTCGGGGAACAGGCTGCAGGTGGCTGCTGTGGACTATGAGGGCCACAGCTGCGTCTCAGACAACACACATAGGACCTGTCGGCTGTGACCGCCTTGAGCTGGAAGAATCTGCAGGAAAATGGAGAGGGTTCAAATGCCCTCTGACAACCAGGCAGGACTGAAGAGAAAGTGAATGAAAGCTCATCTTAATCTTCCTTGCCTTACCTACATTTATTCACCAATTAAATCCATTTAGTATAACAGCATTGTCATTGACGCTGACTCATGGCCATCCAAAACTAAGACATCTGAATTTTATTTTGGTTGAATAGTTTCTGGTGCACAAGCAGCTGGACCGGGTTGGTGATACAGACTCTGTTCCTTCCCATCTACCCACCTTCACACTCCCACCTCCTGCTTTTTAAACATGTCTCTGTAATACAGCGGCACGCCCAGCATTTACACTACCATTCCCTGAGTCTGGAAGCCAAACTGGTCAATTCTTGTTTTGCTACTACTAGATAGACTTAGTTACATCTATTTAAAATTAAGTCTTAGGTCAGCCTCAGTCACAACATGTTGACAGAAAAGGTAAGATTTCTGAATTCCAAATTTGGATTGTAAAAATAAATAATCAAATCTAGAATTGGAAAACATACATTTCTATGCTATATTGAACAGAATTGTGGAAAACATAAGGTCATATGAGCTAGATTTTGTCCCCCTCGAACAGAAATATTAGTCTTGGTGCAGCAGTAGAAAAGGGGAGCAGGAAGGCCACGAGGAGTCGGCTGTTGGTGCAATACCCAGCTCTGCTGCTCATGTTTGTTGGGTTGGGGAGGTTGGTGGTGTTGGGCTTGAGCTACAAACCCTGATGGAAACTCACATGTGTGTCTTGGAAAGACTCACAGTGTTGATAGTCCCTGAGTGGCCCTTAGGCTGTGTCCCGATGCCACCACCAGCTCAGGGGGAAGTCCTGCATCAA
Organism: Otolemur garnettii; assembly: GCF_000181295.1. NCBI lineage: Eukaryota > Metazoa > Chordata > Mammalia > Primates > Galagidae > Otolemur > Otolemur garnettii. The sequence goes on along the minus strand of NW_003852543.1, from coordinate 539 downwards.
GCAGGGCTCTAGGGCTTTAGGAACTCAAGGGTTCATGAAGTTCCATCCAGATGCACCTTAGGTCACAGCTCACATTCCTAGTCACCCCAGTATGGTACAGGCAAGCTTCCAACAGTTGTTGACAAGATCTTATGTCTGGAGAAAACTTGAAAGAGAATGAGAATTCAGGAGAGATCTTGTATCAAAATAACTCAAAGGTTGACCAGAGCAGAGCTGGTGCTGGGGAGATCAGCAGGAGATGTCGTGACAGGAGCCCAACATTCGTGTCTGACACACACATGAAGGACAGTCAGTGCAGCGTCATGGGAGGAAAGTCACAGGAATGCTGGAGCTTTGACTCTACTGTTCTAGTCCAGCCTCAGCCACTGTTCCTAATCTAGACCTCAGAAAACTTCCCCAGGGGAAATCCAGTCTGCTTGTACTGGTTCAGCACTTGTCCAGTCTGTTCAGGCAGCTCTGCACCTGCCAGACTCAGGGGGATCCTCTTCCCAGTAGAATTTATGCCTGGGCTGAGCCAGACTCTCCAAGCACTCTCCACT
>NW_003852542.1:4921922-4928749 GCF_000181295.1 Otolemur garnettii | reverse complement strand
ATGCTTGGGCACATTCAGAAGCTTTGTCTTCTATGTCTGAGATCCTTTCTTCTGCCTGCTGCATTCTGTTACCAAGGGATTCTACTGTATTTTTCAGATCTTTGAGGCCTCCAATCTCTTGCCTCAAGGTTTCAAAATCTTTGGTGGTTTTGTCTTTGAATTCTTGAATTTTTGGAATGCTCCTTGAATGTCTAATTATATCCTTGCCTCTATTCTATTAATCGTATTTGCAAGCCAAATTCTGAATTGGATTTCTGACATCTCAGTCATCTGTTTATGAAGGGGATCTTCAGTTGCATCTGCTTCATCGTTTCTTTGTGGGGTTGATCTACTCTGGTTATTCATATTACTGGAGCTTTTCTGCTGATTCCTCCCCATGCTTATTTTACCCCATTTGGCTTTTCCCCTTGAGCTTTGTTAAGGACCCATATGGTGTTATGGCCTAAGAGACTGAGGACCTGCTTTGTGTGGTGGGGCTAAGTGGCTCTGTCTTATTTTCAGCTGGTCTCTGCTCTACCCTAGTGAATCAGTTACTCTTGGTTGCAGTCTCAGCTGTGGAGAAATACCAGCAATTATGTTGCCCCGCCCCACACAAACAACAATTGGGTAAGGAAAATCAAACCTTCCCTCAACCATATACCCAGGGTGCCACTTTGGATAGTCCTGGGGTTATTTGTCCGGTTCAAGGGGTCCAAATCAGTTGTCCCAATCAGCACCAGCCTCAGGTGGGAAAGTTCAAAAAGTCTCCAGCAACTAGATAGAAGGGGTCTGCTGGCAGCTCAGATGTGACTCCTAGTGCTCCATGAGGGCAGAAGGACACACCTAGCAAATGAATTAGCCTGGGAAGGTTGATGCCTCCTTCCCCACCTTGCACCTAGTCACTGGTAATCCCACTGGGCTGTGACCCAGTTCACTCCAGTGAGCAACTGCTCCCGGGATTTATGACTGCCTGAGTCACCAGGAGATCTGAGTCTGGTAACGAGACCTTGGGTGTTTAAAGTATAGGCTAGGGCAGTTCACTCAGTTCCAGCCCTGTGCCTGGTTGAAGTTAATAGCAGAACAGGACAGAGCAACTTCACAGAATTTTTTTCTGTCCCGGCTAAATTTCTCTGCAGGTCAGAGGCTGCTAGAGCTGATAAAAAAATCAGCCCTGGACAGCAAGCAATTAGAGTTTATGCTCAGTTGTCAATTCCAGCCTCTGCCCACCCACTGCCTTTGTCTCAGCTATAATCCCCTTTAGGCTGGGTGCTATTTGGCTTGGTGAAGCATTCTTTTGGCTAACCCCTCCCTGGAAGTCTGTGGGCTCTGCACTGGCTCTGCCCAGGTCGGTACCACCTAGGGCTTGTCTCTACTCACAGAACTTCCCATGTCTGCTGGGCCAAAATACCAGCTTCCTCTGGTTGCCCAGGGAGACAGGGCATGTCTGTCTAGAATGGCCTCAGGAGTTTGCTGCCACAGCTGCTGCTCTGCAACTCAGGATACTGTTGTAACCCAGCCCTCTTTCCCCTGCCCACTCCTGTTCCCCAGCCCTCACCTGTCCCCCTACTCCAGCCCATTTCCCTCTTCCTCCCTTCTCCCCCCCGAGTCAACTTGGGAACAAGGCAAGTCCCTCCTCCCCCCATGGTGGCTGAGAACAGTGCTTCCCAGCTACGTTCCCAGGCCCCCTCCTTCCCCTAGGGTTGCCAAGAACAAGCTTTAGGTACAAGGAAGAAAAGTCCCAAGTTTCACAAACCCCCCCAAGTTCTCAGTAGATGAACAATGGTGGAAAACTCACTGAGAATTGATTAATTACTGTTGTATAACCGTAACCATTGTGATATGAGATGTATCCTTTGTCAACTGAAACTGTATTAATTATTGTTCCATTGCTGTATCTATGACTACCTGAGTTGTAACCCCCCTTAACCAGCCACATTTCACATCTGTAATATGCTTACACAAAGCCTATAAAAGGTAACTCACACTCTCACCTGGGGCTGACTGTCTCTTAGAGCAGCAGCCCCTGCAGCAGGTAAAATAAATTGCCAATTAATTAACCTAAGTGGGGGTCTGACTCTATTTTTCCAGGTCCTCTAAGTTATTTCAGATACCACAGCTCCTGTATGATTCCCTCTCAGCTGACTGTTCTCCTCACTCCCGTGCCACAGAATTAGCTCAGACCAGCACCAGCCCTTTCTCCCTCCACTCCGTTCAAGAAAATGCCCAAGAATCTGAACTCCATGGGTGACAGACCTCCTGACCTTGGGGTGAGAGTGGAGGGGAGTCCTGGGAATTCAAAGTTGCAAGTAGAGACTATATACAGTTTTATACAGTTTTACAGTTTTATGCCTGGCAGGAGAGTGCTGTGGCCCCCTAGTAGGGGTAGGAGGTCCAGTTTTTAGAGGGTCTCTCCTGAGGGATAGAGTGGGAGGACATTTGAACTCTGCTCAGTTGTTTGTTTGTAGTAAACTGCAAGCCCTTCTTGTGGGGGAGGGAAATCCTGTCAGCTTGGTGGTGGATTTTGTACCTTTTGATTTTATTTTTGGAGTCGCAGCTCACCTTAGCAAAGTTGTTGTGCATTCTTCAAGCTTCTATCTTGGCTCAGCTCCAAACCATTGGCTTACTTGCTAAACTTCTGTCCTTCAAGTCTCCTTCTGGACGGGAGCCTCTGTGGAAAGCTGGCTCCAGTCCACCATCTTCCCTCTGCCCCCTACCTTTCTAGATTTATTTCTACATCTCTATAAGATTAAGATTAAGTTCTCTCTATAAAGATTTTAGTGTAATCATTTCTACCACCAAAACTGTAACACACCCTCTATTTTAATGTTTATAGGCTACACGGTCAGATTATTTTTGTCTAACACTGCAAGTAGGCAGACATCTGTGTGTAACATCAAACTCTATGCAAACTGATGATTCCTTCTATGTTGGAGCCTACTCCACACTTTTCCCATACCAAGTGAGTAGTTAATTTAATGAGTATTTTTTTGAGCAATCTTATTGATGGGGATTCTGAAGGAATGGAATCAATGCGTGAAAATATGATGCTAATAGTTGGATGCAAGATTGTTCATCTTAGGCAATATTTCAAAATAGAATCTTCTGTTGGTTCCACAAAAAGGCATGCATTCATTGGTAGTTCAGTGGCTCTCAGAAAATAAGGTAGGCACAGCCAAGTTATGACAGACACCCATATCATGCCTGTCATTTCTTGACATCCTGTCATAAGTTTCAAAAAGAAATATTATGTTCTGTGTTAAATGATCACTTGGTATGATATGTAGAAATCATTGGCATCCAGATAGAAGGTGTAGTAACAATAAAGTATCATTCTTATTGGTGAGACAGGGGTAGACAAATGGAATATTTTGTTTGTTTGTTTGAGACAAGGTCTCAAGCTGTACCCTGGGTAGAGTGCCCTGGTGTCACAGCTCACAACAATCTCAAACTCTTGGGTTCAAGCAATTCTCTTGCCTCAGCCTCCCAAGTAGCTGAGACTACAGGCACCCACCACAAGGCCTGGCTATTTTTTGGTTGTTGTTGTTGCAGTTGTCATTGTTTTACCTGGCCTGGGCTGGGTACGAACTCACCATTGTTGGTGTATGTGGCCTGCACCCTACCCATTGTTGGGTGCTGCCCAACAACTGGAATATTTTAAAGTAACTAATTTAGAATAATACTAGTTCCATTTTTTTCTTATAATATATATTTATATGTTGCTTTGTTATTTGTGTGGGGGGGGGCAGGAACAGAGGAGTATTTATGTTTAAATTTCTTCTAAACTGGCTTGCCCATAAAGATTCTTCAAATACACAAATGATTATAATTATTCATTCAAGAAAAAAAAAGATAGTTATTCAGCTAATCATGGAGTTAATTCTGAGTTGCACAAGGAAATCTTAAAAAGGAAAAGTTTCCCCATAGTACCCTATCTGTGAACAAAACTTGCCATTTGGGAACTAAGAAAAGTTAGTTTGATAGCTTTTGAATATAGAGGAAGGTTTTTACTCCCTTTACTCAAATTTGTACTACTAACCCTAAATAATTTTTAATATTTTGAAACAGTTCCATGAATTTTGGCAGAGAACAACACATTTTTATAGTTTGTAAGCTGTAGTCATAAATTCCAATTATCAGATATTGTTGCTAAAATAGAGATATTTTTAGACCACTATCTGACACAATGACTCAGAAACAAGTTCAAATTGTTTCTTAAACTACTAATTATTTCTGGAATTTAAAAAAATATGCCTGCAGTTAGAAAAGTCATCATAAGTTAGAATTACCTATGCAGATTTATTCCTTCTATTGTAATCACCAACACTGAGATTTTAGCTGTTATTCCCTTGACATCAGTGCGATACCAAATACTTTATTTTATGAATGAATGCAGGCTCTACAGATGAAAAGCTGTGTATCTCTGTGTCCACCTTCTCCTTTTACACACTTATTAGGCTCTAATAGATGTATGTTTACTAGAGACTGTTTTCCCAGAGTCAGTCAGGATGACTGACTGTCAAAGTTCTGGTGTGCCTTTTTGCATATATTATTAAAATATTGTCACAACCATATACTTTAGGACAAATGTTTCTGGAGTGCCAGTTATATACTCAGCTCTGTATTGAATCCCAGAGAAACAAATTGCCAGAATAAAGATTGTCCTTGAAAGCCCTTGTGTTGCTTACAATTTAATGGGCACTTTTGCTCATAATTACCAAATAATTATAAAAACAAATCGTGAATTTTCTATTAATGAAGAGCTGTGAAAACACTATGATATAATCTGGAGTGTGCTGAGAAAATTCTTACCCACAGAATGACATACGCACTAAAACCTAAAGGACAATTATGGGTTGGCTACACAAATAATATGGGGCTTACTATTCTGTGTTAGAGGGAACAGACTGTGCAGATGCTAAGATGAGAACAAATGATGTCCAAGTCTGAATTTCCACCATTCAATATGCCTTTTCCAAGAGTTATCTGCAGACTGCACTCTACCATGCAAGCTTCATCCTTCTGTGATGCATTTAGTATGAACACCAGTGTCTTCCCCTTACTCTCACTGTAACCTTCTCATTTATAACTATTCACTTAGGGGCTCTGTGCAGTTAGTCTGGAATGGTGTTACAGGGAATGTGGCAGTAGCCGTTGTTATGGATAATGCTGTTCATAAGAATGTGAGTGGTTTGATGCCTGACAACATCACTGAACTCTGTAAAGCACATGAAATATTAGTGTTGAAGGGAGAAATCATAATACATTTCTCTTTTCTCTTTTGAAGCTAAGAAAAGGTAAATTCACACAATCTCAAGTAGTAAAATTAGCAAAAAAATTGATTTAGTCTTAATTTTATATAAATTCTCTGGTTTTGTTTTTGGTTTTAGTTTTGTTTAAGTGTGGTAAGGGGTAAAGACATTTAAACATATGGAAGGAAAACCATGGAAGGTATTGTCTTAACAGACATAAAAAATTCTCCACAGAGGAGAAAGGTTAGATGTAAGAGATGGTTATGTTAATCAGTTAGAGGTAAACATTTCACATTATATATCAAATCAGCACATTAATGTACACAGTTATGATTTAATAAAGAATTAAATAATAAAAAAAAGGAGTCACATAAGTTAAGTCACAGATTTGCTCAGGACAAAGGACTCATTCAAGGAAAATATAATCCGAAAACATAACAATCTACTGTGTTTTCAAAAGAAAGCATTGAATGTTTACTGAGATAACCAGGTAGCCCAGCATTTGTTCATGTGTGGTGGGCATGCAACAAACACAGAAGCAGCATGGAGAGAACAGCCCTCTAACAATACAGTACAAAGTATTGCACTAACCAGCCTCCTGCCTTCCTGTTCTTTGTTTTGTATATTTAAAATAAAGGCTTAGAATCTAAGCCTAGATGATTATAGGTTAGAGACTTTGTATAATTCTATAGTATTTTCGTTAATGTTTCCTAAAGCAAAATTACTCTCTTTTTGCATGTATTTTTTAGAAACCCCAGGTTATTATTTTGGCTGATAAATTTTCCTTTAGTGTGGAGTCAGTGTAATAAACAATTTCAGGTGAGTTTTTTTTTTTATTTGTGTTTCATGCATATATGTGTGTCTGAAAAGGTTTTATTTAACCTAAATTCTCAAAAAGTTTCCTGAAGATAGAATTCTTAACTGGCATTTAGCCCTTTTCGGCACCCTAAAGATAGGGTACTTGTTCCTAGTATTGTTCCAGAGCAGACAGCTGTCAGTTGAAATGCCATGCATGGAAGGTTAATCTGACATTTTTTTTGCCTATATTTCATTTTGCTGTAAATTTTTATCTTTTATTTTCTGTGGTTATCATGCATCTAAGGGGATTTATTTATTACTTATCAGTTTCATTAGAGTCTTAAAGAGTGAGTTCATGTCTTTTATCATTTCTAGAAAATATTTACCTTGCAGTTCACCAAATCAGGACTCTGCCTCATCTCTCTACTTCTCATTTAGGATTCCGGTCAAATGGACGAGAGACTTCACTATATAGGCTCGGTTTTCTTTCTTACAGATTTTCATGAATTTTTTTCTTTTAGGATTCAATCTGCTTTTATTTTTTTTAATTAAATTTACCTTTCTGTGCAATAACTTTCCAGCTATGTTGGCCCTGCTTATATTTATCACGTGTCTCAATTATATCAGGTGATTCTTTTCAATTTGCAATGACACTGTTCAATTAAGTTTAGTATTTTACTAATTTTTAAAGTGTATTTTGTATTTCTTTTTATATTTTTGTATTTTTTTGGCCAGGGCTGTGTTTGAACCCACCACCTCTGGTATATGGGGCTGGTGCCCTACTCTTAGAGCCACAGGTGC
>NW_003852542.1:4919720-4921562 GCF_000181295.1 Otolemur garnettii | reverse complement strand
TTTTTTTTTTTAATTTTTAATGATTCCTTCTTTAAAAAATATTATGGGAGTACAAATGTTTTTAATTAAATGGATTGCTTTTGTACTGCTTAAGTATTCTTTATCCCAGTAAAACTTCTGAGTACAAAGTCCTTCCTTTCAGTGATTTCTCTGAAGTAAATACAGGAGCTCTTTGGACCCAGCAGAAAAGTACATAGAGTTTTCTGTACAGATGGTGGTCCATCTTGGGCAGCTGCAAAATTCTGACCTCTCTCTCATAGCTTTTCAGTTCTTCAAATGCTGATTCCCAAGTTGTCTTTATTCTATTGGCAAATGCCCTTGAGCAGAAACAGCTCTGTTCACTTCCTGGGGCTGTGTGCTCTCTGATTTCTGAAGCTATTAATTTGTCATGATCTTATTAGGTCTTTAATATGCAGAAGAATTTCTTTATGTTTCCTTGTTTAAACTTTTTTGAACAGAAGAGTTAGTTTGTATCAACTATTCCTCAATTACTAGAATCATTATGTCCTTATAAATATCTTTTTTTTTTTCATGTTCTATCATTCTGGAACTCTTACTCATCAGGTATACAACTTCCATCTTACAGTTTATGTGGCTGAAATTCTGAACTCATTTTATTTTTGCGCCTCTTACCTTATTAACTTGGCTGTTTTGTCATTTTAACTTCTATTAATTCTATGTAACTAAAATAGTCTATTTGCAAATATATATATATATTATATAAACACACACACATATATATTTAATTTTATATGCCTATGTCAAGTCCACCTGGCATTCTTTATGGTATAATTTTTTCATAAATCTCTCTAACATGTAATTTTCTTAACATTCTTTTTCACAAGTCATCTATTTCTTCTAAAATCACTTGCACATTGTTTATTCTGCCATTCTCTCACATTCTGCTCTGGTTATCCAAATGTCTTGTCATCCTTTGCTGCTTCTTCATATTTAAGAATAAAGGAATGGGAAGTGTGGCTGGCACCTGTGTTTGGCTCCATGGTTGGTAGGTTTTGATGTCCAGTGAGTGATCAGGAGAGAGTGAACTGTTATGCTAAGGGCTATTTGGCAGAGCTGATCTTTCAAATGCTTTGTAAAACAAATTACTAATTCTTATTCTGTATTTGGCTGTGAAAGTAGAATGCAGCACATTTGAGAACAAAAGGGTGGGGCACATAGAATTAATTTCCCCAAGAAATACTGTGAAATATTGGGAAAAACTTTGAAAGAAATTGGAAAAGCCATTCCAACCTTATGATTAAAGAAGATTTATAGTACAGGAAGCAGACTGTATCTTTTGGTATTTGACAAGATAAGATCAATGTAGAAACATGAAATCTTACTGTTGGAACAGCATTTATTGGTATTCTAGCTCAATTTTTGTTTTACACAAATTTTTCTTTCACATGATAGCTTGTTCTCCCAGATCAAAGCAGAGAGGTTATAATTTAACAACATCTTTTAACTTGAAGTGATCTAATTGTTAAAAAGTTTTTCCCTGTAAAGAAAAGGGGCCAAAGTTTCTGATATAAATTGCATGCGATGTGTATTATGCCTTTATGGACGGCATTTCATTATGTAGTCTGTAAACATCAGCATATATTAATAATTGATGAAATCTGCAATAAGGGAAAATAGTAGTTTGCATTTGTTTGGTTTGTGAATAAAGTACATTGGCAAATACATAGGTAGAGCAAACAAAGCTTTGGGCATGATGATTAGAGGATCAACAAAAAGGAAAAAGATGACTTGCTTTCAAACTATTTAGAAGAATAACAGAAAAGCAATGCAAATTGCAAATGCAATAATAAAACCTTGATTCAGGCTGAATAAAGCAGCTTC
>NW_003852542.1:4892766-4918047 GCF_000181295.1 Otolemur garnettii | reverse complement strand
GTGTCAAAAGCAAATCAATAGGATTTTTTTCTGAAAATCTTTCATTTGAAAAGCTGTAAGTATTGCCAAGAAAGTTAATCTTTTACCAAATTTTAGTTAAATTCAAGATCAGCATTTAGTATTATGCAACTATGTCAATACTTTGCTAATTACTCTAATTTATACCATATTAACTCTCATCCTAACCATTCCCCTCAGTATATAATTTTCTGTTGAAATGGTGACAAAATCCATGATAGTCCCATCAAAAGGAAGTGGAACTTTCATATTTATAAGTAAGGATAGAGGGAACCATGTACTTCCTGAGAGTATTTCAGGATTTCATAATTCTGAAGAAAAGTATTCAAGTTTCATTGGTTTGTATTCACTGTGAAACTTCAGACCCAGAACTACTGCCAAGGATCTCTCCTTATCTAGAAATTTCTTTCAAACTGGCTTTGTCTAGTTGTGCTAATGAGCAACCAAAAGTCATTAATAAGAAAATTGCAAAACAAGAGAGCTCTTTTGTGGCTAATAAGGCTTTTACAAAAAATTTTCATTTAGTCATAGGTTTCTGCATTAAATGATGTTGGATACAAAAACTTTTATCTGTTGGGAGATAGAAAAAGACTATAAGGATAAATTTGTTGTTTGCATCAAAATCCACTTTCAAAAAGATTCTGAAATAAACATTGTTTGGCTTTGAATTCTCCTTTACACTATACAACCATTGAATGTAGCAGTCAGTGGAAGAAAACACTTTTTTTTCCATAAAAACTGCACATTATCTTATAATGTATCCCAATATTCTATTGGTATTGAATTCAGGCAACTCTGTGATTAAAGAGAAAGAGAATTCAATATGCTTTACATCTTGTTATTTATAGATACATGCTAACTAAATATCCCAGCCAAAGTTTCAGTTTATTTGAGAAGCACTGGAGCATTCTTATTTTTTAATCACCATTAAACACTTGAGTTTATTATGTTTTCCACAGGACACTCCTTGGAATAGATAAATTTAACAATAATGAAAAGATTTCTTTTCTATTCAGTTTAAGGTTCAAGAACTTAAAAAAAGATAGAATTTCTGCTTCTAAACACAATGAAATAAAAGCAATCATACTTAGCTTTCTGCCTGAAACAACAAGAATAAGGCTAGTCCAAGTGCGGTGGTGTTTACAGCTAATTAATCACAACCAGTTACAGAGTCCTTTGTTCCTCCACTCTCACCTCTCACTGCTTCACTTGACTAGCCTAAAAAAAAAAAAAAGAAGGAAAAAAAAGAATGAAAGAAACAACCTGAACAAATACAAAATTAAAAAGATGAAATAATGGTTTTCATGACCCTGGACAGGAGGCAGTGAAGGACAATGGAGAGATGGAAAACAAATAAAATGAGCCTTGAAGGAGTTTTCAGGCCTTAGGGCAGAGGGGGAACCCAGGTGAAGCCAGTAGACTCCTTGAGTAGACAATGGTGGCCGGATTTGGCAAGGCAAATTACCTGGGAGAAGAAAGATATAAAGAGAAAACAACTAAAAAGACCTAGGAAAGGGGCGGTGCCTGTAGTTAAAGGCGTAGGGCGCCAGCCCCAGTACCAGGGGTGGTGGGTTCAAGCCCTACCAAAACTGAAAAAAAAAAAAAAAGACCATGGGAAATCATCATTTGCAAAGCAATGCATGAATCTGTGGATACTAGAATGGGAAAAGTACAATCTGTTGTTTGGGAATAAGTCTTCTTTCCACTAGCCAAATTGGAAAAACACAATTCAAGGGATGTAATTCCTAAAGTATAATACTTAGAAGGGTCTTACTTTGGATATAGAGAATAATTCACCAAAGACTAAAGACGGCTCTAACCCCATCAAACAAATGCTAAAAACAAGTCTTTAAAGGACAAATTGTTCCAAAACTATTAACTATAATCTGGAAATAAGGTCAAGAATATTTAGAAAAATATAAAAATACTTAGCACATAAGTGGACAAAATTCACATTGTGGGCTACTCAATGAAAAATTAACAAGTATCCAACGAATCTAGAACTATAACATATAATTAAGAGAAAATTCCATCAAAATTATCAGCTGACATAGTATTTTAATTATCTGGCAAAGATATTTAATCAGTTGTTATAACTGTATTCCACATGTTCAAAAGGTTCAGAAGAGACATGGATGATATAAAAAACGATTCAAAACAAATTTCTAGAAATAAAAACTGCAATATGTGAGGTGGTGTATACAATAGAGGAGACTAAAAGCAGATTGTGTGTTGCAGAAAAGGATTTGAGTGAATTTGAAGTCATAGAAAAAGAAATTGTGCAATCGAAGAGAAGGGTAGGGGCAAGATAGCCGGCTACAAACACATCCTCCCCGTGGGAAGAAGGGACTTCAGATAGAGGAGAGGAGAAGAGACGCAAATCGAGTGTGGACCATGAAGGGAGGTGCCAGAGCCTGCTGGGGACTCCACAGAGGAGAACTGAAAACAGGCAAGAAGAAAAAAGAGGAAAGATAGACAGGAACAAACCTAGAGAGGCTTGGAGCCAGCGACAGGACCTCCTCTGGCCCTTCCACGAGCCTTCAGAGACCAGTGGGCTACCAACCTTCCTGGAAGCTTTGCACCCCCACAAGCTCAGGGACAGCGGGAACAGGGAATAGGGGAGAACTTGCGTGATTCCAGAGTTTGGTCTTTGTATGTGGGGCCCCTTCCAAGGAGAGTACTTTGTGAGGCTGGAGAGCTGGCTTTCTTCCACTCAGGGAGTGCTTCTTGCCTTACCTCTCCCTAACATTTCAGTGTTTCCCACAAATGCTGAAATGAAGAGTGTGCTTTAAGCCAGGTATTTTGCAAGCAGCCACTTCGCAGCAGTGAGTGTGAGCTGCAAGCTGGGCTTCTGTGAACACCAGGTCCAACACCGCCTTGTCACTTGGGGCTTGTAGTGAATCCGGGGTGCCTGATTTGGGAGTTCCCTGCCTGCTGGTGTTCGAAGGAGTCCGACATGGTTGGGTCAGACTGAAAGGTGTAAACAGTGGAGTTGAGAGATGAGTGTGAAAAGAGGACATATTCAGGCCAGACTGATTCAAAGGGCAAGGTGACCCGCCTGGGCAGTGCCAAGATTGTGTCTGTGAGGGTTGGTGAGAGACCCCTTTTATATGGGGCAGGAGGGAGTGGGTACACCACAAGGTTCCTTTTCGGGTTAGGATCTTTTGGCTCCACCTTCTGGGGGTGGGGCTAGCCAGATCCTTTTTGCCTTTGCTTAGGAGGAGAGGAGGAGGAGGGGTGGGGAGAAGAAAAGGGTTTGAATGGGCCTGTGTTAGGGCCTCCAACAAAAACAAGCAAGCTAGACTCTGCAGGCTGCTTGAAACACGGGGCAGAGGTCTGGGCACTGGAGTGGAAAGGAGGCCCACTTGGACAGAACTGGTAGGAGAAAACTGTTGGTTTCCGAGACGCGGCAAGGAAGAATACCTATTACTCCTCATCCCCACCCCTACCCCAAGGAAAATCACTCTGTTGGATGAGGGTGAATACTCCAGAGAGGAAAAGCCTGCCCCCAAGTGCCATTACAACAAATCATACATGTGTACAGTCCTTCATCCACCCATTCCAGCCAGGAGAGAAGTTGGCTGTCCCTCTTCAGCAGGTATGCTACAGGCTAGGGCTTCAAAGGAGTGTGGGGTCCACTCTTTTCTCCATGAGCGACTGTTTTGTTTGAGAACTCCCTGCACAGCAATGTTTCATAGAGTCACAGGCTAGCGAGTCAGATAATACTGGGAAGGGTATGTTTGAGAACAAGACAGTCAGACTGTGAATCTCAGATGGCCTTGTCTCCACAAACTAACTGGATGAGTGGGTCAGCTTCAAACGCCCACCAGAGGCTTTCCCCAGAGAACGGGAGCAGACCTTCCAACCTTACCCAAAAAGCTACCTAGCCAGCTTGTTGTGGAGCAAGCTCACTCAACCCAGCCCCAATTGGCTTCACTGTCCCACCCACCTCTGCTGTGGTGGAGAATAGGGACTTTCTGGGAATTTCTACCACTTAGCCTTTGACTGCTTCTCCTGAAAGGCTAGAGCAGGTCAAAGGTCTCAAAAATCACACCACTGCAGCTTGATCCATCCAGCAAGCACCACCTACTGATAGGAAAGCCAATTTGCACGGCCCTTTACAGGTGTTTACTGACTTATTTTACAGGGTGAGATCAGTTCTCATGTACAACCACCAGCTATTACCTATGGGCATGTTAATACACTTCGAATGGCCCAAAAGACCGCAGAGTTGGAGAAAGACAAAGGATTTCAAAAACTCTATCCTCTCTTATCAAGGTGAGACAGGGAATCTTCCCTTATACATAGCTCACCACTGCTACAGCCTACAAACAACTAGCTACAGAAGAAATGACCATGCTAAGGAAACCTATAGCAAAGGCTTCTACCCAGAACCTACATTCCCACCAGAGACCCACATAAATGGCCCAAGTTTCTTACTCAACATATGCTACAAATACACTCATATAAGTGAGATGAAGGAAAATATCCCCATCTAAACAAAGGAAAATATAGAAACAGGCGGCAACAGCTGCTTGGATGAGAAGAATCAGCAGAACACTGGAAGTATGAAAACTCACCACCCAAGGAGTCACCAAAAGGGAACGTGAGCTCTGTAGCCATGGAAAATAACCGAAATGTAAACAGTGAAACAATACAGAGTTCCAGATATGAATTGTAAGTAAAGTTGATGAAATTCAAAACAAAATGGAAAACCAACTCAAAGAAACTATAAGGAAAACTATTAACAATTCAGGAAGTGAATGAAAACTTCATAATTCATATAGCAAAACAGAAAACACAATGGAAAGGTTTAGGAATAGATTAGACCAGGCAAAGGAAAAAATGTCAGAATTGAAAACAACTCTTTTAAATTAACTCAGTCAGTCAAAACTAATAAACAGAGAATTAAGAGAAATGAACAAAGCCTATAAGAATTATGGGATTATGTTAAATGGACAAGTATAAGAATCACAAGCATCCTTGAGGGTGAAGAAGAAAATGCACCAGGGCTAGAAAATCTATTTGAAGAAATAATTGAAGAAAAATTCCCTGGTCTTGTTGGAGATTTAGACATCCTCAATAAATTACTAGCAAAGTGAATTTAACAGCACAGCAAAAAGGAATTCACCATGACCAAGTGGGCTTCATTCCAGGGATCCAAGGGTAGTTTAACATAAATAAGTCAATAAATTAAATTGACCACATTAAAAAAATCAAAAATAAAGATCACATGATCATCTTAATAGATGTAGAGAAAGCATTCAACAAAGTTCAGTACCCTTTCATGATAAAAACTCTAAACAAACTAGCAGAGAAGGAATATATCTCAAAATTGTAAAAGCAATAGACTCCAAATGTACAGCCAATGTGGTACTGAATGGGAAAAACTGAAAACTGGAACAAAACAAGGATGACCACTGTCATCACTTCTATTCAACACAGTGTTGGAAGTCCTAGCTAGAGCATCAGGTAAGAGAAAAAAAATGAAGTATACCCAAATCAGGAAAGAAAAGGTCAAACTATCACCTTCTGCCGACAAGGTGATCTTATACCTGTAAAACTCCAGAGATTCCACCAAGAGACTCCTGAAATTGATAAAGAAATGAAGCAAAGTCTCAGGCTACAAAATCACCATACACAAATTAGTAGCTTTCTTATACACCATAACAGTCAAGCTGAGAGTCAAATAAAAGACTTAATGCCATTTACAATAACTACAATGAGAACAAAATACCTAGGAATATACTTAAGCCAGTGAAAGATCTCCACAAAGAGAACTATGAAACACTAAGGAAATAAATTGCATAGGATACAAATGAATGGGAAAAATATATCATGCTCACAGATCTGTAGAGTCAATATTGTTAAAAAAACCAAAGTGATTTAATTATTCAGTGAAATTCCCATTAAAATACCAATGTCATTTTTCACAGAGCAAAAAAAAATTATTCTATGCTTTTTCTTTCTTTTCTTTCTTTTTTTTTTGGAACCAGAAAAGAGCCCAGATAGCCAAGGCAATCATAAGCAAAAGGAACAAATCTGGAGGTATCACATTACTAGATTTCAAACTATTATAAGGCTATTGAGGCTATCAACTAAAGCAACATGGTACCAGAACGAAAATTGATACAGACCAATGGAACAGAACAAAAAACTCAGATATAAAACCATCCACATAGCCAATTTATCATGTACTGATATAACATATTTGCAGAGTTTCTAATATATACTCCTAAGAAAAATAAGTTTACCACCAGGTGTCTCCAACCCACAGCCCATGGGCCATATGCAGATTATGTGAGGACTTTTTCACTTAACTATAGTGTTGTATATCATAAAAATTAGCCACTGACCTTTTTTTTTTTCTTTTGCTCATCAGCTTTTGTTAGTATTTGTGTATTTAATGTGTGGCTCAAGACAACTCTTTTTCCACTGTGGTACAGAGAAGGCAAAAGATTGGACACCCTGGATAGACTATCACTATAGAATTCAGGTGCTGATTTCCAAAGCCACCCTTTTTCCCTATTCCATATACTGTCATTATATCATTTTTTAAATAATATGCATTGATACTTTTCTTTTAATTTTCTTTTTTTGTTTTTTTGTTTTTTGAGACAGGTTATTGCTCTACTGCCTGGGCTAAAGTCCAGTGGTATCATCATTGCTTGTTGAAATATCAGCCACCATGCTTGGATATGTTTTAGATTTTTCTTTTTCTTTTCCAGAGATGGGATCTCACTGTCTTGCTAATTTTGTGCCCCCTATGACCTGAAAAGGTAGAGTCAGACTCCCCCTTAAGTGCAATCAATCAGAAATTTATTGAATCTGCACATAGGACTGCCTTGAGAGACAGTTCCATCCCAGTAGTTGGCCAGTTGCCTTATATAATTTTTGTGCAAGCAGACTACAGAAGTGAAACATGGCTGGTTGGGGGGGGTGGGTTACAGCTTGGGTAATCATGGATACAGCAATGGTTGCAGTTATGTAACAATGATTAATACAGCCTTGGTTGACAATGGATATATCTCAAATCACAATGGTTATAGTTATGTGACCATGATTAATACAGCCTTGGTGGATTTTCACCATTGTTCATCCACTGAGAACTTGGGGGGGGGTGTGAAACTTGGGACTTCCTGTGAGACTCTGGGGGGCCTAGGAACAGGCTGGGAGAGCCTGTAGAGCAGGGGAATGGGCTGGAAGAGAGGGCAGGGGAACAGGAGAGGGCGGGGGAAAGGGAGAGGGGCTGGGGAAAGAAGGGGGGAAAGAGGGATGGGAGTGTTTATAGCACTAAGACTGGTCTTCAACTTCCGGTCTCATGTGATTGTCACATGTTATACTCCCAAAATGCAAGGATTATAGGTGTGAACCATAATACCTTGGCCTGATTTTTTTTTAACAGTATTTATTTCCTAACAACCTAGTTTTCTTATAATTTATATAAAGTAACATTTCAATTCATCTTTGTAGTGTGCAATTTGTTTTGACTAATGATGAAATAGATTTGTCAAGATGATATGGATTCAGAATAGTTCTATCACTAGTAGTGTTTAGAGAACTTCATAACTTTAAGTGTTTATACTAGAAAAGAAGGAAAATCTTCAATGTCCTCTAAGAAATTTAAAATGAGAAAACTAAACATACATTATGAGAATTAAAGGACATTATAAAGATGAGAACAGAATTAATAAAGTAGAAAAAGGGAGTAAAAAGAAAATCAAAGACAACAGAAAGAGAAAACAATAGAGAGAATCAATAAACAAATAGCTAGTTCTTAATAAACTTTATAGAAACATATTAGTCTTGCAAAGAGAGAAAAAGAAGAAACAAGAAAAATGGTATGTTACATTGGAGGCTACTATCATGAGATAATGAAATAATATGTGAATAACTGTGTTCTAATATTAGTATTAATCTAGATAAAATATAAAAACTCCTTGAAAGACACAAATTGATAAAATTTACACAGGAGGAAATACAAAGCTTGAACATCTCTTTATCAATGAAAGAATTTGACTCTTTAATTACAAACATATATATAACAGCATTTCTGGAACTGGGTTACTTCACAGGTGAATTTTGTTGAGCATGCATTTAAGTAAAAATAGTATCCATTCTACCTAAATTATCTTGGAAAATGAAGAGGGAATGCTACTTACCTCATTTTATGAGAATAAGATTACCAGGATACAACCAAAGACAATCCAGGAAGGTTAGAGAACAGTAATTCTTCATAAATAAAACAGCAAAATTTCTTAACAACATATTGGTACACATATCTGAGATAATACCTCCTTACTAGGTGTGCTTTCTTTTGAGAATAAATGATTAATTTATCCAAAGGAAATTGATAAGTATAGTCACCATAATAATAGAGAAATAAAAAAAGTGATTTTTTCAATACAAGTAGAAGGTATTTGCCAAAATTTAACAGACTTTCAATAATACTTCCAGGAAACTACAAATAGGATAAAATCTCTTTAATCTGATAACAACATATGTACAAAAATATCTACAGTTAATGTTATAATCAATGGAAAATGCTCAATTCGTTCTACCTAAGATCATGGACAGATAATGATGGCTACTCTCACCACTTCTATTGAACAACACACTAGAGACCATAGCAAGTAATTGAAATAAGAAAAATAAATAAAAAATATAAAGATTATAAAGAGAAACTAGTTGTCTTTACTTACAAACAGCATAGAAAGCCCTAAAGACTTTCCAAAAATTTAGGAAAATTAATAACTGTATTTAGCAATGTTATTGGCTACAAAGACAATATGTTCAAAATGTTTGTCTATACATAGGCAATCAATCATTAAAAATGAAAATTATAAAGCCTTTTTATATATCATGTACATCATGAAAAATTTTAGAAATGAATTTAGGAAAAGACGTAAACTCACAAAACATTGCAATGGGAAATTAGAGAAAGTCTAAATAAATGGAAAGATGTGCCATAGTGAGAGATTATAAATACCAGCATTTTAAAAATGGCAATCTTTCTCAAATTTTTTGCACATATTATTCAAGTCTATTGCTAGTGATAGAAGGCATTAGTCTTAACATTATTGCCTAAAGCCCAAGTGGAATCTAACATAAGGCATGCAGGTGTTTTTCTCATTGCTGGGGTGCATGATATCAGAGTCAAAACCCCATGCAAAGAGCTGAAAAATCAGAGGGGAACGTGTACTGCCAAACTGCATACTTCAAATATTATCTGTGGCTGAGAGATAATAGCATGCATTCATAAAAACACTTCCCAGGTGGATTCCATAGCTACATCATATTGAATATGCATCAGAAATCCAAATTCTATGAATTTAATGCAATTCATGTTTTTATAATGTTGCTTCTGTATCAAGTACATTGATCTTGAAGACTGGGGTTTCCTCATCTATTTTGCTTGATTTGGTAGGTCCCCACTACTGCCAGCAACCAAACAATTTACCTTACCTTAATCTCTTGGAAAGAATAGCTAGATAAATCTTAGGAATTAGACCTTTACTCGTGCTAAGAAAAATGTTCAGAAACAGAGAAAGTACCATTAATATGAACAAACATGGGTGTACACAAGTTT
Source organism: Otolemur garnettii (assembly GCF_000181295.1). NCBI lineage: Eukaryota > Metazoa > Chordata > Mammalia > Primates > Galagidae > Otolemur > Otolemur garnettii. Next base: position 4,908,440 of record NW_003852542.1, on the reverse strand, counting down.
GAAATGTCAATTTGGCAAAAGTGGGTTTTAGATTTAAGAAGTGTTTTCCATGATTGGAGGAGACAAGACTAAATGATACATACTACAGTGGAAATTGGAAGACTTCATGTATTGCTGTAATTCTTACGAGATTCTTGTTAAGACACTAAATGCTCCTGATCCTCAGGTTTCAAGTTAAATAAAAGTGGTACAAAATGAAAATTTCTGGGCCTTCCTCATAGGATTGTAATGAGAACACAAGAAAACCATTTGTAAACACTTTGACAATTGTTACATGGCAAAAACATAAAGTGTATTACTTGACTCTTTTCTCTTTCCTGTCTCTTTTCCTTCCTCTTATATTAATATTTTCCTTTTCATTCATTTCTTTCTATAATTAGTAATATCATCAGTAATGATAGTGTTAATAATTCCAATTGAAATCACTGTGAATGTTGGCTAAGAAATGTGAACAAAATAGCACGATATCATGCAACATAGAAAATATTTACATTCAAGGTTTAAAGACCAGACTTACAGATGTTACAGTTAAAAACTATTGATTTTTACAGGTGTAGCAAACACTTTTTTTATTTCATCTGCTACCAAAGAAAAAAGTGAGTTATGACAGAAGAAAAGATGTTAACTAATATAATCTTGGCAATGCAGATGGGAGAAATGATGTCAACAGAAAAAAATGTACTGGGACCTTGGGGTAGAATCAGGAAACTGAGTCTTCCAAGGTCAGTTCCTCTATTCTACACTCACACACCCCATTGTGAATCTTATTCATTTATGAAACTTATTTTAAGCCTCATATTAGATGCAATTGTAAACTACCAAAATCCCATCTTCAGAGTCGATACCTCTTTTAAGAACACAAGCCAACTTAAGACATGGATTGGACTCTGCTGCTTACCAACTGTGAGAAAATGAACAACCCCTTTCACCTCTAAAGGCTTATTACCTTTACTGGAAAATTCAGTTAGTGATTGCCACATCTTTCTCAGTCCTGAATAGTTGCTTATCTAACGAAGCATGGAATGTTTTTCTTTTCTTTTTTTCATAGTAGATGCTGATCTCTTAAGGCTGGCCCTGTGTTTTTCTTGTTTACCAAATGCACACCAACTCACTAACCATCACTTAGTGCTTACGGAATGAAAGAGTGAGTGATACTATGCAAAACAGAGCTGTCTTCATTACAATGCAAAATAGCAAGTGTTTCTATTAGCAAGCAGTTTACCCACATGACATAAATGTTTCTAACTGCAGAAAACACATGGCTTGGGGATCATGAATCTTTAATGGGTTTGGGTTTTAAAGGCACTAGGATAAAAATATCTGTTGGAACTGTTGAGTAACGTTGATTATGCATTAAATTTTGCCATGCATCAAAAAGATAATATGTCTCTATGAATTCCATTTCTATTTCTCATTATCTACACCATACATCATTAACTTTTAATGAATTTGGCTTTTATTTGTTGTCCCAATGTTGCAGAGGTTCATTTTTCTTCTCCAAATGCCTAGCACTTTTGAAGAAATTATTTTCTTTTGGTATGCAATTTGTATTTACAGCTGCGTTTTATTCTCTTGAGTTTGTTGTAGCTGAAATTAGAAGTACATAAAGTCCTCAGTACAAATTCTTTTCACCAAACCATCCCATCATATCATTACCACAAGAACAAGACTTCTCTTGCCCCAGGAAAGCCAGAGAGAAAATGCCTTGATATAAATTCCTGAGGCCCCAAGGAAACATGAGAAAAATGTGTTTTAAAACAGTGTAAAATGAAAGAATTCTTTTCAAATATATAACGCTATTGTGAAATATGGCACAGCATAGGAAATTAGATTTAGGAGCAGGCTATCTTTCTTTGATTCTTACTCTATGCTAAAGAGTGACTATTTTTTTTCTTTTTTTTTGAGATAGTCTCAAACTGTCACCCTGGGTAGAATGCTGTGGTGTCACAGCTCACAGCAACCTCAAACTCTTGGGCTTAAGCAATCTTCTTGCCTCAGCCTCCCAAGTAGCTGGGACTACAGGTGCCCTCCACAATGCCTGGCTATTTTTTGGTTATAGTTGTCACTGTTGTTTGGCAGGCCAGGCTGGATTAGAACCCGCCAGCTCCGGTGTATGTGGCTGGAGCCCTAGCTGCTTGAGCCACAGGCGCCCAGCCGAGAGTGACTTTTTTAATAGTAGCTACTCTAAGGCTGCACCTGCATGGACATGACCTGTGAAAAAGGAAGCAGCTTGATTCAAATTGAAGATCATTATGGATGGAAATGAAATAAAGGTAAGTGCACTGATAACATTTGTGTCCCTTTTATTTAAAAAGATGGGATTATATGCAAAGATATTGCTTAATTTCCAAGCAGCTGGGACTTGATTCCACACATGCACAGGGTAATTGCCACATCCACTGGGTTCTCTGTCACAACTCAAATCCACCATGTGACTCTGGCTTTGTATACATCGAAGAACTCTGCTTCTGAGAGCTGGAGAGTGCAGAGAATTGTGATCATTTGTTTTATTTTGAGGTAAACTGGGAAGTACTTTCTTATCCATGCAAGCCATGATGGATAGCTACAGAGATATTTAATCCAGAATACTTAAGAGTACACTAGGATTTTATTCACATACTACTTAGCTGTCCAGGGAAGGTTGTCAACTTAACATTCAAAGTTCAGCTTATTTTTCTAGCCTAGCTGTATTCACAATGTGGTCCACAGAATCTAAATAGTTGCACATAGAACCATCAGGGAATACTAAGAGAAGTGAGGAACGGAGTTATAGGAGCCTAATCCACTAATACAGAACAGTGCTATCACTATCTGTTCCATATATTAAAATTCCCTTAAAATTAAAACTCAAGAAGGAGCTGCAAAAAACTGGGTAACAACTATTCTAACTCTCTTCCCTTTTGCTGCTATAAAAGGCCCCTTCTCTCTTTCCTCACAATTCTATTGTGCCTCCCCTTGGCCCTGCTTAGTCTCATGCAACGTATTTGTTTACAGAAGCTCAAATTGGGGAGCCATTTTGTAGTTTAGATATTGTCATGTTGCCTTCTAGTTAGGGACCTTAATCCTCTTCTAAAACTCAATCATCCATTTCTCTGGCTCAGTTACAGGCAAGAATGGAATGGACCTCCTCCACCCTGTATGGAATGGACCCTCCTCCACCCAGTCTCCCTGGGGACTAAAGATGTTCAGTTAATTTAAGATCCAGATGAGACACCAGAATCAATACTCTTACTTGCCCAAATGGAGTTTAGTGACAAGTGAATTATAGTTTTCAGAGTTGATAAAAGAAAAATACTTTTCATAAATAAGCATAATTTTCTCTGTCTAGACACAGTCCATGGTATTACTGTCAGATGAAATCTGAGATATTTAAACATTTGGATTATAGTAATGGAATTTAAAAGCCTCAGAAAAATTGTGCTGTATGTAGTCATCTCACTACAGGCTGAAGGTCTGCTACTGTCACTCACTTTCTCCCGAATAGTCCTCCTTGCTCTCGAATCACTCTCCCTGGGCATTTAAACACAGGCAGTATGGAACACACAAAGTGCCACAATGGGTGACATTGCTTCAGCACTTTACAGTGCCACTCAATTTTCCCAAATATTCATTTACTTTGATTTTACCTTTTTCAGGCCCCAGAAGAAATTAAAGAAACTTGTGATAATTTAATTTGTCATGACCAATTTGTCATACCAAGAGACAAGAGATCCACTTATCTCTTTTTAAATCTAGGAGATTAGTTTGTTACATATATGTTTATATTTGTAGATTATGCAGTAGTGGTTAAATGATGAGGATCTAACTTAGACAGTGAGACAGTGAGACCTCCAATCCAGAAGTCACCACTGTTGATCCTGGGCATGACACTTTTTTAGTCTCAAATTCTTTACCTTAAAACGGAGTTAATAATGTCTAGTTCCTAGAGCTCTTGAAAGTTTTAATTGATATATATATATAGGTGTGTGTATATATATACATATATATGTATTCCATAAATTTTAGCTAGAAGTCCTTATTTTTTTTTTCATACATTTGATCTTGCAACTTTAAACCTAACTGAGTTTTTGGATCATTTAATCTAATATCATTCCTCAGATAAGAAACTTAAATACCTTAGAATAAGCATATTTTTCTAAAGACATCCAGTCTTTTAACAGAAGATTCAAAACCAGAGAAGAGGTTTTCCTACACTCATGTTCTTATTCCACTTGTAAAATATTATAAGATGTAAACAGCACAAAGTCTATGAATTAGTAGAATTAACAACTGTTAAACTGAGATGAGAAAAAGCTATTATTTTCTCAATCATTTCACCAACTTGTTACATGTCTTAGGAATTATGGTAAAATATATTTTAAAGACCAAATGTTTGAATGTACCTAACTTGAAAAGATCATAAAGACGACACATCATCTGGTAACAGTGTGTTCAGGAGACTGATAAAGCAAAAGTATTGTAACACCAAGGAAGAAGCATTCATCTACTTTTAACATTAACTTGTGACCAAGGTCAGGTCCATCATACTCTGCAAAAGATGCTGAACTTCCTCAGAGAATCCCAACCTTATCACGAGGTCTCATTAGCAAGGAAGGTTTCAGGTGTTCCAGTCCTTGGTAGTACCCACAGCCACATTCATCTATCCCTGGAAATACACTTCCCCATCCAAATAAATAAATAAACAGAAAAAGTAAACACAAGTCTTCGATATTTCCTTCTTGAAACAACTCCAGCTCACAAGCAAAAATCTTGACCCAGCACACTAAATTTTATGAAGACTGAACGCAAACTGTATTTTTCTTGCTTACTGCTCTATTATCAAGAATGAGTCTCCCATCACACATCACCAGAGTAAATATTTTGTGTTTGTTTGTTTGTTTGTTTCCTTTGAGACAGGGTCTTGCTCTTTCTCCCCCAGAGTGGAGTGCCGGGATTGATTACAGCTCATTGTAGCCTTGAAATTCTGGGTTCCTGTGATCCTCCAGCCTTAGCATCCCAAGTAGCATGAACTGCAGGCATGCACCAATATTACCAGATAATTTTTCTTCTTCTTCTTCTTTTTTTTTTTTTTTTACAGAGGGGGTTCAACTATGTTGCTCAGGCTTATCTTGAGCTCATGATCTCAAGTGATCCTCCTGCCTCGGCCTCCCGAAGTGCTGGAATTACAGTTGTGAACCACCAGGCCTGGTCAAAAGCAAACAGTTTGCATGGCAGATGTTTGTGTACTACAGAAATGATTCTCCACTGGGAGATCAAATCCTAGAACCTCAGATAAGGCTATTCTTCAGGCATTACTGGCAGAGAGGTTGTGGACAGTCTCCACAGCACTATGTCTTTGTTTTGTGCTGCTATTACAAAGTACAAGGGCTTGGATAAGTTATCAAGAAAATAATTTATTTGCATGATGACTCTGGAGGCCGGGAAGGCCAACAGAGAGGGACCACATCTGATGAGGGACTTCCTGAGATAGCAAAAGTGGCCTTAAGCCCCTTTATAACTGGTATCAATCTATTCATGAGGGTGGGTCCTCACAACCTAAAACCCTTTCATTAGGCCCCACTCCCTAACACTGTTACATTGGGAATTAAGTTTTCAGAACATGGTTTTTAGGGGGTGCACATTCAAACCATAGCACACTGCTAAGCCTGAATTTCTTTAATGATCTCTGTCCTATTTCTAATACAAAATTTCAAGCTCTCTGATGCTTATTTCATCAGTTTTTTTTCCCTCTTATCCTGTTATTCTGAGTTCCTGAATGGTTTGGACCTGTGCTACTGACCAGCCTCAGCTGTCTGCCCCCCATGCCCACTTTTAGCTCCAGCCAAGGTCCTCTCAGCCACTAGCAGGAATGTCTATCATTATAAGAGAATTACACACACCAGAAAAATTGAACATAAGGTCAAATTTTAATGTTCTCACAATCCACGTCCTTTTATAAGTCATTTCACTTAGGAGAGACTCTGTGCCCTCAGTTACCAATGCGGAGATTATTTTATCAGAAGATTTTCTAGAACTAGATCTTATCTTTTATTCTGTCTGGGAGCAACAAAAAAGGCTTGAAGGTGATAATTGTGAAAAACACAAAGCAAGTTTTATATTATCCTTAAAGTAAATGAAGTTCTAAAACTGGCCCAGATCAACAACAGACTAACCCAGGTAGAGGGAGCAGTGTTAGTCTGGTCACCTATAAGTCAGTGCCAATCTCATACATTTTTCTCTGCCAGTGGTATTTTATGCATGAGATGATTTATCAGTAACAAGAGATTATGAAAGCTAAATTGATTCAATATGAAGAATTTAGCTTTATTATATAACTTCCTTTTTTTTGGATACAGTATTCTCTCTAAAAGGGAACATCAGTATTACAGTATGAAATATGTATCTTCAAAATGTCCTTACATTGCAAAAATTAAAAGTTGATTAACAATAGAGTGGTATAATCTTTTCTAAAATTTGACTAGTCCATGAAATTAAAAGCAATCTTGAAATAATTTGTGTAAAAGCAAATAGCAAACAATTTTAGTTGGAGCTCTGGCCTCTTCGATGGACTATATGATAAGTAAGGTGGAGTTTGAACACTGTGATTGTCATAAGTCTTACCATTATCATCATTTCATGAAGGAAGAACTGAGGACTCAGAGAAGTCCAGTTTCATTCACAATGTGTTGGTTTTACTACACTAAAACGTAAAAGTCCATGTTTTAATGACTTCAAATAGAAAGTGGTCAAAAGACTTAACTTCTTCCCAGTGATTTTGATAAGAGCAATATCATTGGGGAGGGGAGGATAGATTCAATTGTATTTAGAATTGTAGTGGAGAGGGTAGGTTGGAAGTTTCCTTAGAATAGAACAAGCTTCAAAACTTCTCTGTGAATTAAGATGACCTTGAGTTGTAGATTCATGTAAGGCATGGGCCAAATGAGAGCTATTATTTAAACATACATTTACATATATGTATTTTTAAATACACATGCACTACATAATATATACATATTTTTTAATAATACATGTATACTATGTAATATATCTATATTTTTAAATAATAGCTCTCATTTGGCCCACAACTTACATGAACTACTAAGCCATTAAAAAAAGGGGCTGCTGGGCAGCACCTGTAACTCCATGAGTAGGGCTCTAGCCCCATATACAGAGGATGCCAGGTTCAAACTCAGCCCAGGCCAAACTGCAGCAAAAAATAGCTGGGCATTGTGGTGGGTGCCTGTAAGTCCCAGCTACTTGGGAGGCTGAGGCAAGAGAATTGCCTAAGCTCAAGAGCTGGAGGTTGCTGTGAGCTGTGATGCTACAGCACTCTAATGAGGGCAATGAAATGAAACTCTGTCTCTTAAAAAAAAAAGCGGACAGGGAGCAGATCTACTATCTTTTGTGACAACATGGATGGAACTGGAAACCATGCTAAGTAAAACATCACAAGAATAAAGAAACAAACACTTGCATTCCAATACCAAATTAGAGCTAATTGGTCAACATTCAAGTATACATGTGAAAGTAAATCTCAATAAAAATCAAGCTGAGTTGATTGGGGTGGGTAAATTTACTGTACTCTTGGGTTCAGTGCACACTATCTGGGTGAAGGGCACAGTTATAACTTTGACTCAATCTGTACAAAAATGAGGTATATAAACAAAGCACACATCCCCTCTAATATTCTGAAATGATATGTATTCTTGCTTGACTGTTTAAAAAAATAATGAGAAGAACAACAGCCTATGGACAAAGTAGAGAAAGGGGACAATAGGAAATGACTAAAGCAGTGTGACCTATAACAAAATCAGAAAAATGCTAATGAAATAGCATGCAGATGTTTTGGTTTTAGACACATCCCAGTTAAAAATCTCAAATCTACCTCTTACCTCCTATATGATTTTAGTAAAATATAAGAGTAACAAGTGAAACCATACCAGTTCTATATGAAAACAAAGGTGAATTTCCCTTCAGATATAGTGTAGAGGAAGGCTTTCTAACTATGAATGAGTCTCCTTTTACTTTCTTCTGACAAAAACACTTTAATTTTTCTTTGGGAAGTTACATGTGACTTGAACGAAAATGTCAGTCAAAGAGCATTGGTTTCTCTGCCCAAAACGTGAGTTTGTGACCAAAGTAGGTCCAGTTCAGTTTTCTTCCTGGGAATTTACATTAGTTTTGACATCTGTGTTTTATATCATTAAAGCATTAAATAAGAAGGGAACCGAATGTACATAAGCATTCTCACCCGCCCCCATAAAAGGAAGAAAATGAGAGAACTAACTTCAGATCAAAAGATTACTCCTGGTTCAAGGGAGAAACATAAATGACAAAGACAAATTTGAATTTTGTAGGTGATAGGGAGTTTAGAACTTGAAGATTTGGGATTTGAAGTGGTAAAGTTTGAAACAGTAACTGAAATGAACAGGAGAGGGCGCTTATAAGAACAAATGAGTTCAGTTTTTGAGATTTACCAGGTATTGAGGACAGGTAGTTTATACTGGTTTAAATACATAAAAGGATACAACATCCACAATAAAAAGCTGAAGAGAAAGTAAAGGTGATGCTAGGACTGACCTGGGCTGTGGATCTTATGAGATTCCCACGAGTTAAACAAAAATTAAAATATTTTACAAGATAAGAACATAGAGCTTTAAAATTTTGCACTATTCATATGTTTATCTTTCAGGATTGTATTATAATTTCAGTGAAACTATTCACTATCCTAACCAAATTCTATTGATAATCATGAAGCCAAGTTATTTGTTGTATATTCCTTTAAATACATAGGATTGAATTTTAAATACTGCACACTACACACATATGTTTCATCACATACCTCACTATGCATAACATCTGATATACCGATAGCTCTAGAAGAAGAGCAAAGAAACTTGACTGTCTTTGGATAAAACAATGGCCTCAAAGGAGTAAGGATGGAGTCAAATCAAAAGATTAAAATTTTAAAAAAAGCCTAAAAGTGATGATAAAATGGAAGGTTGTGATGTTAGTGGGTAAATACTACATTTGAAGATTTATGAAGTAAAACAAGTATTTATGAGGACAAGTATTGGCAGGCGACCATAGTGTATAGACAACATTGTATTGAAATAAATCTTGTTTATGAGAATCAAGAGAATGCACAATTGGATAATAAGGTCTTTCAAAACAATGGTAGTATCCAGGATATGAAATCTGTGGATCAAGTTTTGGGAATTTCAGTGATGAAATATTCTACTCAAGTCCCATGTTGTAGCCATGTTCCTTTCACCATGCCCAGATCATCATCCAACAAATAAAGTTGCTATCCCAGCTTTCTAGGGCTAGAACCAAATGTGAAAAATAGTGGAAGGCAGGCAGTAGCCATCATATGTAGCTATTCATTCTGCCTCTGGTTCTATGTATCACCAGGCTGGTCTTCAATGTCTGGAACACAAGTGATCCTATTTACTCTTGTAGCATCTCTCAGTGTTATGCAAATTGAAGACCAGTGAATCTTATGAATATATCCAAGGTTGCAGAAGGGTGAACATGACATTAAAAAAGGAATATTAATTTTATTAATGATAGGCACTTCCTACAACAGTAATAAACAAAAGTGGGTCTACTGGGAATTATGCTCCTACTTGATGAAGCAGCTGCCCTTTTGTTCCTCTAAAACACACCTCATGGTATTTTATTTTGTAAGTGGATTTTCTTCAATCTCACAGTACAACCTAACACCAAGGAAAATGGAAAATTCTTAAACCAGAGAAGAATTCAGGAGAGTTACCCTATGAATTTTATTACTTGAATAACCACTTGTACAAAAACTGAACCCAACTCATGGATGCTGCCAGGGGATGATTGGTTGCGAGAAATGAGAGATATTTTGAGTGACCTGGAGTCTGACAAGAAATAGTTTATCACTCTAAGGTGAGTGGTTTAATTTCTCTATGGATTGAACCTCAGAATTGATGACTTTTCAGTAGAGCATTACATCAGAGAAATCCATTGACTGTCAAGTAAAGAAAGTATCTCTCTCTGTTTCTCATTTCAACAAAGAGACCTATTATTCTACTCCAGCATATAAAATTCCAGTACAGTTCCATATACTTGGAATAATTCTGAGATGCTAGTTGAAATACTATGCATTCAAGAGAATGTACACTGTATTTTCTGAAAAGCAGTAATGTAAAGACACATAATTACCAAGTATTTTTCTTCTTTATTTGTCACCTAGCAATTTATCTGGGTATAACTTTGTCCAGTTAAATCATTACACCACTAAAGAGTAAAACTAAGTTAATTCTACACAGGATGCTGGTAATAATAAAAAATGAAGGATATGGGCAGCGCTTGTGGCTCAGTGAGCAGGGCGCTGGCCCCATATACCAAGGCTGAGTTCAAACCAAGCCCTGGCCAAACTACAATAAAAAAAAAAATAGCTGGGCATATGGTGGGCACTTGTAGTCCCAGCTACTTGGGAGCCTGAGGCAAGAGAATCACCTAAGCCCAAGAGCTGGAGGTTGCTATGAACCGTGATGCCACAGCACTCTACCAAGGTTGACAAAGTGTGACTCTGTTTCTTTAAAAAAAAAAAACAAAATGAAGGATGTTGTCTCCTCTGATAGAAAAATTTAGGTATCAAGTGTCATCAGTTTGGAAATAAGTTGGGCACCACCAAGAGGAGGAACTTAGAAACACGAGAGACTCTATCAACCAAACCATAATGTTGTCCATAATGAGACCTGATTTTTCCAACAAAATTTTGTTACCTATTAAATGTCCAGGGCATTTATTATTTTTTAGATTCCGCAAAATCTCTGAATCAAGTTTTTGACTTGAAAGAATATAAGTGCAGAAAAAATAGGAGATATATGCAAAGTATATATAAAGTAATGAAATATTCCAAAGGCATTTGTATAGTTAAAAGAGCTAGTTAAAGATGCCATGCTATCACATTGCAGAAGTTTGTAGCCCAAGAGGAGCAAAAGTGATGGACAAAAAAAAGCAACACAAGGAAATAGAGTATTTCCAAGAAGAAACACTAGTGTTCAATAAACACAGTGGATAGCAGAATGTCCTCACACAACTAAGGAAAACCACTGTGTTTCAGAGAAATTCACTAAAGTAGAACTAGGAAATGGTCTCTGTTGGTTTCTTGCCAGTTTCCTTTCCACATTGGTAAATGCCTGACTACAAGTTATTAAGTTACCTGTATGTCCAGGATGTGTTATCTGGCCCTTCACCTAAGCTTTTGGGGGTGACAGAGGCTTTGCATGTCCAGACTGCTAGTGCACTTGTACAACTATCTCTACTGATGAGTCACTTACACATGTGATTGCAAAAATAAGGGCTGGAATCATCTCTAGGGCCATTATGGAGTAAAGCAAGTGGCAAGGTTTGAAATTGGGAAAGTAGGTGGAGCCCAGATTGCCTTGGGAAGTGCATCACTTAGTGGAGTAAAGCCTCCCTTGTGCCATCTTTGTACAGTTGGATCAGATAGGAAAGAAAGCTTCCTTCACCTTTAGGGGAGTGTCCATTCTGTTCTTCAAGGGTGCCTTCAGTGAACTATCCCAAGAGTTAGAGTAAAAGGCTAATGCAGTGTCAATTTTTATATCCATCTTTCTCTCTCCTATCTATTTAAGATTTCCTTTACCCTTGACCATCATTTTGTCTCATCCATGTTGTTTGTTTGCAAGGATAACTCACGGTAACCCCACAGTCATTTGTATAATTATCTGCTATGTCCTCATGTTCTTATTGATATTGTTGGTAAAACTGGCTATTTTTGTATAACACTGAACATTGAAACAATCCTAAAGAACCCCTGGGTTAAAACATACCCAGCATAACCCTTGGGAAATTTGGAGTGGATTATCAAAGAGTAACTCTTTTCTGGTTTCACTGTGCCCCCAATAGGAGAAGCCCAAAATGACAATGTGATAACCCCAGATTTTGGTACAGTGGATACTTTTCTATATTCTTTTCACCTACTGACAGGAAGCATAACAATTACAAGGTTTTGAAAATGACAAGTGCAATTACAAAGTACATAACTGAGAGTGACTGTGGGAGATGTTGATCTTTCCCTCACTTGCTGTCTATTGGACCAGTATATTCTGTTGGGGATGTTTGATTCCATGTAAATAATTCAGTGCATCGGCTGAATCCGGGAGACACACTCAATCCAACAGTTTGGCGCCTCAGTGAAGCTTTTAGCACTCCATTCCGATAACTGTCCTGTTCACGCAAGTCACCTGATTCTTGATGGTTGAGTAAATGACATATCCAATGAAAACAGTATATATGAGTTCATTGTCATGACTGCTTTTGTGTAAAGGTCTGAATCTATTTTGTACCATATCAATAGATGAGGCATTCTGTAAGTCTTCAGATAGTGGTGTAGGTAACAGTACCACCAACATGAAGAACCAATCCAAGTATTGATTCTAATATGATTGAATTTTTGTCTCTGCCAAAGTGAAAGGACCTGAATGAGGTTGACCAGTCAGTATTTGGATGGCTTGCATCTCTGAAGAATGATGACATGTTAAGATTTCAGCAATAGTTTCTCTTGCTGGCAGGTTGGATATTCAGCAGTGGTGGTAATTAGCAGGTCTTTAGAGAACAGCCTCAACTTGGGGACTTCTGTATGCCTTCTGTTTCTTTCTTGATGGTTATTCTGTCCATGGGCATATGGCACAAGTAATAATGATCTAGGAAAGAGTTAAATTGACAATCACAAGATGAGTTACCCAATGAATTCACCCAATCTTTGAGAGAATTATTTGTGGTAGGTAGTATCCGTTGATGGTTAATGTGAGACAAAAATGTCTTCAACATTTGTCCTAAATTAAATATGTGCATCTGGGTATCCATTTTCCTGGTAACATTGTTCTGAATCTTGTATTTATTTTTTCTTTTTAATACTTCTTATGACTAAACTGTGCAGCCATTCTCCAGCACCCAAGGGTCAGAGCATATCGATACTTTAAATCTCCTTTTCCACCGTCAATGGACTTTTTTTCATCACCATGTCTTGTGCCACTTCTGAAATGGTTTTTAGTTCAGTAGAAGATAATCTCCAGCTGGTACCAACATATTGCACTGATTAATTTGGACATGTTCCTACTCTTTTCTTCCTTATGAAGCAGTTATGCATTAAGCTATAGACATAAACTGAGCCAGAGATGTTAGGTCAACTGAGGCATACAATATGGGAATATGGGTTCTTTATCATGTTAATTACTTCTTCCTTTTATCCCTGCTCAAAGCCAATTTCAAACCAACCATGGCCATAATAAAATTAATTATGTCTGTGGATAATTGACTATGTGGATGTGATGACAACCTGGGCACATAGTCTTTTGATCAGGTATTTTGTTTTTATTAGGTCCAAAGAAAGGAATACCTAAAGCCAATCAGTGTGTCCATTCAGTTGCTTAAAACAGGGGATTGATGGGGATTATTTTTGATATAAAGTTTTGCTGGTTCCCCCATTCAACTTCCTATATTTCAGATACAGAAACAGATAATCAAAAGCTGAAAAACAGAGGCGATCAGAAAGCAGAGCCAACCTCTAAATGTCTACAATGTCCCCATGTTGGAAACTTGGTAATAAATATTATAAGATTTAACATTTTGTGAGCAATAGAAAAGAAGAATTATTTTTGGTTATATTCAGTGCTGTAATCTTATTAAAAGAGAAGATGTTCATAGCCATCATTTCCTTTTAGAATTAAAGAAAAATCAAGAAAAACATACTGTTTTTCATGCTAAAGGGATTAGTTTATATTATGGAGGATAACACCTTCTCTAGCATGGTATTTAAGTACAAACTTAAATATGGCACTAGGTAAAAGGCTAAATTTTCAAGATGAAATAGTTGTAATTGAGACAAGTTATAAATAGAATTAACTTATACTTCTGCAGTAAATCCTTACTTATTCAGAAATTGAGGCTTCATTCAGTAAAAAATAAGACTTACAGAATACTTTTAGAGGCAGGAAAACATAATTAACTTGTGCATAATTTTCTTGTACTTATAAAATGCTTTCATATACATTATTTTAATTGAATTACTTGCAAGTATTTATAGTGAGTTAACTAAATGCTAACAATTTCATGCCGTGTATAAATACTGTTGGATCTAGCTTAATAAAAGAATAAAGAATATTGTAATCAGTTTTTATGGGTAGAATTTGTATAAAATACTTTTCTTATGCAGTTTCTCTTTCAATAAAATGAATCAACCTCCAACAAAATTTGACTTTACTCTTTTAATTTGCATATGAATCATTATTTAATACATGTTATAAAAATATCAAATTAGCATATGCTTTCACTAAAGTTAAAAATGTTAGAATTTTAATGTATATGAGACAGTATCAAGAAATAGAAACATATACTTGTGTTTTAATTATTCATGTATTTCATGGTTTGTGGCTTTTTCGGGTTTTACTTTCTTGAAGTGTTTTTTGTCTACTCAAAGCAGTTGTATTTGGAAAGACTTTTACCATAATTTATATAAGTTAACAGACAAACCACACTTTTTTAAGACAAGAGAACTAAAAATGAGAGCTGTATGGGCCATGGCAACAGTGATGAACACAGAGCTAATTTATGGAACACAAAGTCACAGATATAACCATATCTGCCTTCTGGAATTTGCTGACTATCTCAGGGTTTTCTCAGGAAGTGGAATTTTCAGCACTAAGAACAAAACAGGGCTCCCCACACACGTTAACCTCAAGAAGCACATCATACCTAAATAAGCACATCCTTTCTACTACAATAAGATCTGTTTCTTTTCTTCTGTTTCTCTAATGGTTAAGGTTGTGGTGAGAATAGAGATTTTGTTTGGATTTTGCTTTCTCATAACCACTATACATGTTGAGCTAATAATAAAACTCATTTTTATGACATAATTGTGGAAAATATTTAGAATTTCTTCTTTAATATTTTCTTTTTCATTTTTCTTAGGAATATTTTTAATATTGGACTACTTAATTTTGGTCTTCATTTTTCTTAACATTAATGTACTTCATGTTTTAATTTTTTTAATTAAATCATAGTTGTGCACATTAATACTATCATGGAGTACAGTGTGTTAGTTCCATATACAATTTGAAACATTCTCATCCAATTGGTCAACATAGCCTTCATGTCATTCTCATAGTCATTGTGTTGAAACATTTATATTCCACATTTAGAGAGATTCACATGTACCCTTGTAGGATAGATCATAGGTGTGATCCCAACATTACCCCTCCTTGACCCATCCTCCCCTCTCCCCTTCCCTCCCTCTCCCCTTTCCCCATATTCTTGGGTTTAACTTGGGTTATAACTTTCCTGTGATAGCTATCAGTTTCATAGTAGGGTTGAGTACATTGGATACTTTTTCTTCCATTATTGAGATACTTTGCTAAGAAGAATATTTTCTAGCTCCATTCATGTAAACATGAAGGAAGTAAAGTCTCCATCTTTCTTTATGGCTGCATAGTATTCCATAGTATAAATATACCACAATTTATTGATCCATTCATGGGTCGATGGGCACTTGGGCATCTTCCATGTCCTAGAAATTGTGAATTGGGCTGAAATCAACATTCTGGTACAAATACCTGTATTGTAACATGATTTTTGATCTTCTTGATATATACCTAGCATAAGAATTATAGGGTCAGGCTCGGCGCCTATAGCTCAAC